>NC_056741.1:556145051-556484218 GCF_019279795.1 Protopterus annectens | reverse complement strand
AGAAGATATTTATTTTTGTTATTCAATACAATAGGTTAATTTACATTCAGAAAAATTAACAGTTTTGGTAATATAAAGGAATCAGTAAAAATGGCTTGGAGAAATTTTTCAATATCATTCCAAAATTTCTTAAGGTGTGAACAATCATAAAAGATGTGAGACCAACTGGCCTTACATTTTAAAGAGCATCTCCAACACGTCACCTGCTCTGAGGAGTTAAATTTAGCAATCTTACTAGGTGTGTAAAAACCTCTATGCAAACATTTCCAGGAGAAACCTTTCCACATTTGTAAGTTAGAGGTTAATTTAAGAGAATGTAAAATATTTGATTTATTTGTAGAAGTTAGGGAGAGTGTGCAGTCTTTAGTAACAAACTCCCAAAACCTCTGGTTATGAGTAGTCTTATAAGTAATATTAATTTTATAAACTTTTGAAATTAAATTTTTCCAGTTAAATTCACCAAGTAGTATTTCATTCATAAGAGTTATGCATTTAGGTGGAGAGTTAAAGGAAGAACTCTGTATTGTTCTGCACAAATCTTGAGTGAATGGAAGCAGACTACTGAGAACTAGCCAGTCTGATGATGGTAGATCATATTCTTTGATCAGAATTTGTGTATCTATGGTAACTAAATTCTTTGTACAGTGAAACCAGCATGTAAACTTTTTCCTTTCCCAATAACTGAGTGTATCTAGACTAATATTATCAAAAAAGTTTTTTGTAGCTTTAAAAGGGAATAAATGCTAGATCCATATTTTAATGTCAATATTGTTATTTACAAAACTTCTAAAGGACTTATAGATATGATTTAAGTAATCTAGGTTAGTAAATTTAATAGTATTATACTGCATATTAATACAAAGTACATATCAAAGTTTGTTACTTAATTTGCTTAATTGTAATTTTTTTATTAGTTTATTTTCATTTAGGATAATACTTATATGTAGCATTTTCCAAGCCGAATAATATTTGGGATCTATCCAATTTAATATTGTTTTTAGGTTAGAGGCTTTGATATAGGATTCTAAATCTGGAAAATTCATTCCTGCAAGCTCCCATGGTCTGATATGATTGGTTAGAGCTATTCTATGCTTTTTGGGGTACCATAAAAATTTTAATAGAATTTTATTTCTTTTAAAAGTTTTTTACTGGGTAATACAGAAATAGAAAGAGCTATGTAATTTATTTTTGGCAATAAGATCATTTTAATTAATTGTGATCTATCTTCAAATTTTAGATGTCATTTATTCGATTTCTCTGTGAGAGTTCTTAGTGAGTTTATAATGTTTTTATAGTTTGTGTTTAAAGTTAGGTCAATATTTTCACATAGGTCAATCCCTAGATACTTCAACGAAGAAGCCTGTTTCCCAATTATTTCATTAGTAGCTGAATTAGTATTATCATTAGAATTTTTTTTATTTAAGAGCATATGATTAGATTTGAAGCTGCTAATTTTAAGACCAGAAATATAGTAAACATTTTTGACTAGCATATCTAATTCTTGTAAGGATTCATCAGAATTTATTAAAGTAAGCAAGCTATTGTCTGCAAATAACATTATCTTGGATTCACATTGATTATTTATATTTAGGCCTATAATTTTAGGATCTGACTGAATTGCCAAAGAAAGGGGTTTGATTGCTAAAGCGAATAAAATCGGAGACATTGGGCATCCCCGTTTGGTACCTTTAGTAATTTTAATTGATTCTGATGTAAATGGGCCTAATTTTACATATTACAATTATTCTAAAAAACATTCAATTATTTTAAAGAACATTCAGTTAATGTTTGTTTCTTTAAATTTAATGACTTTTATATGACGTAATTTGGCAGGAAGTTATAAAAGGGCATGTTTGTTTTTATGAGAGTTTATTTCTGATGAAGTCCAACAACATTGTAGGACGAAAAGCATGTTTTATTTAACGTTTAAAATAAATCAGCAGTTTCTAGTAATATCAGCTTTTTGGCATTTTTGTAACGGCTAATTTTACATATGCTAAATTGTTATAATAGATATTTTTTATAAAAGTAATGAATTGAGTGGGGAATTTATATAATTCTAGAATTTTAAAAAGATAATTCCAGTTTAATGAGTCAACGGCCTTCTCAATATCGAGTGATAAGAGCCTCTTTGTCTCTATTTAGGATATCTATAGTAGTTATAATTCTTTGGATATTATCTTGGGTAGGTCTATTATAAATAAATCCTGTTTGGTCTTCTGAGATGAGATGAGTTAATGATTTCTTAAATCTGTTAACTAGTATAGACATTTATAGTTTGTAATCATTGTTAATCAAAGAAATTGGTCTATATGATTTGCATAAATGGGAGTCTTTATTTTCTTTTAATATGGGAGTAATTAGTGAGCATCTCCACAAGGGTGGAATTGTACCTTGTAAATACAATTCATTTAGGGCTTTGTGTAAGAGTGATATAGCAGAGGGTGGCAGCAGCTTATATATTTCATTAATAATACCATCTATACCCAGTGATTTATTATTTTTGCTTTCTTGAATTTTCCCATTAATTTCCTTTAGAGAGATTTGTTTCTGAATCTCATTAATCAAAGTCTCTGGTAGATTCTTAAATGCAGGGAAGTTCAAGCTATGCTCTGAGAATTCATGTTGAATGTCTTTGTTTTTGTACTGTTCTGAGAAGTGATACTTAAAGGCATCCAAGATATCATCAATATCAGAAACTTTTTTATCATTTCTCCCTTCGTGGAGTATACTCACAATATTATTTTCAATGGAATTTCTTTTCACTCTCATTGTTAAATTACGCATATATTTTTGGAGATACAGAGAAAGAATTTAATTTAAAATTTTCTAGGGCCAAGTTGGTTTTATGAGTTAAAATGCCATTATATTTTTTGTTTAAGGATTCAATTTATTTTTTCTTGTGTGGAATGGTTCTAGTAATATCTTTATTAATTGATACAATTTTTGTATATTAGATAATTCCAACTCCCATTCCTTCATTTTATTATTAAACCATGCGATAATTTTGCCATATAAATAGGTTTTCAATGAATCCCAAAGTATTACTACATTTACTTCACTGGTTAAATTTGTATCTAAGAAAAATTCTATTCTATCTCTGTATCAAGCCAAGGTTTGAATTGTTTCAATTTAGTAATATATGCTGGTATTAGTTTAGTGAAAGATAGTTTTTTAAAAGCTGTTTTAAGATTAAAAGTAAGTGCATTGTGATCAGACATAGGGCATGGGACTATTGTAAAGCATGATATTTTTGTTTTTAGATCTTGGGATATAAATACTTTATCAATTCTGGTTTGAGTCCTGTATCTAAAATCACAGTGGGAAAATTCTAATGAATTATCATTTCTAAGATAAAATCTACGCATTTTTAAGATTTTTCCCTATAGGAGTAATACGAAAAGGTCTTGTTAGTAGTTTCAGAGTCATTCAGCAAACAATTAAAGTCACCTCCTAAAATCAAACTACCCTTAGAATTATTAGTGATGAGTTCTAAGTGTTTTTTTATTGTTGTTACCCCAATTCCTGGAAGCCAATAGACATTAACCAGTGTCCAAATATTACTACTAAATTTTATTATTATAACTGATAAAAGTCCTTCCTTATCTTCATAATTATATAAAATTTGAGGAGAAATAACACTTTTCCTCCATAGTATTAGAACACCTCTGGTCTTTTTGGTGTATGAGGAGTTGGATAGTTTTAGGTATTCGTTCGGGTTCCAGCTAAAACTATAATTTATTTTGAAGTGGGTTTCTTGTAAAAATATTACTTGTGCTTTATTTAATTTCAAGTATTTTAACAGGTTGAGTCTTTTCCCTGGATTATTTAATCCATTAACGTTTAAGGAAAGAAAAATCAAATCCATCTTATTTATTCAATGTTTTAGAGTGTAATAGGTGTGATAACAAAGTAGTCATAATATTTAGGATTTGCGTACCCTTCTTGGAAAGGTTATATTTTAGCGACGAGGTGCTGATTCCCAATATAAAATAAAATTTAATATCAGACTTTGGCCTAAAAAAAGAAAAAATATTAAACCTAAACGTTTAACAATCAGTAAATCCATTAACTGACATGGAATGTAAAACATTCCTAATCGGACAGGAAAAAAAATCCAGTCAGATTAACCATTACTTCCAATTTTTGGAATAAGTTTGCCCAACGTGAGGCTCCCGAGTATGTATTTTATGAAATTCTATAGATTAATTTATATGAGCGAACAACAATATATAGTTTGATTATATATAGTACAACTAACTTTCACTAATAAGCCTTTGTTTGATTAAAAAATACATATCCTTACTTCTGTATGAATTATTACAGAAGCAAAGAATTTACAATTTGATAATGAGCAGGTGTAGGTGATATTTATCAATTAAGGTCTCAAAGAGCATCTGAATACGTACAATTTCCAATAATTTAAAGATAGGCAAACGTAACAGTGTTAACCAGGATAAATCAGTACAGTAGTATATCATTTAAAGTATATATAGTAATGGATATTACATGTAACTAATTGCTAAAGCATTTCTCTCACTATGAGATGTTATGTGATTGTCACTCCTCTATATAGTAATTTTACATATTTCCCTACTAGTTAGTAACACTATTACAATAGTATAATCATAAGCAGGACATATGGAATTGGGATGTATATTTACAAATGATAATGGCTGACAGAGGAGATATTGCTCAAGCAATTCCCATCACAAACTCAGTAAGTTTATATAACCATGGAAAGACTCCAATAATAATTAATAAATATAAATTTACTTTCTAAGAAATTATGCAAGGTTTTATATAAAGAAGCATGTCTTAATATTTCATTAACAATTGAACAGTCTTCACTATTGTAAGATAAAACTTGGTAGAGTCAACAATTTTGAACATATTTAAATGCAGAGTCATTACTCATTCAAGAAAAACTTTTTTTTGTACATGCATATTTACTTCTTTCCTCTTTATTTCCTCTTTCTATTTCTCTTTCAACCTTCTTTTAATGAAAAGAAACATTTGCTATATAATCCTTAGCATTGTAATTACATTCCTTGTGTATTGTGTTAAACATTTGAGCACTGCACAGTGAGTCCCCATTACTACATAGTTAATCTTCAGCCTTTTACTCAGGTCAGACTTGGTGACTTAGTTAATTGCAATAGTACTGCATTTGTGTATAAACTTTGTTTTCATCATAATAGTTGTTTCTTTTATATATATATGCATATGCATACACACCTGTTCATATTTCTATGTTTCCTCATATATATGAGCACATATTTATGTCTACATATCATTACGCACATATATGTTGATTTACATTCTCTGTATTAATTTTGTCAATAACCAAGAGAGCCTTTGTGTTTGAAAGAAAAGTTTGACAATGGAATTAAAGGAAAATTCTCCTTCTTAACATGTTGTCCAATTATTTGTTATTGTAGTTATCAGACAATCTCTCATATCACACCTCATGTACATCCCATTACTAAATATAAATTTTATTTCCATACAGACACGGATTGTGGTAGTAAGAATGTGGTATACCTAGCAAAATGTTTGGCCTGCCAAGCATTTTACATAGGGAAGACGAATAGAGCCCTCAAAGATCGAATAAGGGAGCATAATTACCACATTAGAATAGGGTCTGAGTTCAATGCCCTAGCAAAGCATTATAAAGCAGAAGGTACTGGTCATGTTTTTAATTTCTGCATCATACAGCAGTTACAGGAGGGATGCAGAGGAGGAGATATAATAAACAGGACCCTGGAATGTGAGAGTAGATGGATAGTGAGGTGCAGGGCAGATGAACCACCAGGGTTGAACGATAAGGTTCAAATTAAACCCTTCCTAAGAGGTAGGAGAATATATAGACCCTGATAAACTATTTTTAGGAGGCACCTTTAGTTTAGTTGTATATCCCATGTAGGTTCCGATAGGTGAATGTATTGAAATGTTTTATAGATTTTTAGTTTAAACATCTACATGTTTACATGTTTTTAGATTTTCTCACTATTTCCATGTTTTATATAAGTTTTAGAAATGTTAGTGAATGTATTTCACTGTATTAATTATATTGCATGCAGATTTTAGATGAATTGTGCATAGAGAATTGAAGTTATATGCATGCAATGAAATATTTTGAAGTGAGCACTTTAAAAACCAATTAAGCTTTCCACCAATTGTAGTCTTTGGAGGAACATTTAAAATGGAATTGAAATGTGGTTCATGTATAGTCTGAGGAAGCCGAAAGGTGAAAGCGCTTACTGTCTGGTGTTATTTTATGAAATAAAGAATAAGTTTGGATGAGCTGAATAGCGACTCTTATAAAGAGTGGATTATTCAAGTATTATTGCAACTGGGAGGTCTTGCCTTTAACAAACAGCGTTTTGTGGTGAATGACTTTTACAGATAACTTTTTATTCACGCTGTTTGTAAACTCCGTTTTCGTGCTGTGCTGTGTTGTGCTGCTCTACACCTCATATACTGATAAGTATATTAGAGTCTGTATTACAGACATTATTGTGTACATAATAAGATAGACTCATTTTCATTTAATTCATATTTCAATAAATGTTCAGAGTTCTAAAATCACATATCTAACTAGACATCCATCTACTATCCTTTTTCCCCCACTATTGTATATGAGGACAACATTCCAATAGTAGTAATCCTCTAGGGCTTTAACATTTTGAAATTAGCTTAACTTCTTTATATACCAACTGCAGGATGGAGATTAATTGTAACATCACTAAGCATGGTTAAGCAGAAATTTATTAAGATCTTGGATATTTGTGCCTCATGGGCCAGCCCCTATAACAGTTATATTGTATCTTTCCTCAATAGCTACACTGTAAGGTACAGCATAGTTGT
The DNA here is from genome assembly GCF_019279795.1 of Protopterus annectens. Classification (NCBI taxonomy): domain Eukaryota; kingdom Metazoa; phylum Chordata; order Ceratodontiformes; family Protopteridae; genus Protopterus; species Protopterus annectens. The sequence continues at coordinate 556,477,348 of NC_056741.1, read as the reverse complement.
ATCAAATGAAGCAGATATCCCAAATCAAAACTGAAACAGCCTGAGTCCAAATGTGAAATGATGGTACTAGAAAATGATTTTATACGCTCCCTATGACTGTCCTTACTGTTTTACCCACTGGGAGATTTTAAACAGGAACAGTTTAGATATGTTAGAGCCAACTGTAACTAAATATTTATACTATATTCTACTAACTTGTCACCAGATTATTATGACTGCTCTTGATCACAAACTGAGGTCTTAGTACACAGCTTTTAAGATTTCTACGAGTCATCAGAACCTGTTTAAACATATATTAGTTACAGTCAGCTATGATGTATAATGTATGGGCTCATATCTGTAACTAATACTTGCCCTAAAACCCCTTAATAGGTATGAATTAATAACAAATGCCTGATTTGCTTTCCTCCTCGTGTATTCATTTGTGCACAGCAGTGATCAGGGTACCAGACATGCTTAATGTATGTACAAATTCACATGATTTCACAATATATCTGTTATATTATCTATGTGGCATCCTCAGGATGGAACAGCATCTGTTCTGATGTTATGCTCATGTTACAGTCGGGTTGTGAATGGTGGAGTTCTGTACTAAAGGAGATTATGATATAGTCAAGAGCAATACTGTACTTAGATGCAATAAGCATAAGCTGATTCAGGCCTTCTCTTAATTAGCACAGATGGATATACTTAACGAAGATTACCTTATCTGATGTTCATGGCTCATTTTTCACAGTTGTCATAACCACTTTAGTTTGTCATGTTAACTTTTTTGATTTATTGATCTAGGATTTTACTATACCATTCTAGACTATACCATTGTTGCCTCACAGTAAGAGGCTCTCTCGCTTGACTCTCGGCCAGAGCGCCCCCCCCATGCAAAGCCTGCATGTCCCCCCCTCCCGTGGTAGAGTGGCATTTGGTTATTTCCTCAATAAAGAATATGTTAGCGTAAACAGCACAGTGTGCTATAGCATTTCCTCATTCATGTTACTCAAGAGTAATAGCACTTTACCAGAGGCTATTTGAATGATGAAGATTTCTAGGAAATCCATAAACTAAACCTTTTCCCACAATAAGGTAGCCTTCCGTGCCCCACTTTCATACAATTAGTCCAATACCACTCAAGAAACAACCTAGAGAGGGACTGGCAAGTCCCAATGGAGTGAAGCATTTGCCCTCCTCCAAGCTCCATTTGTCATTAACAGCCAGAACTTACAAACAATGACAGCTGTAAGCATTCTTCCATTCAACAGAAAGATTCCTTTTTCCTTTTTATTATCTTTTCCTATCCATTATTTACAGAATACTTTAATTTATATATATATATATATATATATATATATATACAGTTGCTTGTGTGTAGACTAGAGTAATAATGTATTTAATTATTAGTGACATATTATGTAAAGCCAAATCTATTAATTTTTGATCTGTTAATTTCCCAAACACTCGAGACTTGTAATGTAGCAGTGATGTCATCGCCATCTACATAGTCCCACCCTGGTTACCACAGAGATCAGTTTCTAATTAATTTTACTTGGATCAAATTAACAACTCTAATAATTTCTAATATTTAGTTTGATGTCTTATTTGCGTTACGTTTCAAGTAACTTCAGGCTGCTGAATCAGCGAGATAGGCAAATGAGATCTCCACTACAGGTCAGCAACACTCGTACAGCTGACCACGGATTTCTAGCTTCTTAATGTTAAACAAAGCTCAGTTTACAGGCAGTACAAGAGTACTTGAGTGGAAAAAAAAGGGGGGGAGAAGCAACTTTTGAATTCAGTGCAGTGCTTGAGGTTACTTTCCTCACGAAAGAAAGAAATGACAGTTTGGAATGTTAAAACGCTAAGCTGGAAATAGAGTTGGAAAAAAATATTATATGTTGAAGTCATGTAGTGACAGAATGCTTGAAATGACTTAACAAAGGAAAAATAAACATATAACAAGAGTTCTTTGCATTGTATATATAAAATCAGATTCTGAAATTATTTCAGATTGCTAAAGTTACCCGTTTCAAAACTCTCCCTACACCACTTCCCTCTTCTTCCCGTAACAAAGTAATGGAAGGAAGGAAAGACAATTCAATAAATAAATGAACATATGTGTGCAGGATTCAACTAGCTATACACCCTAGGTATCACTAGCAGTTGTATCTAATAATAGTATAGCATTATTAATTTTAGATTGCAAGTTTTATAAAGACAGATGCAAGACAAAGTGATGATGCATACTTCTTTAGGTCTAGGTTTCCATAAACTTTTATGACTTAGTTTGATATTTGAGAGAATTAGGACATCCAGTAATTTTGGCTCCAGTTTTCAATTTCTTCTTTCTTACATCCATCCAGTTGTTTTTCTCAGATGATCTTTTAAGGGTCATAGATGGTGTCCAGTCCATACCTTCTGGGATTGTAATGATGTTATTGTTTTGGATAAAAGAAACAGTTTCTTCTATATTGTTGAAAGATCTCATCTCATCTCATTCTGGTGGTAGATTTTGATTTTGGCTGGATAGACTAATTGTGCTTTAATTTTATTTTGCTTTAAAAACCTTACCAGTAGCCAAGAGCTTTTTCTCATTTCTAGGACTCTTGTGGAATAATCATTGTCTAGCCTTATTTGGTTTCCTTTAAAAGATAAGGGACTTTTCCTCCAAGCTACTCTCAGAATAAGTTATTTATCCAAGAAGGATAGGAACTTCACAATAGATCTTGGAGAAGCATTAGGGGAAGAAGAAATAGGTTTCCCTATGGCTCTATGTGCTCTCTCAATCCCGTAGGACATACCTTTTTTAAGTCTAAGAATTCAGGCAGGAAATTAGGAAGGAAATAATATCTTCTCCTTCTGTTTTTTCAGGGAGACCAAAGATTCTAATATTTGTTCTCCTCTCTCGGTTTTCAATGTCTACTTTATTTATCAGCCAGTTATTTTGTTACAGTATGGTCTCACAGTGGGATTAATCTTCCTTAAGCCTTTTATCTACGTCATTCAGTGAAGTTTCACTGTTCAGAATTTTGGATTGCTGCTGCTGAAGGATTTCCGTCAGAACATCAGTTTGTTGTTGACAGTTCATCTTTAAAGTTTCAAGATTGTCAGTAAATCTATCCATTTTTAAAGTCAGTTCCTGGAGAGTAGTAGATATAGCCTGGATCTCCTTCCTTAATGTGGAATCAGCATGTGAAGATTTTGAGCTGCTCATCTCTGTTTAGTTCTATAATCCTTAGTTTTGACAGGAAATTTTGTAAGAAAAGGCTCCAAAGTTTAGCATCTAGTAGATTATAGATTCCCAAATAGATTGTATAACTTTAAGGAGCTGGTAGTAGAATTTTAAATAATAATTTTCCTGTTTCTTAGTAACTGATATGGAGCTCAAGAAAAAAGCTGTTACCAGTTGGCCATCTAGGCCCCCCTGAAAAAAATTCTTGACATAGTTATCAATAGAACTGCGGGAGCCACACTATCAACATTATGGCATACAGGAGTGGAGGAAGTCGAAAGAGAGACAGGGACAGCAATGTCTTGACAGGATGAAGGTTTAGTTGAGTCCAGATGGATGTCGGATACTGCTGAAAAAAAAATGCATTAAAAAAAAAAAAAAAAGGAACCAGATCAGTCTTGACTGAAAGAAACCAAGAAGAATGATGCTGGCCTTATGTAATCTAGCTTTCTGAATAAACTCATCACTACAAGAAATTAAGGAAGCATAATGAAGACAAGTAAACTATGATATCCTTTTCACCATCTCCTAAAGAAGGCTTTTCAGGAAATGAACTCGCAGCACTTGGTGCTGGTTGAAAAGACAAAAAGATCATATGCTGGAAAACTCTGACACTGAAAGGGTGTCTTGGCCACCTATTGACAGTGCAGCCACCTAGTCATAAGTAGGCAGTGACTTAGTGTGTCTGATAGTAAATATGCCTTCCCACGAATGTGCAATGCCAGTAGAAACAATTTGGACTGGATTGTCCACTGCCACATCTTCATGACATTGTGACATACTGGGCAAGATCAAAGCATCCACTGATGTACTAGACCACTGAAATGTCTGACTTTATGGATCCATAGTCATAGTCACTACTACTCAAGGCGGATTCTGAAACTCCCTTTTTGAATTAAGGGAGAGTGTAGCCACCATAAATGACGTTTCCTGCATGAGTTGGTAAGAAAAGTCTTGGACAGAGGATGAGGACTTTGAAACCACTGCAAAATTCTCATGTAAAAAAACATACCATCAATACTGAAGACGCCGTCAACTTAGAAACTGGTGCAAAAAACAAAAAACGGCACAGGATCAATGGCAGCGTACTTGTAAAAGTTTATTAAAATTAGAACAAAGTTGCGGTGAATACTGTATCCACAACAAGTTAAAACAAAAAGACCAACAAGTTCGAATGAAGCGCTTTTCATCTGTAAAATGAACAGACTTCATCAGATGGTAGCACAGCGTAAATTCAAACCATTCAAATGGTACCCTTCATTAGTTATGCAATAGTGATACTGATTTCTATTTTACTACTAGTTTAGAATTACAGTACTGACAGTGTACACCTACCAGTACCCCCTGTTTACTAGCACGATTTTTTATCTCCGTTCCTTTACCTTTATTTTTTGTTTTTGTTTCTTTTTGCTCTGCCTTAGGTTTCCCATGTGTATATAATGTAGTATTTTAGTTTAGGGTAATAAGATGTGATCTGTAATAGTTTTAACAGTTAAAATATTATGTAGGAAGTAATAACTTCTTTGTACTTTACTAGTTGTTACATTCCACTACCTTGTATTACGTGGCTGTTATGATTCTCTGAGCACATTTGCACACTGTTTTTTCAAAACAGTAGGTCAGAACTAGTTTTGAATTTAAAGTGTTAACGATAGGTTACATCCATCATGTGTCCATTGTATTACATTTAAATGGTTTGAATTTACGCTGTGCTACCATCTGATGAAGTCTGTTCATTTTACAGATGAAAAGTGCTTTATTCGAACTTGTTGGTCTTTTTGTTTTAACTTGTTGTGGATACAGTATTCACCGCAACTTTGTTCGAATTTTATTAAACTTTTACAAGTATGCTGCCGTTGATCCTGTGCCGTTTTTTGCACCAGTATCAACTTAGAAATCATGAGGATTAAGGCCACTGTTTGATGGGAGCTGCTTAATAAAGGGCTGACAGTAGACTTGAAGGTCTGAATTCTGAACTGCAGAATAGAAGTAATTGATTCAGTGACAGCCCCAGAAACCAGCTTCTGAACAGGAAACGCGTCTGACCTGGGAATGTTCAGAGAGATGTCTTAGGAACTGGCAGAGATGGAGAAATAATCTCTGGCCTGCAGTCAGGAGATATTCATCCAAGAAGGGGAAAACATTGTGTCCCTGAAGTCACACGGGAGCTGCTATGACAGCTGTTCTTTGATAATGACTAGCCCCTATTTAGGAACAAAATATTTCTTGGACCCCTTCACCATCTTTATGGGAAGGTAGACATTCTGGAGACCTACACAACACATCCATTCATTCTGTCTGAGGTAAGGTAAAACTGACTATTCTAAATGGTTACAGTGCAGAATCATTTTGACAAATGCATTCAGAAGACTGAGATCCAGAATAAACCTAAGGCCCTTGGTCTTCATTGGAACCAAAAAGAATTATGAATAAAATCCTGACCCTGTCTGATCTGAAGGGACCATTTGGATGGCTGTTTTTTGCCAGCAGAGAGGAAATCTTATTTAATGTGGATTTTGCCTGGTTGGATGGGATGTCAGATAATAGTGATGGTGGTGGGGTCCAAATATGGAAGAGAGTAGCCTCCGGATATTATCCCTCTTTGTCTAGGGAGAAGGTGAGACATTCCCCAACTGCCTTTAGAGTAGAGCAGTTGTGCAGACCTCATGGGTTCTGAGGCCTCCTGTTGAAGAATAGCCCACAATACCCCTAGTTCTACAGACCTCCATTGCCTCTGGACCTCCATCTATTAAAGGGGTCACTGCAACCATGGCCTCAATGTCCAAGAGAAAGTCAAACTAATGTCATGATTTGCAAAATCAGAGAGATCAAGGACCTTTTGGTTCCTGCTATAAGATCATTGCGATGCCTCAACCTTAACTCCTATGGCAGAAAGTGTTTCTGTCTTGCTCACTCTTTTACAACCTTTATGTGAGTGGGATGCCAAAAAGAGATAACCAAAAGTGGGCATTGGTAAAGAACACTTTGAAATTGCAAAATCACAAAGGTGTAGTCAAACATGGTATCTCACAGCTATACCTGCTCCATCTGCCCTGGCTGCTACATCTGCTGCATTATGCATCAAATGTATGAAGAGGTTAGTTATGCTCAACATGGTGGTCAAGGTAGTTTTCAATTGCTTCTCAGACTCAGCTGTAAGCTGGTTCTTTAGTGTAGATAGTGCTTGTTGTGACAAATATCCCTGGAATCTGTTCATAGGATGGTATAGTTCAAAGGACCAAAGGCAAAGGTGCCCAAAACATACACCCATTTTCTGAGCCTGTCCATCACTCTGGGCTGCTTGGAGGTGGACAGATGAGTCCTCTGACAGTTTTCTCTTCGAGGCCACTGCTGTAATGATCAAGTCCACTGCTGGTGATTTAGCCCAATATGGTCATTGTTTAAGGGGGAGGAGAATCTTATCTGGCTTGCAGGGCACTAGTTCACAGTTGTCAGGCTCCAGTCAAGACCTCTGGACAGGCACCTCTATTAATGTGTTGGCAAGAGGTACCACTCTGGATATAGACTGCTTCATTTTATAGGCCTCAACCAATACATCTTCACCCGGGGGGGGGGGTTATGGGCCAAGTTCCTCTCTTGTGCATTAACTCTAGAATTTTGCTGAAAGTGGCATCTTCTAGAAGGGACTATGGGGAATCCTTTCTATCCTCCAAGTCAGTATCAAAGGTAGGGGTCTCAGATTCAAGGTGTTCTCTTACATGTCCTCTTTCTTGATATTTCAGGGACAAGTTACCAGGATCCGGTGTTCTCTTACATGTCCTCTTTCTTGATATTTCAGGGACAAGTTACCAGGATCCATAGAGGGCCTAGACTGCTTCTGCACAGTTGGTTTGGGGCCATTGCAATGACTCTGGCCTGTGGATGCTTGATGTCAGATGAGTGGGGTTAACAAGGGATGGAATGGTGACTGGAGATGCCAGAGAATCCCTTGGCTTAGGGGAAGACATTCTTCCCAGCATGTGTAAAGCTAAGCAGAATTCTACTGGACTCAAAGAAATCCCAACAGACAGATCCATCTATCCCTTTGCAGGGAAAGTCAAAGCGAAAGGAGTGACTCCCAGACCTGAAAGGGAGGTTAGGTCCAATGCAGAAACCAGAACTGAATTCCAGCAATTGAGCCAGGGCAACAGGCATGAAAGACAGAACAGAATTCTCCAACCTGAGTCCTCAGATTACAGACTCAAACAGTTCCGCAGATGCTGGGACTGATTTGGTTCCAAAACTCTCAGTACCAAAAAGGATAGGTGTATTGGCCCTTTTGTCACAGCTTCCAGAAGGAACAATAGCTCTGAAGAGACCAGCACTGACAGGCAAACCAGTCAGGGAGCAAGGATGGACAGGATAGGGCTGGATCCAATCACCCTTGGAAGAGGGCAACGGAATGAGCCCCCTCTTGATCTGAATTCTTAAAAACATTTGCATCACATAGTCCAGATCAGCTTCTGAAATTCTCCTGACTGATCTGAAGGAATAGACTAAGAGCAGAAGACAGCCTAGGAACAGGATGCTCCAACTTACTGGTAATCATTAGAAGATGGTAGTGAATGCGGAAACGGAGGTGATGTATAAGTGGGTGTCCAAGCTCTTGATACCTCAGAACCTTAAGTGCAGAATATGGATATTACAAATGACTCATACCCTTCTTAGGATCCATATCTTTTTACTTGGAAGGGTCTTCCAAATCTTTGTTCAACTTGGTTTTGTCCAGATCCAGCAGAAGAAGACCATTATCAGCTTATTTCTCCTGTCCAACAAAGCTCTAGCTCCAAATCCAGCACAAGTTGCAGATGAGGCATACACAAACATAACACACACACAAGTCATGGTATCCTGTGGGAGCATTCTGTGCACTTATTGAAACTTGACTGTTTCTCCATAACTATGATTCATAAAAAAGTACAGTTGTGTAAGATCCTACTATAACAGTAGATGTCATTCTCTTCACTGTTGCAGTATTCATTACATTAGGGATCTTCTGTCAAGGGTGGCCCATCATCCATCCAGTTTACCCAAGCCTTTACATTGCTTTAAGGTAAATCATACATCACACATATGCTCCTTGCATAGCACAGGACATAAAGGTGACATCTGAATGTACCATCCTCAGAAATGACAGCCCCAATAGGAACGCAAGTCCAAGGAAAAGAAAAATGTAACCAGTACATCCACAAGACAAATAAACCAGGGGGAAGAGGAAGGGAGTGAATACTGGGGGGAAGAGGGAGTGAAGACTGCAACAGTGAAGGGAAGGACATCTACTGCTATGGTGAGATTTTACACAACTGTAATATGTCCTTCCATTTCACTGTTGCAGTACTCATTACATTAGGGAGAGTGCCACAGCTCAGGCAGACAGGGAGGAAGAAGGACCAGCACAGCCCTCTAAGAAGCCATGAAGAATGGCCCTAGCAAAGCCAGCTGTAGCTCTGGAGATTCCATCCAACTTATAGTGATTGGTAAATGTATACACAGAACTCCAGGTAGCTGCCTCATGAATAGAGTTCATATCCAAACCCTTGATAAAAGCACCAGAAGAAGCCACAACTCTAGTAGAATGAACCTTAACAGAATAAGGAAGGCTCACAGCATGAGACGAATAACAAAAAGGAAGATCTTTTGAGATCCAAGAAGAAAAAGTTTGCTTGGATACAGCCAATCCTAAGGACGTAGGGTGAACAGAAACAAGAGCTGATCAGCTGTCACCCACCTGGCAGAAGCAAGGACCAATGAAAGAACAGTCTTCCAAGAGCAGGGATGCAAGGAAGCTGAAAATCCCAGGCTCAAAAGGAGCCTGAGTCAATTTTTCAAAAACAGAATTAAAATCCCAGGGAGGAGGAACAGGCTTCCTGAGAGGCCTAATATGAAGGACACCTTTAAGGAATTGTTTAGCTTCAAATCTAAAAGCTAAAGGAGGAGATAAAGGCAGACAAACGGCAATAGTTAATAAGTGGGCCTTGACAGAAGAATAAGCCAACCTAGCATTGAGCAATTCACACAGATAAGAGACAAAGGAACATCCACAGAAAGTGGATCCAGTTTATGAGAAAGACAACAAACACAAAACCTTTCCCACTTGGATGAGTAGCATTTCCTAGCATTGCGTTTGCTGACTTCCTTCAGGACCCTATGCACATCTTCAGGAAAAGGTGTCTGTATAACATTCCAGTGAAGCATCCATTCATGGGATTGGTTTAAGGACCTGCTCAGTGTGTCTGCCACAATGTTTTGACCGGAGGGAATGTAAACTACCTGAAGATTCACTTGATACTGGATAGCAAGATCCCACAGTAAGAGTGCAAACCGGCAAAGAAGATTAGACCTTTTTCCCCCTTGTTTGTTTATATACATCACTGTGGTATTGTCTGTAAATACCTTGAGAGGTCCTGGGGAGAACAGAGGATGAAAAGCCTGAAGTGCCAGCAAAAGACATCTCATCTCTGACACAGATGTGCTCTTTCTGTTGAAGGGGCAATTACACACCCTGTATTTTTAGGGAGCCAAAAGTTGCTCCCCATCCCATGTGTGAAGCATTTGTGAAAGGGAAGCCTTGAATTTAGAGACAACTACTGGATCCACCAGTTAAGTTCCTTCTTGAGACAAGGTAGAACTACAAATTGTAGGGAATGCTCATATTGAAACCAAACTGACTTCAGAAATCACTGAAACTTTAGTTTGGCCAGAGAGAGCATAGGGATGGCGGATGCCATGAACCTCAGAGCTCTCCGAAACTCCCTGGTTGTAATAGAGGACAGGGAAGAGGAGTTTGAAGGAAGGAAATGAGTGTTAAGGCCTTGGGAGGAGGAATGGATGCCAACATGGGCATAGTCTGTATCCTGCACTCCAGAAAAACATGGTCTTGAGAAGGAGTCAGAAAAGACTTTTTGAAGTTTATTATGAACCCCAGGCTTTGCAGAAGAGAAAAGAAAAAATGAAGATTTGCAACAGGCTCTCTTGAGAGGATGCCTGAAACAGTTTTTCCAAGTAAGAAATACTTGGATCCTCTGAATCCTACAAAAAGCAATCACAGGAGCGAGGCATTAAGGTGAATACTCTTGGGGCAGTAGAAAGGCCACAGGGCAAAGCAGAGAACTGAAAAATGCCAGGATGCAGAGGAATATAAAAACTTCCTGAAAAAGGGATGGATCAGGTCTACATTGCAACATTGAATGCTTAAAACAGTGAACAATGTTACATCGACACATTTTCAGCGAAAGCTGAAAATGTCGAATCCAAAGAACAGCAATTTCTTTCCTAAGGAAAGAAATTGCTGTTCCAACCCCCGCAAAAAAAAAAAAAAACACATTACACACTTCCAAACACATACACACATACCCAATCCTAATTATACCCCCCCAAAACCATTTAACAACTGAATACACATATGCACATAACCCAAACATACATTTAATGGAAAAAAAAAAACAGTAAACATTTTAAACCATATGCACTTACCTTAACCCGCACCCTAACCCTAAGGTCAGTAACTGTTGCACAATCATGCTCAGGAGCTATACGGACAAGGGACCACACTACACTTCAGAATACGGCAAAACAATGAAGCGGTCAAGTGACTCCTTTCCCAGGGAAAGAATTGGCTGAACAGCCGCTTCGCTGTTTTGCCTGTTCGCTCTACATGTGTCGACAAAAACGCATTCGACATGATGCATTTTTGGTGTACTCATAGGAATCCAATGGATCAGGATATGGAAATAAGCATCCTTGAGATCCAGAGACATCATGTAAGCCTCAGGAAGCAAAAGAGGAAACAAAGTCTGAAGGGATAACATTTGAAAGGAGGATATCTTTAGAAAAGTGTTTAGATGAGAGAGGTCTAGAATTGGTCTCCAAGTGCCCTCTTTTCTGGGTACTAGAAACATCCTGGAGTAAAACCCATCCCCCTTTGGGACACAGGCACCTCTTGAATAGCACCCTGAGTCAAAAAGTCCCGAAGCACTTCTGGAAAGGAGAAGAGTTGTTCCTGAGGGGGATGAGGAATACCCATAAAGGGGGAAGGGATTTCCAAACAAGAAATACCCCTGGTGAATAATGGACAGGTCCCAGGAATCCTGAGTAATCTTTAACCAAACAAGAAGAGAGAGAGACGCACAGAGAGAAAGGTGGAGAGAAAAAGGAAAGTGGCTGGGAAGAACAGGATAGTCAGATAGCACCTGGGTTATCTGGAAAATGAGAATTCTGAGGCACAGAAGTCTGAGTAGCCTTAACAGGAGGAGCCCACATGCCACCCTTTTTACCCTTAAGATGTGGGCAAGACTGCCTGAGAACAAAGGCTGGCTTATTGGGGTAGTTTCTCTGAAATTTAGGCACATGAGAAACAAACATATGTTAAAGTTTCTGTAAAGCATTGCCCTTATCCTAAAGAGATTTAAACATAACAGCAGCAGCTTCACCAAACAAGTGTTTATTATCAAGAGGGGGATCCATCAACTTAGCTTTAATATCATCAGGCAAAGGTTAAAGCCGAAGCCAAGAATACCTCCATCACTGATCCAACAGCAGCAGCCCTAGAAGAAACATCTGCTGCATCATAACTACACTTCATGGAATGACGAGCCACCTTGGAGGAAGTCACTAATAGGGAAAGGGAAGAGGTTTTACCCTCAGAGTCTAGAAGATCAGAAATAACCTGACAGGCCTGGGATAGGAAAGCCAACACATATCTGGACATATGGATCTGATAATTAACAGCCCTAAAAGCTAAGGTAGCAGAGTTATAAACCTTTTTGCCTAACCTTGCCATATCCTTGTTATCTTTATGAGGGCAGTAACTTGGGAGAAGGAAGCAAATGAGAGGGCTTGGCAGAAGCTACAGACTACTGAGGGGTCAGCAGAAGGACACTTGTACAAACATTTACAGTCTTCATGCACCAAATTTACAGTCCTCAGGCACCCTACAGAATCTATCAGGTTTCTTGGGGGCTGGAGGCTGACAGTCTGGAGTCTTAGCAGCATTGGAAAATGCATCCAATAAGGCAGCCAAAACAAGAGGCACAGCAGAAGTTTTAGCAACTCATATCTTTTATGAACCTCAGAAACTTGAGCACAATCCCATTTACAGAACCCCATCATCCTGGAGATCATGTCCCCAAAATTAATCTTGTCAAAGGGAGTATCAGGACAGGTAGATTAGTCTTCCTCTGATCCATAGTCCAAAGAAGAGGGAATCTGAGAAAAGTAAGCAAGCGATTCCTCATCTGAATCCAGTTCCTCCACAGAGGAATCCTGTTTCACTGGATCTTTTTAGGAGAGTACAAGACCAAAGTGGGGCTGAAACAGAAACTCCTTGAAGAGGTTTCAATGCCAAAGCACTAAACAACCCCTGAGTGAACGCCTGCCATTCTCTCTGTGGATCCTTAGGAGCAGGAGTAATATGTTTAGTCTTTTGCTTTTTCTTCAATAGAATGTCCATCTTATAAAATTTGGGAGGCTTGGACCCAGGACAGCATGCAATAATGGCAGTATAGACTTATTTCTCTGACCAATATTTGTGGAATACCCCAGGCCCCTCGGAGATAATCAGCTGTGGTTCCCCCCCAACATTCAAAACGGACGTCTGCAATGCCTCCTCAGATGTGCTTAAAATCAGATCCCTACCAGCCTCCAATCTGGTTACAGCAGAGGAATCTAACGATAAAGCTGAGCGAACCTCAGGGCATTCATTCCCCTCAGGAGAGAGAGCCAGTGGAGGCTGAATAGCTGAAGACTCCAGCCTAGGCTTCTTGGCCTTATTCTTCAATGATAGCTATCCCTCAGAGTGGAAGTTCCCTTCACCTGGTATTTCACAAGAAGCTTAAGACACTGGTATTCAAGATAAAGTGCCAAAGAATAGAGTCTACTACTGAGGGTTTTTGGTAAAAAGGACTGACACATGGAACAGGACGTATGGTTGTGTGAGGCACCAAGGCAAAACAGACACTGCTCATGGTGGTCTTTATGGGGAATCTGTTACCCACACTGGCATTTACCCTTCTTGGATGACATGAAACCCCACAAGCAACAATAAAGGAAAGATAAGTAAAAAAGAAGCCCAACAGGGCACTTACCTGCAATGGCTTGGTGAACCAGCAACAGAACGAGCATTCAGATCAATGTTCAAGAGATGGCGTTTGGACTGATGGCAAAGAAGTTTTGAGGATGGTATGTCCAGATGTCACCTTTATGCCCTATGCTACTCAAAGAGCATGCATGTGACAAATGGCGTACCTTAAAGCAACCTAAAGGCTTTGGTATACTGGCTGGATGTTAGGCCGCCCTTGGCAGAGGATGCCTAATGCAACGAATACTGCAGCAGTGAAATGGAAGGACATCAATTTGTCTAAGTAACTAACTATATACTAAAAACACAGTTTCAATATTCCTAAAAGCGAATTATAAATAGCATAATAGCCATACACTAAGAAGAAACTTTCAATAACAATGACTAAACACTTCTATGAGAAGCTATCCAAACAGTATTTAAAAAAAAAAAAAAACTAAGATAAACTGCTATCCAACTACTAACACACTGAGGGAAAAGAAAATGGCAGAAACACCATTAGGCTTGGAGTAAGGAAAAGGTAGGGAACTAGAACAATTTTAACGCTGCAAATTCTGCAATAAGTCTAAAAAATTCTAATGTTTAACTATCAGAATATTTTGAAGAACAAATGTCAGTTGAAAAAAAGAACAAAAGGAGCTCTTAACTGCCAGCTATCACACTTCTATTCAAGGAGACAAATAAGATCAAAGGCAGTCAGGGACAGCAGAGCTTTATGGGATGACAAATTCTTAAAGAGATTAAAGTTTATTTTATTTTAACGAAATACAATTAAGACTGCCATATCCATTGCAGGACTGCTCATCTCCTTTCCCAGATACTGAAATCATGATCCCTAACCCTCACCATGACTCCAGATATTCAGGTGATGTACTGAAAGCATCCATTCATTCAAAGCTGTTTTCGAATCACTTAACAGTTGCACCATTCAGGCCAGGTGATTTATGATTTTTTTCTCTCACTCAGTTATTAACAATAAACTTTATTTTTAAAGTTGTCTCATTTACATGATCATAGTTTCCACGAATCTAGCCTACTCTGACATTTATTTGTACCATTCTCTTGGATTTATGAAACAATGTGCTGCTTTTCTTTTCCTAAACCCCACAGCCACTACAGTTTCTAGAACATCTGATGGGTTGTAACTCAGTATTTGTTCCCATTCACATTTAGTTTTACATCAACAATCTAAGCCCTCCCTACCATACAAAATCCTTTGCATTGCTAATTTTAACAATTTCCTTAAAGACGGTCAGTAGTGGTTAGTTTGCTGACATTCACTATCAAACCAAGTACTATATCTTTACATTTTCTTATAAAACTTACATATTTACACACTCTCCTTTACCCAAAAACATTTGGTCATAATTTATTTTTTAATACTTGGGGCTACCTTTTTAGAATGTTCTCAAAGAGATTTAGAATTTTAATGATTAGATTTGCAACTTGCTCTCAGTTTCGTACCTCAAAATTACAGGTTTCCATTCTTGTATCTATTGACAGATTCTAATTTCCTATTAAAACTGTACTGTCACAAAATTAAAATTGATAAAGTAGCCTCCTGAATTTGAAACACAGTGTATTCCAGGAAACTGGAGATTTAACACAACACTTCATTAACACTAGATTATATACTTCATAACTGCAAAGTCTTCTTACAAAATTGTAATATTAAAACAAATGTACAGATTCAAATTTATGAATTTCACTACCATAGTTTACACCTCAGCTGTATCATACCAATGTTTTTACTTTGAAATGAGTTATTAAACTTCCAACTGCTTTACCATTTTCTATTCTTGGACTCAAATCCTTACATCTCATAATCCTATAAAATGAAGTATTCCAGGTTAGCAGTCCACATTTCTTGGAAATGTAAGAAATAAGCTTTTAATTAATTTTGCTTATCAGACTGTCACATTAGGAATCCCAAACCACTGTGTGTACTCCAGTGTCATCAAATATTCCCAGATTTATCATTCTCTGTATGTAATTCACTATGTTTATACCATACATATAGCTATGGCTGGCTAATTTCTTTCTACCCATTTTACTTCATTAAGTATTGTGTATCTAAGTACAGTGTTGAACAATTAAGTTTCCACTGACTTTCTCTTATTTCAGTATGGTGTGCAGTAACACCAGAGTGACTTCCAGCTTAGTATAACCCTTTAACCTTCAATGTTCTCTTCTGCCTTAATTGCATTTGTTCTTATGCAGTTAAATGAAACTCAGCAAATGCATAACTTCAAGATTTATGCTCATTCTTTTTAAATACATCTAAGCCATAATGACCAAAGGGAGAATAGTTTACATTTACACAAATGTACACATTTTACAGTGACCTCTCACAACTGCTGGGAAAGCAAAATTACTCCCTGTTCAAAGAAAGGATTACCTCTTCCAGGGATCCCAAGCAAACTCCTCATCAACCAAACCTTCTCCCCCCCCAGCAGCTAAACTAATTAGAGAACCTTCCTCTCACTGCTTCAGAAATCAAGCACTCTGCCCAAAACTGCATGCCCATAGAATAAATTCCATTGTACAAATTACTGATGCTCTGCACTAGGTCCAGAAGTCAGGAAGTTATTCTTCTACAATTAAGACACATTTTATGCTAAACTTAGAACTCAACTAAAGGCCCTCCTTCACCTATAAGCTAAATGCCATTGTTTCTGCTTCAACCATATCAGTTAATCTGAGCCACATCACTTTCTCCCCTCCTAGTAACCCTCTTACTGCCCCTCATACAGATTCTACTAAACCAATCTATACTCCTCAAAAACAATCCTTTGCTTAATATAACATATTCCAATTACCCAAATTAACATGCTTCACTGCACTCAGCTCTCTTATCATTCCCACAACACAGGTGTAAATATTAAAGAAACCTCACTTTCTGAATTAGACTTATCTTAGTTTATTATAAATCATGTTTAAATTGTACATGCTATCAGATAATTGTATTTTTACATATGTGAATTTTTGTTATATCCTTACAACCTCTATCTAATTCTTACTTTCTTGGGATTCTGCTGTCTGAAAATAAAATTGGGAACTTGTGATCAATCCTCTTCTTTGGTAAATAAATAAAAATAAACATACATTATGGTATTGTTGAAGTGTCTCATTTAAACTAATGTTGCAATCACACTACCTTATACTAAATGCAATAAATTCTCAAATAAAAAAAGGAGTTCCTTCCATACAATATTCTGTATGTTCATACTTTAATAAGCAGCATTTTGTGAAATCTTATCATCCTTCTAATATGATATTCCTGGTGCTTACTGTATTTTCTAATTTGATAAAGCTTTCTCTATTTGTAGTCCCTTTTATTTGTCGTGCTTTTCCTGTACACAATTTCTTAATCTAATTGCTGCTCCCTACATCTACTTCCTTTTATTCTTTTGTTCATCCTCTTGTTCAGTAATTAAATTTTCCATAGTTTCATTATGCTATAATTTTATTATCATTTTTGAGTCTTTCACTGTCTTAGCAGTCTTAAATTTTAATGTTAAGTTTCATTGCTGGTAATTATCAAATGTCCTTAAATCTCATAAGAATATCCCTTGCTTTCTGTTACTTTCAACTTCATGTTCCCTCAAGTCTTAACCTGCCTTTAGTTTTGCACAATACTTCCAATTTTTAGATCCAGGAGCTTGACAATTCAGAATTCCAAAAATAAAAGTTGCAGAAGCATACACTGTTTCCCCAAATTTATCAACAGCTTTGCTATGGTTGTCTGAAGAAGTATTAGAATTAAATGGTAAGTAGCTGGATTAATTTAAACTACATCTGGGATTAGCTGGATTAACTAAAACCACACATCTAGGATGTGTATAAATACTTGAAACACTGAGGACATTTGTACATTCTGTTTTCTTAGGGGCATCTGGTTGGCTGTCAAGGAAACTATAAGCTGTGACAGACATTCTCCAATGTGGAGAGTATTAGAAGAATTCTAGTTGTAGCAATTCACAGTATTTTCTAATGAACTGAGAAATATCAGTGATCTCCATCTGAAAACACTGACACATGCTAGAAATAGTCTCAGCGAAACTGAATCCTTCATAGTGAAATTCATATACCAAACTATCCTCAGAATCTGACTCAGAAACCTGAGGAGAAAAATCTGCATCTGTCCTTTCACATTCCTCAACAGATTCCTAATCTTGAATATCTTCACAGAAAGAGAAATCCCTTTTCCTTTTACAAGAAATCACCTTAGGGATCAGTAGCCTGTGTAAGACACTGAGCCATGTCCAATAAATTACTTCCATCCAATAAAACTGACACACAAGTTAAAAACAAGATATGTTCTTATCATAATGTTCCATCTGTGTTGTCGCTCTTCATTCATTCTTGATGAATGGGACTCTGTTCAGATCCTTGGAACCAGTTCGGCCATTATACAGCTCGCGCCAACCAGAAAAGTCTTGAGCTAAGACTCTACCCAAAACGTCCCTCTCTCTATTACCTCAGATCGAGTTTGCAGCTAAGTACAGAGAAATAAAAAGATAACAGAAGCCATGTCCAAGGTGAAACCTAAAAGGTCTCAGAACAAGTGTCCAAACCTCCAGAAGTCCATAGGAGGGGGCAGGATGGTGAAACACCATGGTAAGAACATAACTTCTTTACCTGATTTGTCAATCTTCTTTTATTCTTGATGAATGGGACAGAATCCCTAGCTACTTTAGGTCTTGGGTGGCCCTATGGAAGGATATTCCTGAGGAACATAGAGATAAAAGATACTCTTTCTCTGGAGACTATATTCAATTTGTAATGCGTGATAAAGGTATGGGGAGAAGCCCATGCTGTGGCTGCACATATTTCTTCCATGGATGCCTTCGAATGGAAAACAGATGAAATGGATATAAATCTGGTGGAAAGTGCCTTAACAGGCATAGGCAACTTGTGGTTATTCTGATTATAAATGAAAGGAACACAATCCCCAAAACATTTTGATAAGGTAACTTTCGAGACAGGTTTATCCAAGGTTAAACCTGAAAAGGACACAGACAATTGATCTGATTTTCTAGACTATTTGGTTCTATCAAAACAGAAACATTAATGGTCTGTGAACATCCAGTAAATGCAACCAATATTCACCTTTATTTGAAAAATTTGGAAAGAAGACAGGCAAATCAATAGTCTGATTAATATTAGATTCTGAGACAACCTTAGGTAGAAAGGAAGGGTTGGTTCTCAATGATATCCTATCCTTATGAAAGGTCATACAAGGATGCTTCACACGTAATGCCTGCAATTGAGAAACTCTCCTGGCAGAAGTGACGACCACCAGAGAGTTTTCCACGACAGGAACTTGAATAGCTGTTGGCTCAAAGAGCTGCAGAACTAAACATTGTAGTACTAGGGTCAAATCCCATGGAGCTATACGATTCTTAAATGGTTTTAGATGTAGGGTGCTTTGAAGGAAAACTTTGCATAAATGGTGGGAAATTAAGGTATGATAGTCAAACCCATTGTGGAAATGGCTGCTCACTGGACCTTGATGGTGGAAGCTGAAGTTCCTTGATCAAAAAAGTGAAGCCAGGAATTCAAAGACCTTGTCAACAGGTGTTTGAAAGGGATCTAATTATTTGCACGTGCCCAAACTGAAAATCTCTTCCATTTGCTAAGACAGAGTTTGGTGGTGGACAGTTTATAAGAAGCCAGAAGGATTTTTTGCACTGAGAAGGGTAATCTGTCCAGCCTAGCAATTAATGGAATTGGGGATACCAAGCTGTCAGCTTGAGACCGTGAAGGCTGGGATGCACCGATCCCTGTGGGTGAGACAGCAGATCTGGAAATGGGTCCATAATCCAATGACGTTGAATCAGGCGAGGCCAAAGGAAGGGGAACCAGACTTGACAGGGCCAAAAGGGTACAATGAGGATCACCCTGCATCAGTACTGGGGCCAACAGAGAAAACGTGCATTTCTCGGGGATGCCTCCTGCAGGGGAATTAAGGCAAAATAGCTGCAGCATTTGTTGTTTAATGGGGAGGCAAAGAGGTCACAGCAAGGCTGGCCCAACAATGAAAAATGTTCATTGTTACCTTGGGATTGAGAGACCATTAGTGAAGCAGGAGAATGCATCTGCACAGTTTGTCCACTATCACATTGGAGCGGGTCTATATTATCTAATTGAAAAGTGAATTCCGTGAACTGAATCTACATTGAAAATGCAGTTCAGCTAAATAATTGTGGGATCGCGGTACAGTGAAGATCAGAAAATTTGCCCTTTCCTCACTGTAGTGAGATCTAAAAGTTGGTATATATAATTAGCCCACAAGAGCGAAATCGCTGAACTGCATTTTCAATGTGGATGTAGTTCGCAGAATTCACTTTTTGATTAGATAATATACATCCCGTTAGAGCTTCCTGGGATATGTGCTGCTATTAGAAAGTGGTTGGAAGAGATTGCCCATTGCCATATCCTGAGAGCTTCCTGGTACAGGGGATAAGATCTGGTTTCACTCTGTTTGTTGATGTATCAGACTAAGGACATGTTTGATTGCAATTCATCCCAGAAGGAAGGACAGACTGAAAGGCTTGCAATGTTAGAAGCACTGCCCTCAATTCCAGGACAATGATGTGCAGATTGGCTTCTTGCGGGGACCAAGTGCCTTGAACTGTTCTTCCCAGATAATGCCCCCCACCCAATGTGGGAGCATCGGTGGTCACTATGGCCATGGGAGGAGAGGGAGTGAAGGTGCAGCTCCATAGATTTTTCTCTGACTTCATCCACCAGGATAGATCCTGCTTGCAATGGTTTATCAAAATTAGATAATTGGGTGGCCAGTATTGACCATTGCACAGCTAAGAGACACTGAAGTAGTCTCATGTGAAACCTTGCCAGGGGCACTAAGGTTATGGTCAAGAAAAGCAGTCACTTTTGGCTTTTGATGTGAAGAATTGTACTTGTCATTTTTTGTAGTCTGTGGAGAGAGAGAAGCTACACAAGAGATTGTATTGAGGCATGCTCCTATAAATTCTAGGTCCTATGTTCGTAGTCAACTGTGACTTCTGTTTGTTAAGCATAATTACCCAAGGACTAGAAAAGATGCAATATGAAGTCTGTGGCTTGAAGCAGTAGATGCCTGGTGAGGAGCCAGTCCTCTAGGTATGGAAACACTCAGACTTTACATAGCCTCAAGTGAGCTGTTACCACTGCCATGCATTTAGTGAACACTCTGGGGGCTGCGGTGAGACTTAAAGGCAGCACTCTGAACTGAAAATGACTGGCTGCCAGCCAGAAGCAGAGAAACCTTCTGAAGCGTTTGTCCATCTTTATGTTGTAATACATGTCATGAAGGTCTATAAAGCACATCCAATCATCTTTCTCTAGAAAGGGAAGAAGAGACGAAACGTGGACCATCCAGAATTTTGTTTGCTGAATGAACTTGTTCAGAAGGCTGAGATCCAAAATTGGTCTCCAGTCCCCTGTCTTTTTTGGTACTAAAGAATCTCGAGTAAAATCCGGATCCTCTTTGGTCTGGTGGGACTTCCTGGATGACTCTTTTTCCAGCAGCTTTTGAACCTCTACTGCTGCTTGGTCCCCCTGATTGGGTGGAACATCGGGGACTCTTTTTTTGGGAGTTTGGAAAGAGAGTAAATGGAATGTGGTAACCTCTGGTGATAATTCTCTGCACCCAAGTATTTGAAGTTATCAATAGCCAGGCTTGTCTGGTGCAATGGAAATCTTCCCCTGACTGCTTCCAGAGGTAAGCAATTGGGCCTCCATTTTCAGAGTGCTGGTAGGGCTGTCTGGAGAAGGAGTCCCTGCAGCCCTGATTTCATGGGCCACCCCTGCCATGGGGAGGGTGTCTTCCATTAGAACTCCCCTCTCTGCCCAGAGGGGAGAATTCACCCACGTGTGTCTTGAAAAGGCCCTTGGGACTTCTTGAACCACATTTTCCCACTCCTCTGATTTCTAGAGTAGGATCTTTGAGGAGTAGAAAAACATGCCCATGGCAGAAACGGTCTATCTTTTTCACACCTGGCTAGGGTATCTCTGGCTTTGGGGCCAAACAAAGAAGATCCGTCAATAGGAGCATCGACAAAGAAAACTTGAAAGGTTCCGTGAAGTCACACAAATGGATCCAGACGTGGTGCCTTATGGCATCGCCTATACCTGATGCCCTAGTCATTCCCTTGGCTGCATGAGTGATGAGCCGCATTGAGGAGTTCGATATAGACTTCAGCATGGCAAGATGAGAGGCAACATTATCTCACACCTTGTCAGACATAGCATCAGCAAGGGTATATGAAACCTCCTTTATCAAATCCTTTCGGAGTCTAGTGACATGTGCCATGAAATTCAAGGACCTAAGAGGGAAGGTCGATGATGCATGGAGCCACTTCCAAACCTGTCCATTGTCCGAGATTCTCTGTTAGGAGGGTGGACGTTGGAACTCTCCTCGGCAATTTCCTTTTTGGTGGCTGCCGCCACCACCATGACATCCACTGCTAAACCATTTCCCCAGTGTGGTTGATCTTCTGGAGCTGATAAAATTTTGTCTGGCCTCCAGGGAATCAGCTCTATGGAATCAGGGATCTTCCACGACTGCTGTGCGATTAGCTTAATAAGTTTGCTAGCAAGCGAGATCACCATGGAAGTAGATGGGCGAGCACCAAAAGCCTGCAAGAACACAGACCCCTCTGAGGATGGATTTGTGGTCTTGCAATCACCCCTCTGTTTTAAGACTTCCAGAATGTCTCCAAATGAGACATCTTCAGGGGTGACCGGGGGGAGGGACCCTTCCCTTCATCACAGTCTATGTCTTCTGTGACATATTCTAGTGGAGAATGTAAATGCTTCCTCTTGCAAGTCTTCTTACAGGGTGGTTCCTCAGTGGGAATCTCTGAGGAAGATTCCAAAGAAGAGGGATCCTAAACAGGGATATCTTGCAGTTTTGGTGTCCGCTGTCCGATGTGAGAGATGGTGGCAGCTGCGGTCCAGAAGGTACAAAAATGTGACACTCCAATGTAGATAGGGCCAACTGAGTTTGCTGAGGCTAAAGCTCTCTCCATGATCTGGAAGGCAGGCCCACCAGAACAGGGATGGGAGCCTGGAACCAAGAAAGGCAACCTCTGAAATAGGGTCACACCCCACTCCGATGGACCACCCCCCCAAAACAGGAGCCGGGGAAGAATACGAAACTGTCAGAGTTCTGAGAGCCAAGAACAACCCTGAGAAAATGATAGGGACAGTACCACTGCCCTCCAAACCAACAGCCAAACTATGGCCCCGAGAGTCTATTCGGTTTTGAGGAAATCTAAGATGTCACAGCCGATCTAGGCAGTGAAGAAGGAGCTACTGTTAGTACCATAACAGCTGGAACAATCAAAGTGGTGGGCTCCAAACCTGATCAGGAGGTCAGAGGCGGAAAATCAGGAGGAGTGCTAGTGCTAGAAGAGAAGACCTTGGCTCCAGGTGGGAGGGAGGGCTGAGTGGGTGCAGGAAGACCCTTGGCTGCCAAAAGCAGATCCAATAATCTCACCACATCTACCTCGGAAAGACTTCTGGTAGATCGGATTGACATCCCCTAGGGAGACTCTGGCCAATCCAAGAAGGGACTGGAATGATGACCCAGAATGGGGTCTACAGAAGGGGAGTACCTTGTTCTGGGAAGTACTAAAGTTTCATGCTTAGGCACCGTATGCTGCGAAGCAGAATGAGAAGTCGGAACAGAGTGGAAGGTCAAACATGTTGGTGCTGACAAAACTGTCAGTGCCAAGGCTGTCAAAGTTGGTGCTGATGAAACTGCTGGGTGCCAAAGTCGTGTCGAAATTGTCGGTACCAAGAGGGCCATAATTGTTGGTGCCAAAGGTTGTTTAATAATCAGTTTAGGATTCTTACTTTTTTTGGTTCCGTGGAGACTCTTGGAACTGGAAACTTGTGCCTTTTTGCATCCGGCATCAATGGAGAGCCTGGCACCAAATGACTTCTCTTTTTATGTTCATTCTCTGACCCTTCTTCCATGACCAACAAAAAAAGTTTCTCCCTTGCTCACTGAGAGGACCCTAACAGCCACATTGGACATGGCTAATCCCCAGTCCATTGCGGCTCTATGGACAAGGCCAGAGGGAACCAAGGAAGATGTGTGGTCTGAGAAAACAGCTTTGACTACAGCAGAGTTACCCACATGTGGTTGTGGCACATTACCTGTCCACTGTGATGACAAAGGCTGTACTTTTTGTGGCTGGAATGTCTGACAAGGGAACTGGTAGTTTGTTCCATAGTTAAGCCAAAAAATGGTGCTCATTTTCCAGAGAAGCTTATCAGTTGGTAAAACAGGAAAATAGCAAAAAAAGCACCCCCTTCACAAAACATAGTAAAAAAAAGTACTTTAAAAACTTCCCCAGCCCCAAAAAGTAAAAACAGTTTCTCCGCAGAAAATGACATTTTAACAAATGTTTACCACAGAAGTAAAAAAGAGTGCCTGTGTTTTAAAAGTATATAAAAGTAATGTGACAGTCAATAAAAACATTTCTGTACCTTTACCGTAGTCCTCCCCCCCCTCCCAAAAAAAAATGTTGAGTAATGAGGAGGATTTACCTCTGAAGGCAACTTATCTGCACAGCAATGGAACAGCATTAACATACCATTGAAAGGCTGCAGATGAGTGCACTTCTTTGCAGCAGGAAAGTTTTAAAAGGCTTGGTGCCCAAACCAGTCTTTTTAAGTCAGCTCAGCTCAAAGTAATAGTTTACACACATGGACTGTGCCCTGAAGCTTTGGAAGATGTCCAGCTGTTATATCTTATACAGGATATAACCCATAAAGCTTAAGCTACTGTAGCACTGGACAGTATTAAGAACATCTGCCTTTAGGCTTATCCATCCTTCTTGAAGTCCCAAGTTCAAAGTGCTTTATATGTGCCGTTTTCTCTGTTTAAAATGAGATTTAGATAACTGTTTTGTGGACATAACATTTGCTCAGCCCAAGATTAAGGTTGGATGATGTAGGGATAGTGAATCATGAAGTGCAATGGATTAGCAAGGAGGAAGTAAGGATAGCTATGAAGAGAATGAAGAATGGAAAGGCATATGACATACCTGTGGAAGCATGGAGGTGTTTAGGCGAAATGGCAGTGGAGTTTTTAACCAGATTGTTTAATGAAATCTTGGAAAGTGAGAGGATGCCTGAGGAATGGAGAAAAAGTGTTTTGGTACCGATTTTTAAGAATAAGGGTGATGTGCAGAGCTGTAGTAACTACAGAGGGATTAAACTGATCAGTCTCAGCATGAAATTATGGGAAAGAATAGTGGAAGCAAGGTTAAGAAGGGACGTGATGACTAGTAATCAGCAGTATGGTTTCATGCCGGGAAAGAGCACTACAGATGCGATCTTTGCACTGAGAGTGTTGATGGAGAAGTACAGAGAATGTCAGAAGGAGTGGCATTGTGTGTTTGTAGACTTAGAGAAAGCATATGACAGGGTGCCTAGAGAGGAGTTGTGGTATTGTATGAGGAAGTCAGGAGTGTCAGAAAAAGTATGTAAGAGTGAGACAGGATATGTATGAGGGTAGTGTGACAGAGGTGAGGTCTGCGGTGGGAGTGATGGATGCGTTTAAGGTGGAGGTGGGTCAAGGATCAGCTCTGAGCCCTTTCTTATTTGCAATGGTGATGGACAGGTTGACAGACGAGATCAGACAGGAGACCCCGTGGACTATGATGTTTGCAGATGACATTGTGATCTGTAGTGAGAGTAGGGAACAGGTGGAGGAGACCCTGGAGAGATGGAGATATGCTCTAGAGAGAAGAGGAATGAAGGTCAGCAGGACCAAGACAGAATATATGTGTGTGAATGAGAGGGAGGATAGAGGAATGGTGAGGATGCAAGGAGTAGAGGTGACGAAGATGGATGAGTTTAAATACTTGGGGTCAATAGTTCAGAATAACAGTGAGTATGGAAGAGAGGTGAAGAAGAGAGTACAGGCAGGATGGAGTGGGTGGAGATGAGTGAGAGGAGTGATTTGTGACAGACGAGTACCTGTAAGAGTGAAAGGGAAGGTCTACAAGAGGGTAGTGAGACCAGCTATGTTATATGGGTTGGAGACAGTGCCATTAACAAAAAGGCAGGAGTTTGAGCTGGATGTGGCAGAATTAAAGATGTTAAGATTTGCAATGGGTGTGACGAGGGTGGACAGGGTTAGGAATAAGTATATTAGAGGGTCAGCCCAGGTTGGAAGGTTTGGAGACAAAGCCAGAGAGGGAAGATTACGTTGGTTTGGACATGTGCTGAGGAGGGATGCTGAGTATATTGGGAAAAAGATGCTAAGGATGAAGCTACCAGGTAACAGGAAAAGAGGAAGGCCTAAGATAAGGTTTATGGATGTGGTGTGGTGAGAGAGGACATACAGATGGTTGGTGTGACAGAGCAAGATGCAGAGGACAGGAAGAAATGGAAACAGGTGATCTGTTGTGGCGACCCCTAACGGGAACAGCCAAAAGAAGATGATGATGAATAAAGCTGTGAATTGCACCCAAATAAAAGGATACTGCAAATATTTATTTTGAAGGCAATCTGTATACAAGAACACTTCTTAGTTGATTTTTATGTAGAGGACATTAACCTTAAAGGAAACCTCTAGGAAAACAAAATGAGACAGCAGGAAGTACCCTTTCTGACAAAAAATGTACTCACAAACCAGAAAACAGACAATTAATGGTTTGAAAATGGAAAAAAAAATATCTGGGCACAAAACCAATTCTGCTCAGTGCAGCATATGCTCTTTTTTCCCCAATACAGGTGAGGATGCACACTGATGAATAAGCCATATAGTATGATTTACTACTAAATTGACTCCTCAAAGAAAGATCTGATGTAATGTTTCTGAAAGGTGGATCTTCAAGTCATGAAAGTAAATTCCATAATTAAAATCAGAGGTCTATGCTGTTAAATTCTGGTCTATAACAGGAATAAAAAAAGAATACCATGATTCTTTGGAAACAAGATACCAGCCAAAGAAATTCATAAAGTACAGTTTTGTACCTACCATAAATGTAGATGTCCAATAGGTATGCATCTGCAGTCATAACATATGGGGTTGTCCTGCCTCAGGCAGCCCTTCGGTCGGCCGGATTCCAAAGTCTGGGTCTGGCCTCGGCTGATGTCGCACCTTCCCCGACGTCAGAGCGTCTGGGGTATAAAAGCATCAGCCGACGCAATTTTCCTCAGTTTTACTTGCCCCAGATGCCAGGTGCCCTCTAGGAAGGCTAAATTTGGATAAATGCAATGGAATTCCAAATATTTGCAAAATTATATATATATATATATATATATATATATATATACATGTATATACAAACAAATACACCAGAATAGATTCCCCCAGCTAGCTAAAAGAGGGGTAAACACCCTAGGAATACCACAGAGGGGTAGGAGGGAGGGTAAACCTGACTGCAGATGCATACCTATCGGACATCTACATTTATGGTAGGTACAAAACTGTACTATGTCCTTCAAGGATGCATCTGCAGTCATAACATATGGGTAGAATACCATAGCCAATCTGGGGGAGGAGGTACTAAGAAAAGGATGGTGTAGTTAAGATCCCCTGCAGGACTGCAGTAGCAAAGCCTGCTCTGGATCTGGAGTATAAAGGTAGATTGTAATGTTTGGTAAATGTATGCACGGAGCTCCAAGTAGCAGCTTCTAAAATGTCCTTGGTAGCCACCCCTCTTAGGAAGGCTGTAGTGGTGGCCGTGGCCCTTGTGGAATGAGGCCTGATGTTTGCAGGAACTGACTTTCCATGAAAGGAGTAACAAAATCGAATGCAATTTCCTATCCATTTTGAAATTGTCTGTTTGGAAATTGCTTTTCCTTCCACCCCAGCAGCGTGTGCTACAAATAGTTGGTCAGTTTTTCTGCTACTTTTAGTTCTGTCCAAGTAGTAGCGTAGTTGTCTGTGAATATCCAGGGTGTGCAGAAGTTTTTCCCCTCTATTCTGTGGATTTGGGAAGAACGTAGGCAAGTGAATAGCTTGGTTCAAGGATACCCTAGATACCACCTTTGGCGTAAAAGTAGGATTAGTTCTTAGTGTAACTCTGTCCTGATGGAAGATAAGAAATGGCTGTACTGCCATTAATGCTTGTAACTCAGATACTCTTCTTGCTGAAGTTATTGCCAAAAGGAATGCAGTTTTCCAAGACAGAAACTGAAGATCCGCTGTTGCTGCTGGTTCAAAGGGAGGAAGTGTTAGTTTCTCCAAGACAAAGTTGAGATCCCAAGCTGGTAAAGGGGGTTTTCTTGGAGGTTTGATATTTTTGATCCCTCTCAGAAATTGCTTGAGGAGAGGGTGTGAGAAGATAGGTGGATCCACATTGTATTCTGCTGAAATTGCTGAGGCATGAATCTTAATGGAAGAATAGGAAAGGCCATTGTGGAACAGTTCTGCTAAGTATTCCAGAATATGTGTCATGCTTGCCACTGTCACATCTAAGCCTTTGATGTGTTCCAAATGAAAAATCTTTTCCATTTAGCTGAGTATGTCTTCCTTGTGGAAGGCCGCGAGCTTCCATGATAATGTCCTTCACTCTCTGTGATAAAACATTTTGTTTTGGATTTAAGGGATTTTCCAGGCAGTTAGCTGCAATGTTTTTAAGTTGGGATGCATGATCTTGAAATTGTTCTGCGTCAGAAGAAGAGGCCATAGGGGGAGAGGCCATGTTTTTGCCTGTGACATGCTCCTCAATAGTGGATACCAATGTTGCCTTGGCCAGTCTGGAGCTATCAGAATCACTCTTGGCTGTTCCTCCCTGATCTTCAGTAGAACCTTGTACATTAAAGGGAGAGGTGGGAAGGCATATACTTTTAGAGCTTTCCAGCTGAAAGAGAGTCCACCCTCCATGCTTGTGGGTGGTAGGTCCTTGAGCAGAATGTCCTCAGTTGATGGTTGAGGGGGGAGGCGAACAGATCTCCGGCGTTCCCCATGCCTTTGTTATGAGTTGGAAGATGTCTGGGTGCAGCATCCATTCATGTGCATCCATGGTAGTTCTGCTTAAGCTGTCTGCCAGTGTATTTTCCTTTCCTGGCACAAACTGGGACTGCAGTTGGATATTGAGTTTCAGGCATAGCTCCCATAGAGTCATAGCCAGCCGGCATAGAGGGTAGGAGTGTGTGCCTCCCTGCTTGTTTATGTACCACATGACCGTGGTGTTGTCCGTCCTTATTAACAGGTGGCCTTGATGGAGGAAGGGTTTGAAAGCCTCGATTGCATGCATTACTGCCAGCATTTCTTTTTGGTTTATGTGCATGTGTAGCTGTCCTTGAGACCATAGGCCTTGGATACATTTGCCCTCCATGTGTGTTCCCCATCCTCGGTCTGAAGCGTCCGTGGTGATGGTTTGTTTTGTTTTTAGTTTGTTGAAAGGCAACCCTCTGTTGGACTGGCAGGCCTGAGCCCACCACAGGAATTCCTTTTGAAGGCAAGGAATGATTGGTATCAAAGTTTCCAAACTATGACTGTGTTGAGACCATACACTCCTTAGATACCATTGTAATTTTCTCATATGCAGCCTGGCCTGTGGTATCAGAATTATGCAGGATGCCATGTAACCCAGGGCCTGCAGGATTTTCCTTGCAGTAAGCTGAGCTTGTCTTGTCAGATTCATGAAGTAATCTGGAAGTTGTTTTTGTTTTTCTTCTGAGAAAGGCCATTTGGGTGGTTGTGTCTAGATCCGCACCCAGAAAGGTTATCCTTTGGGATGGAACCAGTCTTGATTTTTGGATGTTGACTGTGTATCCCAATGCCTGTAGTAGGTGGATGGCATAGGCCAAGTCTTTTATCAAATTTACCTTGTTGTCCGCTTGTATAAGGCAGTCGTCCAGATAAGGGTAGATTTGAATCCCCTGAAGTCTGCAGTGTGCAATTACTGATGCCAGGCATTTCGTGAATACTCTGGACGCAGTAGATAAGCCAAAGGGCAATGCTGAGAATTGATAATGCTCTGATCCTGCAAGAAATCTGAGGTGTCTTCTGCAGTTTGGTCGAATAGGGACGTGCAGGTATGCCTCCTTGAGATCTAGAGTCACCAGCCAAGACTCCTTGCCCGACATGGGAAGAAGTTGCTGTAGGGTCAGCATCTTGAATTTTGGCACAATGAGGTAAGTATTCAGTGCGGACAGGTCGAGAATAGGCCTCCATTGATTTTCTTTTCTTGGTACAAGGAATAGTCTGGAGTAAAATCCTTGGCCTTGCTCTGAAAGTGGTACCTTTTCTATAGCTTTCATTTGAAGCAAGTTGTTGATCTGCTTTAAAGCCTCTGCCCTCTGATTTGGTGGTAGGTTTGGCATTCCGTTTCTTTTTGGCAAAGTGTGGAAGTGGAACCTGTATCCTTTGTCTATTATTTGCAGTGTCCATGTGTCCCTTGTAATATAATGCCAATTTTTCGAGAATAAAGCAAGCTTTCCGCCAAAGGGTGCTTCCAGTTGAGCCCTGGTGGGCGGAATCAGAGTAAAGTCATTGAGCCTGTCCTGGTGTAGTAGTTGTTGTTGCTGCTGTTGCACTACCTCTCTGGTTGGTAGGCTGCCACTGACGGCCTCTGTAAGAGCCCCTAGATTGGCCTCTGCCTCTGGGGCGTCTGTTCCTGCCTCTCTGGGCTCTGTCCGAGTCTGGAAAGGACTAATTCTTAGTAGGCCAGTTTCTGCTGAATCTCGGTGGTTGTACTTGTAGGAAATCCTTAACTGTTTGCACAGATTCTGCCTTTTCTTCACACTTTAAGACCTCCTGAGCAGAGGAGCCAAATAAATTTTGTTTCTCCATTGGAGCATCCAGGAGTTTAGCTTTAACATGGTCTGGCAAAGATTGTTCCTTCAGCCAGGCATGCCTATGAATAACTGCCCCAGTCATAGCTGACCTAAATGAAGCCTCCAGTGCATCATAACCACACTTTAAGAAATGATTACTAACCTGCTGTGAGTTGTGTACCAAATCCTGAAGGGATTTACGGTCAAGGGGCTCAGGAGAAGAAAGCTTCTTGTTCAGTTCATCTAACAAATACTCTTGGTACTGAATCATATGAAATTGACAATTTAGTGCCCTGACGGAAAGAGTTGCAGAAGTATATACCTTCTTTCCCCATCTCTCTAAAGCTCTAGACTCTCTTTCAGAAGGTAGAGGATTTTTGGCAGTGGTAGCCGCAACCCCTTTAGGGCCCAGAGTAATAGTTTCTGGGTCTGCAGAATGGGCTTTATACAGATGAAAATGAGAATACGGTACCCTGTAGTATCTATCAGGTTTGGCATGGGCCGGGGGAGAGTATCAGGGGCTGTACTGACATCATTGTACACATCATCAATTACATTCAAAACAGGAGGTATAGCTAAGGGCCTATGCTGAGGCAAATGTAAAAAGGTCCTTAATCTTTTTCTAGAATCAGAGAAATCCTGACCTTGCCATTGAAAATGCTCTCTCGTGGAGTGTAGAGTCTCACCAAAGGAAAACTCTTCAGGAGGGGAGGCCGAAGGGATAGATTCTTCTGCATCAGAATCCTCATAGGGCGAATAAGCCTCCTCCTGGTGGTCTGACAACTCAGAACCATCGGAGGACTCATCTGAAGAGTGTGGGTCAGAAGGCTCAGTCCTGGGCCTTTTGTCTGGTGGAGGGTGAGAGGCCCTGTCCGGGTGAGGTTGTGAACCTCTAATTAAAGAAATAAGGTCCTCTGCAAGGCTGAGGATCTGAGAACTAGAGGAAGGCCTCTGGGATGTAGTCTTGGGAGGCAAAGCTTTAGAACGTTTAGCAGCTTTAGCCCTAGAAAAGGCCTTAATGGACATGGAAGCAGGGGGCCTAGCTGCCCCACGTGCAGGAGTAGATATGTCCAAAGGTATGGTGTCGGACATATCCTGGGAACTGGATTCGGTAGGAAGTTCGGTAGCCGACTCAGCCGGGGCCTCCCGGGCCGCGGTGGTCGGTTGAGTGGATTCGGATGAAGGAAGTTTCAGCTGAAACAGAGACACTCGCGGTAGGCTTTACCGTGGTTTCAGCCGAAATCGCGGACCGCGAGTGTCGGCCCTTGTCCTTCCGTTTTTTCACCAAATATGATGTCGGAGTCTCTGACGGTATTTTATATGCAAAACTAGCCCCAAAAAATTCCTCTGCAAACTCCGACCGACGTCTGAGAGTTCGTCAGTTGAAGGAAGCACAGGCTGAACAGGACGATACGTCGTGGTCTGGGCCTAAGCAAGGAAGGCAGTAGGAATGGAAATCCTTATGAGGTATTTGTTTCCCACAAGTTAAACAATTATTTACTTTATCTGACATCGGCTGAGGCAAGAAAGAGTCCCCAACGGGGTACTTAGCTTTTTCGAAGTTTTTGATAGCTGAAATCACTGGGTCTGACCGACCGGCACTTGCGAACAGCTTCTGCTTCGGGCACCGCGCGGCAAGAAAGACTGAGGAAAATGGCATCGGCTGATGCTTTTATACCCCAGACGCTCTGACGTCGGGGAAGGTGCGACATCAGCCGAGGCCAGACCCAGACTTTGGAATCCAGCCGACTGAAGGGCTGCCTGAGGCAAGACAACCCCATATGTTATGACTGCAAATGCATCCTTGAAGGACATCTACACAGATCACCCTCTCCTCCTACCACCCAACATCACAACCTGAGAGAGGTGCACTTATCTAGCCAAACTGGAGGTAAAGCTCTCTCCAACCAAGACTGAACTTGACAGTCAAGAGGAGAAGGTAAACACTTGCACCACAACACACTCATCACATAGTCCCACTAAACCCACACCACAAAAATCCACACATAGAAACACAAAAACATTCACAGAGGCTCTTAACAATAATCTGCTCAAGCAACAGAGACCTTCAAAGCAGAAACGCAAGCAACCTCCACCCCCAACACAACCCAAATGACACATAGCCCACAGACTCAGTGTGCCAATAAACCATAGCCCATAAGGCAGAACAACGTACCCAACACACTAGTCATAGGTGACTACAGTCAGGCACACTGATGTCCCACTCACCAGGCTAAACAAGGAGGTTACTGTCAACTGTCTGTCGGGTGCCAGGATCCACCAGATAGCCCACGCACTCAGGTCACTCCACAAGTAAAAATATGACTCAGCCATTGTCCATGTTGGTGTGAATAACCTGAGACGTACCTCCCTGGACTACATGAAAACAGACATGGAAGTGCTCTCTGATCTTGTAGTCCAGGCAGGTATGACCCTAGCCCCAAGTAGCATCCTGCCATCGGCCAGAATGATACCACAGTACAAGGACAAAATGATTGACTTCAACAATTGGCTAAACTTCTAGTGTCATTCTAAGGGGATCCAGTATCTGTCTGCCTGGGACAACATGGTCGAAAGTCCATGATGCTTTGCCAGAGATGGGCTGCACATGTCACCCCTGGGATTCAGGATACTGGCTAAGGGTCTTGCCGCCCCTATAGTACCTTTTTTACGCAAGGTTCAAATAATAAATTCACCACTGTAACAGGAACAGGCAAGCAAAAACGGAGGGTAATGCTACTCAATGCTAGAAGTCTAAATCTCAAAATGTACTCACTTGAGGCACTCTTTACAATGCAGAACTAGAAGTTATATACTTACCATAATGTTCCATGTTTGTAGGCCATCTCGCCTATATTCTTGCTGGTTGGGGTTCGGCTCTGACTTGGCCGAATACTAAAGCTTGAGAACTTTCAGTGACTTGAGGCTAATCCCTATCCCATGATGCCCCAGGCTACATCCCCAGATCTTGTTTGCAAGCCCATAAGAAGCACCTCATCTTCTATAGGTATATAACATATATACATAAAAATATATATACGTATTTACAAATCACTATAATTCAGTCAAGGAAGAGGCTGAACGTCATCATATCTCTGCAGGCAGATTTTTGTCCACCAGTTCCTCCACGAACGGGACGGGGAAGGAGGGTGGGGCTCAAGAATATAGACGAGATGGACTACAAACATGGAATGTTATGGTAAGTACATAACTTATAGATGTTATGTAGTCCATCTCGCTGTGATTCTTGCTGGTTAGGACAGCGTCCCTAGCACCTAAACCCTAGGGTAGCTCAGGAAAAAAAAAAGACTTTTTAGTACCATGGATCCAAAGGAAGCCCTGTTCCAGGAGGCCAAGTCCACTTTGTAGTAAGTGATAAAGGTGTGAGGTTTCACCCATGAAGCAGCTGCACAAATCAAATCTAAGGGAAACCTTGCTTGAAAGGCAAATGAAGTTGAGACTGACCTAGTGGAGTGACCTTTTATCTTCCCTGGTAATTTTATGTCATTCTTTTGGTATGAAAGACTGATACAATCCGAAGCCATTTAGACAAGGTCACCTTAGAGACTGGTAATCCTGTCTTCTTATCAGAAAAGGAGACAAAAAGTTGATCTGACTTTCTAATGCCTTTCATTCTATGCAAGTAAAAATGAAACTGTGCACATCAAGCTGGTGTAGTTTATATTCTGCCTTGATGGTGTAATTGGGGAAAAAGACTGGCAATTCCATGGACTGGTTTATGTTACTTTCCGAACATACCTTTGGGAGAAAGGAGGGATTAGTTCTGAGAGATACTCTGTCCTTATGAAATACAATACAAGGTGGACGTACTGAAAGAGCCTGCAGTTCCGGAACACTTTTGGCCGATGCAATGGCAACAAGGAAGAGGGTTTTCCACGATAAATACTTCAGATCACAAGTAGAAGCAGGTTCATAGGGAGATGTAGCCAAAGAATTTAGAACCAAATTTAGATCCCAGGGTGTCATTGGTTCCTTAATCGGGGGCCTAAGTAGAAAGGTACCTTTGAGAAAGGCCTTATATAATCTGAGACACATAATGGGAACACCCATTTCACCTGTATGAAAATTGGAGATAGCAGTTAATTGTACCCCAATAGGCAGCGCCTTCTTCAAACTATAAAATTGTTGGAATATGGGGGCAAGAAGTTTGATATTTCATTTAGCTGCCCAACATGAAAATCTCTTCCATTTGTTAGAGTATAATTTCCTAGTAGAGGGTATATGACTTACTGCTGGCATGAAAGAATAACACCTGGTTAGTCATGGAATTGGAGCAGCCAAGCTGTCAACCTGAGGGTGTAGATGGATGGAACTCTCCTGAAGTGTGGGTCAGAAGGTCCGGAATTGGATCCAGAATCCAAGGTTCCTCCAAGAGGTGGGTTTGTAGAAAGGGAAACCAAACCTGACAAGGCCAGTATGGAGCAATGAGGACCATCTTGCTTCTCGACCATTTGGCTTTCTGTAACACCTTTGGAATGAGTGGAAAGGGGGAAAGGCGTAGAGTAATCCCGAGGGCCAATCATGAACTAATGCATCCCTGGGTGACTTCCCCTTTGGGAGAATTGGGACAAAGTAGTTGCTGTATTTGATATTCTTGGGAGTGGCGAAAAGGTCGCAGCAAGGCTAGCCCCATCTGTGGAAAATCATCTTCGCAATCTCTCTGTTCAGGGACCACTTATGAGGCAACAGGAGAGTCCTGCTGAGTCTGTCCACTATCACATTGGATTTCCCTGGGATGTGCGCTGCAATTAGAAAGCGTTGAAAAGCAATCGTCCATTGCCAAACTCTTAATACCTCTCGACATAAGGGGTAAGATCTGGTTCCTCCTTGTTTATATACCACACTACCGACATGTCTGAATTGCAACGCAAAAAGCACCGCTCTCATCTCTAGGATGTTGATATGCAGATGGTTCTCGTGGTCCTGCCATAAACCTTGAACTCCCCTTCCCAAATAATGACCACCCCACCCGATCTGGGAAGCGTCCGTGGTTAACATTGCCTTTGGTTGGGGAAACACAAAGGGACGACTTAGATACAAGCTGGTCTCTCTGAAGCCACCAAGTTAACTCTCTCTTGGCAAGACTCCGTGATGTAGATTGGATATGAAAGAGGGAGATCTTGCATCGACCACTGTAAGAATAAAATCCATTG
Source organism: Protopterus annectens (assembly GCF_019279795.1). NCBI lineage: Eukaryota > Metazoa > Chordata > Ceratodontiformes > Protopteridae > Protopterus > Protopterus annectens. The sequence goes on along the minus strand of NC_056741.1, from coordinate 556,442,115 downwards.
TAGGAGTCTCGTGTGTAATCCGGCTAAGGGCACCAGCAGAATGGCAGCAGCCATGGTTCTCAGGGTCTGTAACACTTGTCTGGCCTGGGCTTTCTTTGTTGAAATCAAAATTTTTACCTATTGATGCAGGGAGTGGATTTGGTCTGGGGTGAGTCTTGCCATCATGTCTCGAGTTTAACTCTGCACCTAAGACGACAATATGTTGCGACGGTAACAAGGCAGATTTTTCTTGATTTACAGTGATGCCCAGCTTGTTGCAAAGAAGAAGGGTTTCATCAATGGCCTGAGATAGTAGATGCCTGGTGGAAGCAGTAAGGAGCCAGTCGTTCAGATATGGAAACGCTCAGAATCCCTGACGTCTCAGGTGAGCCGTGACCACTGCCATACATTTGGTGAACACTCTGGGGGCTGTAGTGAGGCCAAAGGGCAGGGCTCAAAATTGGTAGTGATTGGCTCCCAGCCAGAAGCGCAGATACCTTCTGTACCGCCTGTCCATTTTTATATGGTAGTACGCATCCTTGACGTCGATAGAGCACATCCAGTTGTCTTTCCCTATGAAAGGGAATATCGACTACAGGATTACCATCTGGAACTTTGTTTTCTTTACAGATTTGTTTCATCTGCTGAGATCTAGGCTGGATCTCCAGTCCCCTGTCTTTTTTGGCACTAAAGTCTAGTGAAATGGGATAAATAGTTCAGCGACCGCAAGGTGAAGGTCGCTGAAGAGAACATGTGCTTGCCATATCTATCCCTAGTCTTAAAGTCTTTATTAGGAGGATGGATAGATGAAGAGGTTTCTGACAATTCCTTCGTGACCACCATGGCATCTACGGGAACGCCTTTTGTAAAAAATTCCTTTTCTTTAGGGGCCGTAATAAATTTGTTTGGCCTCCTCGGAACAGGCTCCACAGTGTCTGGCAAAGTCCATGCTTTCCTGGAAATGACCTCTAACAACTTGTCATAAGGAGGAGTCACCCAGGAGGTGGAAGGGCAAGATCCGAAAGCCTCCAGGTATACTGAATCATCCTCTGAAGGGTTGATGGGCTGCCAATCACCCCTCTGCTTCAGGATTTCTAGGATGTCAGCAAAGGCAACATCCTCATAGGGGTATCTTGGGGACCCTTCGGATTCATCCAAGTCAGTATCTGAAGTGACTGACTCAGGGGAGTCAATGCGCTTCCTCTTGCAAAGCCTCTTCCTGGGAACATCCTCCGAGGGATACTCAGGAGAAGTCCCGGAAGAGGGGGCACCACCCTCAGTGGTCACTGGGGCTCCGGATCTCTACACTTAGGAGGGGGTGGAGAAGAGACAGACACAGGCACCTGGTGGGGAATAGGGCGTGGATCAGAGAGTGGGTGCCATCTGAGGGGACAGCATCCTCTCAGCTATGTCGAAAGCACTCCCACCCTGCTCCGGAGAAGACCTCTGCACCAAGGATGGAGATCGGCTCTGAGGGGGAAGAGGCAGTTCCAAGGCAGAGGTAGGCACTGAGCTCAACTGAGCTGAATCACCAAGAGGGAGAGTCGAATCGTAAGACATACCACACCGACTCTCACCCCCGGAGCCAACCAGAGAGCATCAGCTCCCAGATGTCTCAGCACTGGATGGAGCCAAAGACACCAGAGCTGAAGTTGGAACCTAAGAAGCTGGCAAGGGTCTCGGGGCTGACTGTTCCACTACAATCGGATCCATACCCTCTGGCTCTGAAGACTCTAGGGTAATCAGAGGAGGAATCAAAGAAAGTGGAGCAGAGACAAGCGGCTCCGATGCCTTTGGGCCCGCAGCTGAAAGCAATTTAACCAGGGCCGGTGTGCATAGCAATCTCTTCACCACCCGCTCTACATCATCATCTAAAAGACTCCTGGAGGAGCGGGTGGACAAAGAGAGAGATCTCCTAGACTCCAATATGGGACATCTCAAGTCTGGTGACACCACCGTTGGATCAAAAGCTGGGGTCTGAGGAGTAGAAACCTCAGTTGACTCCTTTGACACTAATGGTGCCGAAGAGGTTGGTGATGCAGACTTGGACCCGAGAGCCCTCGGTTCCAAAATCTTTTTGCGTGGCTCTGAATCTGGAGCTGAAGCTGGCCTCTTTCTAGATGACTTAGAGCCCTCATCCAAAGCTTGCTGAAAGGGAAGACCTTTGGCCACCAACTTAGTTTTACACTCCTGTAGAACTCTACTACTGAAACCATGACAAACAGTGCAAGGGTCTTGCAAATGTATGGCACCGAGACAGTAAACACAACCAGTGTGTGCATCTGTCAATGATATCTTTCCAGCACACTTTACACATTTTTTGAACCCAGAAGTCTTATGCTTCTTGGGTTCTATAAAGGAGTCTTTTGAACTCTCCTTTGACATTATTTAGACAAACTACTAAACTTTTAAAACTTTTTTTTTAATTTAAATAGAATCCTCTAACTGAAACGGATTCTACCAAAAAGAGTAAAGGGACAGAACCCTCTAAGTTAAATGGGTTCTGACGTGGGAGAGAAACGGCACTGAAACTTAAGGGACCAAGAGAGGCCTCTAACTAAAATGGCACTCTCTAAAAAAGGGGCGGAAGACTTAAAAGGGGTCTAATGCAGACAACACGAACAGCTAACAGTTAGGGATATATAGGAAAGAAAAACAGTACAACTAGCTAGGAAAAATACCAAATAATTGAAAAGTTATACTTATAAGCCAATGAGCCAACTGAAGAAACGTCTCAAAACTTGCGTGGCAAACAAGATCTGGAGACATAGCCTGGGGAAACATGGGATAGGGATTAACCTCGAGCCACTGAAAGCTCTTGAGCTTTAGTATTCAGCCGAGGATCGGCTTCGAACCCCAACCAGCAAGAATTATGGTGAGATGAACTACATAACATCATAGATATCTGTGCAGTGACCGAGACCTGTTTCAAGGCTCTAGAGAGCACCCCTGTATTACCAGGCTACAACTCTTACCACACTTTTCAGCCTTCTAACCTGGACCAGAACACCAAAGGCGGAGATGTGTCCATATTCATTAAGGATATCCACAACTCCAGGCTAGTTGCGCAGCATAATGCATCTGAGGTTATCAAAGTGCAACTAACTCTGGGCAAAACTGCAATCCAAATTGTAGCTTGCTACAGATCCCCCACGATTCAGACTCCTCTTTTCTTGACATACTGGAAAATATTAGGGTTCAACCAAACACCCTAAAAATGGGCAATTTCAACTACCCCAACATTAACTGGGAAAACTACTCATGTACCAACTCCTTTTGCTCAATGCTTTCTGGAATTCATAAATTCCAATGCCCTGGATCAACTTATCCACACCCTCACCAAGGGCAACAAAATCCTAGACCTAGTCATTACCAGCATAAGTGACGGGTGTTCCATACCTGAAGTCAACTCCTTGTTGGTCAGATCTGACCATGAGCTAATAGGTTCATAGGTTCATACTAGGCTATCTGCCCAAGGGCATTTATAAGCCTAGCCCATAGTTATGTGGCTTTCGCCACCCCTTTAGTTTGAATAAAACTATGCCTATTATTTTGCTGTGCCTCTGTCAAGCAGTGACACTGAAGTAATCCCTGGGGTATATCTGCGATCTCCCATCCATTGGTCAAGATTCCTCTTGAACAAGGCCAGCGAGGTGCTCTGCCTCACATGTACCGGGATTTTGTTCCACAGCATAGGGAGTCTCTGGGTGATGAATTTGTCCCTCCAGCATGTTCTATTAATAACCGTGTCAAGGTTTAAGTCTCCCGCCCTTGTGGTTCTGAGGGATCTAGATTTTTTGAGGTGAAGCATATTCATCAAATCTGGGTTTGACATGGCCTTATATGTCAGGCACAGGTCACCTCTGAGCAAGCGGTATGAGACTGAATAGAGCTGGAGTTCTTTCAGTCGGGCAGCATAAGACATATTTTTGAGACCCTTTATCCTTTTGGTGAGGAACTTTTGAGGCCTTTCCAGCTGCTGCAGGTGTCGGGTCAGATACATTCCGAATGGGGCATTGTACTCAATCATAGGTCTAATGAGTGATGAGTACAGGGGGACGATGACCTCCCTTGATCTAGATGTGAATCCCTTCATGATCAGGTGGGCAATGTAGAAGGTTTTCCTAACTACTTTAGCAACATGAGTGTCAAACAAAAGGCTACTGTCAACCTGGGTCCCCAGATCCCTGATGACTTCTTCTGTGCTCAGTGGAGGGTATGACTATGCATTTCTTGGCGTTTAACTTTAGGCCATGGCTCTGGCACCAGTTATCCGTTTCTGTGAGGCCCTTCTGAAGGATATCTGTGTCAGATGTGTTTTCGACTATGGCGCCCAGTTTGCAGTCATCTGCAAACTTTGTCAGCCATAACCCTCCTGTCACCCTAGATATCTGCATCCCACCCCCCACCCACCATTAAGGAAACCACAATAAAAAATTTCCCCAAAGCCAACTTCATGCTTCTTAAGACAGAAGTGGCGAACTTCATGACACCCATGCAGATGGACTATATAGTTACGACTGCTGAACCCTACACAAATGCACTCTATAAGCACTTACACGAGTGTATGGATCATGCTATCCTAAACAGAACCAAGACGCTATCCTCCAAAAAAGGAAGGCAACTTGGTGGTCCCCTGCCAAAAAAAATCTACAACAGAAGGAAGAAACTGTTGCAAGAGAGAGTAAAATTCCATGAGTGGAGGACAGTAAGAAACTGAGATCCCTTATAAGATCCTCCAAAGCTAGCTACAAACACAAAATCTCCTAAGGGCAACCACAAAGCATTCTATAGCTATGTCAAGAATCTCAATGGTAACACCAAGATCTGCTCGGAGTTGCAGCACAACGGCACAAAAATTACAGAACCAACTGATATTTCCAACATCCTAGAAGATAGGTTCAGTGCTAATTTGATCCCCCTTTCACCCCCCTAAAGGGCCCATATCCATACAGGAAGAATGCAGAGTCCCTGTAATCACATCTATGCAGGTAAAAGCTATGCACTCTAAAACCAAAAGCACAGCATCCATGGGACCAGACAACATCCCAGGCTGTGTTTTACATGAACTTCAGAACCAACTGGCTTCCCACTTAAGCACCATGTTCAATCATAGTCTCACGTTAGGCTTTGTGCCCACTGAATGGTGCACAGCAACAGTTATCCCACTCCACAAAGAGGGAGCCACCACTGATCCTGGGAACTATCGCCCTATTAGCCTGACGAGCCTGGTCTGCAAGGCCATGGAACTCAAAGACACTGGTAACCCTCCAAACTCTGGACCCCCACCCAGTTCTGGTTTGTGAAAGGCAGACCATGCCTTCTGAACCTAATCGACTTCTTTGAGGCAGTCACCAAAGCCGTAAACGAGGGTAAGGTGGTTTACACAGCCTATCTTGACCTTGCCAAGGCTTTCGACACCATCCCCCATTCTGGAATTATAGCTAAACTCACTAAACTAGGTATAAATCCCTACATCACAAGATGGATTGCCAACTGGCTCACTGACAGAACCCACACTGTAAAAGCTGCAGACTCCAAATCTGACTTCAAACCAGTTACAAGTGGAGTACCACAGGGTTCAGTCCTGGGACCTCTCCTGTTTGGTATCTACTTCTCTGAAGTACAAGCTAACACAGAAGGCCGCTGGCTAATGATGTTCGCAGATGACTGCAATGATAATCACATTGCCACACTAGTCAGGAAATCCTTCTATGTGGCACACCATCACAAAAGGGAAAAAAGGAAAAAAAGAGGTTATTGTTGCCCTCTACTCGGCACTTATTAGACCCATTATAGAGTACAACGCCCCTTTTGGAATGTACCTCACAGGACATTTGCAGCAGCTGGAAAGGCCACAGAAGTACCTCACAAAGAGGATTACTGGCCTCAGATACCCTACACTGACCACCTCAAAAAACTCCAGCATTACTCTGTAGCATATCGCCTACTCCGAGATCTCTGCCTAACATATAAAGCTATCTTAAACCCAGAGCTGTTGGGCATTCTACACCTAAAGAAATCTCAATCTCTCCGAACTACATGCTCTAGGGACCTAAACCTTGCCACCACAATAAATAGGACATGCTGGAGGGATTGATTCCTGTCCCAGAGACTTCCCATACTCTGGAACAAGCTACCCATTCATATCAAGCAAAGTTCATTAGCACTCTTCAAGAAAAATCTTGATGAGTGGATGGGAAATAGGAAATACACCCCGGGGATCACTTCTGTGGCTCAGCTCGACAGGGGCACAGGAAAATAACTTTCTTGGGTGGCATAAGCCAGGGAACTTTGTTGGCTGGGATTACTGAGGCCCTTGGGCCAATAGCCTAGTAACTACCTATGAACCAATCTAGCGGTGTATTTACCTTTAAGGAATATTGATACACAACCTCCTTTGGTTCTCACACCTTTAGTTTGTGGTCTGGATGTGTGGAAGGAAATGTAACCTGGTATAGGTGGGGTGCTCTCTGCAGGCTTAAACCAGGCCTCAGTGACCGCACAAATGTCAGCATCTTCCAAGGTGAGGACTGCTTCCAGTGAGTTCTGTTCCTGGGTTTAGCTGCATAACCTTGAGGTTGTTTTTAGAGTGCATTTTTTACACTGAGAATTTTTTTCTTGTGACATTGCCTAAAAAAAGGTACTATGGGGTGGCAAGAACCTTAGCCAGTAACTGAAATCTCAGAGGTGACAGATGAAGACCATCTCTGGCAAAGCATTGAGGTCTGTAGACCATATCATCCCAGACTGACAGATACTGGATCCTGTTTGAATGACAGCCACTTGTTGAAGTCAATCATTTTTTGTACTGAGGTATCATCCTAGGTGAAGGTAAAATGCTGCTTAAGGCTAGGGACATACCTGCCTAAGATACATAATCACAGAGCTCAGTCATGTCTCTCTTCATACAAGCCCAGTAAGGTACATCTCAAGTCGTTCACACCAACATGGACTATGACAAAGTCATAACAGTGCCTGTTGTTGAGATAACTGAGTGTGTGTGTGTGATATGGCAGATCTTTGCACCTGACAGACAGCTGACAGTGACTTTTCCTTATCCAACCTGGTGACAGGGACATCTGTGCCTTACAACTGAATCACGTATGACTAAGATGTTTATTTTTGTGTTATGCCTTAGGGGTTTGACTGGTGAGACACTTGTGTGAGATATATTATGTGAACTATGCAATGCAGAGAATGTATTATGTGAAACGTGACTGTCTTTGGGATGTCTCTGATGTTTAGGTAAGCTTCTGGTAAGGACCTCCACATATGTAGGTTTACATGTTGTTGATTTGGTAGGCACAGTGGGTGAGGTGTCCATGCTGACAATCTGCTTAGTATCAGATGAACTGACTGGTGAGAAAGAGAGAGCCTGGATGCTAAGTTCTTGATATAGATACATCTCTCACATAATGAATTTGTGAGGATTGGAAGAAGTGGGTTATCAGTGTACATGAGGCAAATGCTACATTGTCTCAGGATGCTCATGTCAACCAGGCTGGCTGGAGAAACTGTCAGAAATTGTCTGTCCATAATGCTAGGTAAGTTGATGTGGTCAGAAAACAGGGAGAGAACAGGAAGGACCAGGTAATGTAGAGGACAGGAGAAGTGGACAAAAACGCGAAGGACTAGTCGGTAGGATTTGTGTTCATACCTCAGGAGCTTCACTGAATGTTTATCACCTGTCAGTGAGGGACAATCGTCAGAACTCACCGATGGAGAAACAGCTAAGTACTAAGGGAAAATTTACAGGCAGAAGTGTTTGCGTCTATAACCGCCAATGGTGCTCACTGCCGATTGACCGCTTGTAATGCGCAAACACATGTAAACCAGCACAAATGCAGTGCTTGTGTAGCAAATGAGAGCAAACTGATTTAAAAAAAATTATCCAATAAAAAAGCTAAAAATTGAGCCCTGTTCTAGCAACCTTCACTCAGAGGAGTTCTAACTGCACACTCTTGCCACTAGGGTGCAGGGGAACTCTCTGCAACAAAATATGGCTTGGTTTAGTGCTCAAGTTATACAAACAGAACTAGATTCAGCAGGTCTAAATCTAGTCTGTGCTACAGCAAAGTGCAACAATTTCAGAAAAAAATTCAAATAAGCAGGCACAATAAGCCTTCAACCAGCAACTCCCAGCTCAGAAGGTCAGAGGCTACCTTCTACTCCCACAAGAGTGTAAACCACAATCCTTCTTAATGTAAAATAACTGATGTGAAGCCCAAGAGAGTAAACCTGAACTAAGATACCTTTAGAATAACTGACGCACTAAGCCATCAACCAGCAATTCCCAGCTTAGAAGGATGTAAGCTACCTTGCATGCCAAAAGACTAGAATACAAACCTTTTTAATGTAAAACAACTGGCCTTTAGCCCAAGTGCTTAAATCAAAATTAAGAAGCTTATAATAACAGTTACAACTTAATCAGGCTACTAACAAGCAGTAATAAATTAAACAGAATGCAACTGAACACTTTTTAGAACAAGCAGCAAAGGCAAAATAAATTAGTAAAGTATGAAGAAGTATAAATACAGTAAAAGCAGCTAAATAAAGTGCTCTCAGCTGTATGAACAAAATGTTGATGACAGTAGGTGTGTAACATGAGTGGTTGTTGAGATATTGTAAGTGGTTTACAGAATATTACAAACATAATAGTTACTGTGATTTATAAATTCTTTTACGACCTAGAACATAAAACATACTAATTTTATAACAGGAGTTTTGTGCTGAAGGGTTTGCCATTTACAATTCTTTAGTAAACTCCTACGTTTCCAGAGATATGAGCATTTGTTTGAAGTGCGAGGACAACTGTATTATTTCAAAAACCTTAGACTACACCTAAGTTATCGTGCAAACCTCCAGAGCCTCTACTGGACGGAATCAGTTAAGGTATGTTTACTTACAAAACTATATTATACTAATTTTAGACCACTGCTGCAGTAGCCTAAGCTACATGTGTAGAATAAAAAAGCTTAAAAAAGAAAGGGAAAAGGAAAAAGAGTCAGAGTCCATGAGCACTGAAGAAGAGTCCAAGAAAAGCCTGATCTGGACATACAGAAAGAGTCTTAATTTGCAGTGTTTGGTGAAAGTGTGCACAGGTGACCAATCTGCTGCCTCTAGTATATTTCTAGAGTCTACTTTTCCAAAAAGCCACAGAAGTAGCCAAAGGCTTATGAGGGTAGGCCTTGCTCCTGAGGGGAAATATACTGAGAGTAACAGAAGGCAAGAGCATGGCACAATTATAAACTGTTTTGACAGACTCCCTTTTTTTTTTTACCTTTACTGGAAATAAATAGTTAGAATTCCTGAAGGTTTTTGTCCTATTGATGTAGTATCTGGCTGGTCCATAAACATACAATGTGTGTAACCCCCCTCCCTTTTTTGGTTCTGAATTAAAAACCAGGGGATGTAGAGCTTGGCTTAAGCCAAACTTTAAACCACTTCAGGCATAAATAAATGATTATGTTTTTGGTTACTATATAGTGTAAAATTAGATGTGGCTGAATTACCAGAAGAGCTTATAACTCACATACTCTTCTTACAAAAGTCAGAGCAATGAGTAACACTGCTGTCTGAGATACAACTTCAAATCAGGCTGATGAGCAGGTTCAAAAGGAAAAGTGCATGTTTCTCCCATACAAAATTAAGATCTCAAGTAGAAGCCACCTGTTTCAAGGTGGGCAGAGTTGTAAAACACCTTTCAAGAATGGTTTCACTTGAGGCAGGGCAGAAAGTGAGGATCCATGGATAGATGAGCCAGGAGCTGAATCGTAACAGAACAGTAAGAAAGGCCAGAAGATAATTTATGCAAATACTGTAGAACAGATGGAGTCTCAAGACTTAAAAGGGCTTCGCATCTTACTCTGGCATTAACTAGAAAATCTCTTCCCCTTAGCCAGAAAGGATTTTCTGATAGCAGGTTTCCCATTGTCTTTAATATCTTCTGTACATCTTCTGCAGAAACTAGATGACTAAAAGGTTTTAAAATTCCATCATCCGAGCAGTAAGCCTACAGAAACAAAGCTGGGGTATATCAAACAAACTCTATCTTATGTGAATTATAAGTTCTTCCAATGAATAACTGCCCTTGGCAATTTTGAAAAAAGGAACACTGTTGCTTGGGCCAAAAAGGGTCACCCACAATTATTGTACAAGAGTCATTCTGGATTTTTACAAGAACCTTGGTTAGAGGAAAAGGTAGAAAGGCATACACACAAATTCTCGCTCATGGGAATGAAAAGGAATGTCTTCCAGGCCTTTGTACAAAGAGTCCTGGAACAGAATTTCTGTGCGTGTTGTGAGTGGAAACAAATTGATCTATTTGAGAAGCTCCCCACAGTTAGATCAATTCCAAGAAGATTAACAGGTTCAACTTCCATTTGTGAGAGTCTGTCATGGTCCTGCTCAACTTGTCTATAATGTTCTGCTTTGATTCATAGGTTCATAGGTTCATAGGTTTATACTAGGCTATCTGCCCGAGGGCATTTACAAGCCTAGCCCATCGTTTTGTGGCTTACGCCACCCCTTTAGTATGGGGAACTATACCCATTATTTTGCTGTGCCTCTGTCGAGCAGTGACACTGAGGTAATCCCTGGGGTATATCTGCGATCTCCCATCCATTGGTCAAGATTTCTCTTGAACAAGGCCAGCGAGGTGCTCTGCCTCACATGTACCGGGATTTTGTTCCACAGCATAGGAGTCTTTGGGTAATGAATCTATCCCTCCAGCACGTGTTTAACTCTCCGCCCTTGTGGCTCTGATGGATCTAGATTTTTGAGGTGAAGCATATTCATCAAATCTGGGTTTGACATGGCCTTGTATGTTAGGCAAAGGTCACCTCTGAGCAGTAGCGACTGAATAGAGCTGGAGTTCTTTCAGTCGGGCAGCATAGGACAGATTTTTGAGACCCTTTATCCTTTTGGTGAGGAACTTTTGTGGCCTCCAGCTGCTGCAGGTGTCGGGTCAGATACATCCCAAATGGGGCATTGTACTCAATCATTGGTCTGATGAGTGATGAGTAAAGGGAGACTATGACCTCCCTTGATCTAGATGAGAATCCCTTCATGATAAGGTGGGCAATGTAGAAAGTCTTCCTAACTACTTTAGCTACATGGGTGTCGAATGACAGACTACTATCAACCTGGGTCCCCAGGTCCCTGATAACTTCTTCTGTGCTCAGTGGATTGCCACCTATTTGGTAGCTAGGGGTAACCTTGTTTTTCCCAAAGGGTATGACTATGCATTTTTGGCATTTAACTTCAGGCCGTGGCTCTGGCACCAGTTATCCGTTTCTGTGAGACCCTTCTGAAGGATATCTGTGTCAGATGTGTTTTCTACTATGGCGCCAGTTTGCAGTCATCTGCAAACTTTGTCAGCCATAACCCTCCTGTGTTTGCTTGTACAAAGTAGATGCCAAACAAGAGTGGGCCCAGGACTGAGCCCTGTGGGACACCACTTGTGACAGGTTTTGAGTCTGACATGGCGCCAGCAACTCTGACCCTGTGGGTTCTGTCACTCAGCCAGTTTGCAACCCATCTTGTGATGTATGGGTTAACATTTAAGCTGATGAGTTTTTCAATGATACCCGAGTGGGGTATTGTATCGAAGGCCTTAGCCAGATCGAGGTAGGCTGTATGGACTGCCTTAATGGCTTTGGTGACTGTTTCGAAAAAGTCAACCAAGTTTAAAAGGCATGATCTGCCTTTGACAAAGCCAAACTGGGTTGGATCCAAAGTCTGCAAATTCCCTATGTCTTTATTTATGAGGTCCATTATGATCCTCTCCATGGCTTTGCAGATAAGGCTTGTCAAGCTAATGGGCCGGTAATTTCCAGGGTCGGTGGAGGCACCGCCTTTGTGAAGTGGGACCACAGTTGCAGTCAGAGGTAAGACTTTGATTAAACAGCTGTCCTAGCTGTGGGTTTAATTCCTCATTGAGTTAATGGAGCACAGCCGGGACACCATCAGGTCCCATGGATGCTGTGTTTTTGCTTTGGAGAGAGCAGTTCTCACTTGGGCTGGAGATGTTTGGGGGCTGCAATCGTTTGGTATAGATATCTCTCCTTTTGGGGGAGAAGTTTGCACTGAACCTGTCAGCCAGTATGTTGGCAATGTCTGTAGGATCAGTAATCTTCACATCATTTTGAACTAGTTCTGAGCATATCTGGGAGTTTCCTCCTAGGTGTCTAACATAGCTAAAGAAGGCCTTATGATTGTCTTTTGAGTCTTTAGCTATTTTTCTCTCGAAATTTGCTTTGGATGATTTTATGAGAGCTCTTAGTTTTTACTTATAGTGATCAAGGGTGTCTTACCTTTTAAGGATTTTGCTGTATCTTGTAGTAGCTTCCTCCTTTTATTGTAGAGTTTGTTTATGGCTGGGGTCCACCAGACTGGACGCTTGCCTTTGGTACTAAGAGTCTTTGTTTTGTTTGGGATTGCCTTATCCATGCAGTCCTGCAGGTGCTGGTAGAAGGCGGAGTACTGTTTTCCACCAGCTCGGGGCCTTAAAGGAGACCACACTAGTCTTTAGAAGTGTGAAGTCGGCTTTTGAGAAGTTCTTTACTGTGGTCTTTTTATTTCAGGTGGGGTGGGATGAGGACCTCCAGCGAGATTAGTTTGTGATCTGATCTCACCAGTGAGTGTTGAACATTGTGCTCCCATGTTCGTGATGATGAGATCAAGTATGTTATCTCCTCTTGTGGGGATGGTGACTAGTTGTTCCATGGCATTTGAGTTTATGAATTCCAGGAACTTTTGGGCTAGGGTGTTTGGGCTTGAGTAGTGTTCCCAGTCTATATTAGGGTAATTGAAGTCACCTAGTATGATGGTGTTTGGTGATACATTTATCCCTCTAGTGTTTTCAGGAAGGCCATGTGAGGTTCCTGAGTTTGTGAGGGTGGCCTGTAACATGCTACAATTTGCAGAGCAGTCTTGCCTATGGTTAATTGCACCTGGATGGTCTCCGATGCATCGTGCGTTGCCACCAGTCTTGAGGTGTGGGTGTCCTTAATGAATATGGATACCCCTCCTTTCTTGGTATTGTCCGGATTTTGGGGCCGGACGCATGATATGAGGTAAAACCTGATAGCGCTGGGGTGCTCTCAGGAGCCTTGAACCAGGTTTCTGTCACAGCACAGACATCGATGTTCTCCATACTGAGAAGGGCCTGCATTTTGAGATTGAGACTTCTGGCATTGAGCAGCATTACCCTTAGTTTTCCTTTTTGTGTTCTAGGGTGGTAGGTTTAGAATTTGAGCCTTGCCTAAAAAGGCACTATGGGGTGGCAAGAGCCTTTGCCAATATCCGAATCCCAGGGTGACAGGTGCAGCGTGGCTTGTCCAGCATGTCATCCCAGGCAGACAGATACTGGATCCCCTTTGAATGACACCAGTGTTTAAGCCAATTGTTAAAGCTGATCATCTTATCTCTGTATTGTGGCATCACTCTTGGTGAAGGTAGGATACTGCTCAAGGTCAGGGTCATACCTGCCTGGGCTACATAGTCAGAGAGCTCCTCAATGTCTCCAGGTCGTTTACACCAGCGTGGACAATGACTGAGTCATATTTGTAATTGCTGTTGAGAGACCTGAGTGCTTGGCAGCTTACTGTGACCTTCTCCTTACTCAGTCTGGTGAGCGGGACATCAGTGTGTCTGACTATGGAGTCACCAATGACTAGTGTGTCTGGCATTGTGTTTGGCCTTAAGGGCTGTGACTGTTTGACACTCTGACTGTGAGGTCTATGTGTTGCAGGTGTTGTGTTCTGAGGTGGTGGTTGTTTGGGTGTCTGCTTTGGTGGCCTCTGCTGTTTTGGTAGATTTTTGATCAGAGCCTCCGTATGTCTTTATGTGTTTATGTGTATGATTTGAGGTTGTAATGGTGCTATGTGAGACTGGGTCTATAGTGTGTGTGGTAACCTTCTCCTCCTGACTGGTCTTGCCAGTCCTGTGTTGAGAGAGCTCAGCCTCCAGTTTGGCCGTATAGTTGCATCTCTCGCATGTATTTGTGTTTTGTGGGAGGAGGAGAGGGTTGTCTGTGTACATGAGGCAATTGTAACATTGCCTCAGTATTCCAGCTGAGCAGGAGAGGACACTAGCAACTGATCCCTCGACATGCTAGAAGGATAGACAAAAACTTTAAAAAGATTCAGGGGGTTACCTTTTGGGGTACTATCTATGACAAGAGTGCCGTATCAAGGTAATAAGTACTGTAGGAGCAAGTGCTAGGTTTAACAGATAGAGAATAGTCTACTTGGAGTCAAGTGGAGATGATCTTTTAGTTATAGGATAAGCTGATTAGATCAGTAGTATAGTTCGAGGAAGGTAGTTTTAAGGGAAAATTTGAAGAGTGGACTTTAGGTAGCCGAATAGTTTAAACCTGCCTAACCGCTGCCCTAGTGTGCAACAGTGGCAGCTCCGCTTTTATACCAGGGGCTGGAAAAAGCTAGAAACTGGCCCAAACGACCAATAAACTACTAGTTACTGGCTGAAACCTCACAAAACTGGACAAAAGGCAGCTCAATGCTTCCCACTCCCACTGGTAAGCAAGGTAACTTCCTCTCCCTCAAATAAGGCAAGGAAACAGTACACAGGAACTACAACCAAAGCCCAGGAATCAGCAACTCTGAAACTGGACTAAACTAGTAAAGCAGGAAAAACAAGAGATATTTTTTTTCTTTTTTTTTCCCAGAACAGGCAGAAACAGGTACAGCAAACACTTATAAATGCTATGAATCAGCTACTACAGCTTACACAGAAGAATTTGCTACAAATACAGTCAAATAGTAACAAACAAGGATTCCAAGTGCAATATTAAGTTAAATGCAGTAAAACAGCTTCAGTGTAACAGAAAGGCAGAATACAGTCGCTAGGTATTCAGATGTGGAAAGCAACAAAAATTATACTTAGTATCAAGAAAAGTCGCTTATTCAGCTCAGAAGGGCAGAGTCCAGCCTCTCCTCCCACAAGAGTGCAGACCGCAATCCTTCCTAACGTAAAATAACTGGCCTGAAGCCCAAGTGCTTAAACCAGAACTAATACACTTTTAGAATAACAGACACTGAGCTCTCAATCAGCAGTTCCTAACCTAGAAGGATGTAAGCTGCCTGTCCTGCCACCACAGTGCAGGCCACAAACCTTCCTAATGTAAAACAACTGGTCTGAAGCCCAAGTGCTTAATCCAAAAGACTTAGAAATGATAGCTACACTTTAATCAAGTTACTACCAGCAGTAATAAATACAACTGAATACTTTAAAAATGCCTGGATTAGTGCTCAAGTTATACAAACAAAGCTAGATTCAGCAGGTCTGGATCTAGTCTATGCCAAACGAGGTGTACCAATTTCAGTAAGAAGCAGTTCAAATATGCAGGCACTATAAGCTTTAACCAGAAATTCCCAGCTCAGAAGGACAGAGTCCAGCCTCTCCTCCCACAAGAGTGCAGAACACGAACCCTCTTAATGTAAAATAACTGGCCTCAAGCCCAAGTGCTTAAACCAGAATTAATACACTTTTAGAATAACAGACACTGAGCCCTCAATCAGCAGTTCCCAACTTAGAAGGATGTAAGCTACCTGTTCTGCCACTACAGTGCAGACCACAAACCTTCCTAATGTAAAACTGGTCTGAAGCCCAGGTGCTTAAACTAAAAGGCTTACAATGAGTTACACCAAGCAGTAATAAATACAATTGAGTACTTTTAAGATGACGCAAAGAACAAAATAAGTAAGAAAAACACAAATACAGTATATATATATATTTTTTTTTTTTTTTTTTTTTGAAAGAGAGAAAGGAAAGAGAGAAAGGAGTAGCAGAAACTAAGCTGATTGGCCTTCTCAAATGCTCTCCTGTACTGGGTAGAATGAGGTAATGGACTGGGAGGAGGGTCCCAGATCAAATTTACACTAGGGCGGCAAAACTGCAAAGCCACCATATATAAAACACTATACCAACAGGGAGGAGGGTGGGAAACAAACTGCAGAAGTGTTACTCCCAGCTGAAAAGCAGCAGTGAGCCTTTAGATGAAAGTATTAAACAGCTAAAGGAGCCACTAGAAAAAAGAGTTTAACTGCAACAAGTTATCATAAACAAACAACCCAACAGATGCTTAATAAGGGTGGACAATTTCCAGTTAATACCTCACACACAGTGAAACTAGCTAGAAAAATACACAGTACACAAAGTGCTATAAACAACAAAGAAATAAAGAACAAAATAAACAAAACCAGGATACTTAATGTTATATATTGTAGCGTTTGCTGAGTGTCCTTCCGATAAGCTCACTGTAAAATGGCTGAACACTCACAACTGAGCTTCTTAGGTAACAGAAAGTTGAAACCTGAGACAGTTTTTAAGAAAGAAATCTCAAAAGAACCAATGAGGTGCTTAGTCTAAGCTGTAGTCCAGGAGACCTCAGTCAGCCAATGAC
Organism: Protopterus annectens; assembly: GCF_019279795.1. NCBI lineage: Eukaryota > Metazoa > Chordata > Ceratodontiformes > Protopteridae > Protopterus > Protopterus annectens. The sequence goes on along the minus strand of NC_056741.1, from coordinate 556,425,707 downwards.
CTCAAACAAGTCTCTCTCACTGAAATGCCTAATGGCTTTGGCTAAAACAAGATGTCCCTGAATTATGTACTCAGACACACAGCCTCCACAAACACTAGGCCCAAATACAAGCCTGAATATGGAAATGCTACAAATATCCACACTACTTAGAACAAACTGCAGAAGTGTTACTCCCAGCTGAAAAGCAGCAGTGAGCCTTTAAATGAAAGTTTTAAACAGCTAAAGGAGCCACTAGAAAAAAAGAGTTTAACTGCAACAAGTTATCATAAACAAACAACCCAACAGATGCTTAATAAGGGTGGACAATTTCCAGTTAATACCTCACACACAGTGAAACTAGCTAGAAAAAATACACAGTACACAAAGTGCTATAAACAACAAAGAAATAAAGAACAAAATAAACAAAAACCAGGATACTTAATGTTATATATTGTAGCTCCGAGTTTGCTGAGTGTCCTTCCTTCGATAAGCTCACTGGAATCAAAGTACCCTGTAGGGATACATTATGCGGAGGTGCTAATTTTCAGGCTGCCAAAGCCAGTCTGCAAAGGCTGTAGGATCTGAATCCCCTGTTTATGTATCACATCACTGTACTGCTGTCCAGGAGTACTAGTAGATGAATACGAGTAGAGGGCCCAGAAGAATTCAATATTTATTTGTGACTAAAATGTAAACATATTACCAATGAGTATAATACAATGTTTTTACAGATTTTACATTTCCTATTGACTAATTGACTCCCAACATTTTCTGATACGCACAAACAGAAAGAATGGGAGGCAAGAACCACAGATTGTACTGACCCTATCACCCCAAGGAGTCAGATATTTTTTCCTTCTGCTCCTGATTAACTTTTCAGTTACATTTGCTCAGTCTTCAGCAGAATTTTATACTAATTTAGTCTAGGTTCAAGTAAGGACTGAGACTCTTTTGCAGAAAAATTTAAAGGGGTTTGCCAGTGTTCATTGTTTTTCACAAATTTCAACAAATAACTGAATTTATTAATAGAGACAATGTTTATTCATAAAGAAAAAATGTTCACAAGGGTGCAGCTATAACACAGACCTTCACAGGACTCAAACAGGATAAAAACTTGTCCCAGTTCTTTTTACACTTTATTTGTACAGTATCCATATTGGGAACTTTAGGCTGTCCAATCAAGACCATTCTCTTCTAAACATAAAAATTATGAGCATAACATTTTTAATGGCAAAACTGAGCCTGTTTTTTTAATACCAGTACATCTATATCTGTTTTGATAGCGGTAGTAGTGATGTGAAGAGTATTTTTAGGATGCTCATCTGAATTTTTTTTCTGATTTTACTTTTTGTATACTTCATATGGGGAAAAAATTGTTCGCAAATGTACGTACTCCCCAAAAGAGACGTCATGAACAGGGCATGTTTGTGAAATGACTGATATTTTTCTTTAGGCGGGTACAACTTTAAAAGTTCAATAAAGACACTTGGATACATTTTTCGATAAGTTGTACATCTGATTGCAACTCTATACATTCCCTTTGCAAGTTCACAGGCAACATATTGATGTCAACTGAGAATGGAGTGGCAAATAACTGAAATATGGTTGGTGCTTTCTGAAATCTTGAAATTTATTCTCAAAGTCCTATGATAAAATAGCAATTAATGCCTCAGTTTTCATTATTTATGTGGCTTTGTTCAGACAGTGTTTAAAAGTGAATGATGTTATTGTTCTTAATCTGAGATTGAGACAATTTCAGTTTAAGTTTGAATGCCATCACTATTTGAAACAAATTATTTATTAGTTTATTTTCACCTTGGAGACATAAGTTCAGTTAAACGAGCAGTGATATCTACTTCTTTTGGCTGCTCCCGTAAGGGGTCGCCAATGTTTCCATTTCTTCCTGTCCGCTGCACCTTGCTCTGTCACACCAACAACCTGCATGTCCTCTCTCACCACATCCATAAACCTCATCTTAGGCCTTCCTCTTTTCCTGTTACCTGGCAGCTTCATCCTTAGCATCTTTTTCCCAATATACTCTGCATCCCTCCTCAGCACATGTCCAAACCAATGTAATCTTGCCTCTCTGGCTTTGTCTCCAAACCTTCCAACCTGGGCTGACCCTCTAATATACTTATTCCTAATCCTGTCCATCCTCGTCATACCCAGTGCAAATCTTAACATCTTCAACTCTTGCCACGTCAAGCCCTGACTCCTGCCTTTTTGTCAATGCCACTGTCTCCAACCCATATAACACAGCTGGTCTCACTACCCTCTTTTAGACCTTCCCTCTCACTCTTACTGGTACTCTTCTGTCACAAATCACTCCTGACACTCTTCTCCACCCACTTCATCCTGCCTGTACTCTCTTCTTCACCTCTCTTCCACACTCACCATTACTCTGAACTGTTGATCCCAAGTACTTAAACTCATACACCTTTGCCACCTCTACTCCCTGCATCCTCACCATTCCTCTATCCTCTCTCTCATTCACACATATATTCTTGTCTTAGTCCTGCTGACCTTCATTCCTCTTCTCTCTAGAGCATATTTCCACCTCTCCAGGGTCTCCTGCACCTGTTCCCTACTCTCACTACAGAACACAATGTCATCTGCAAACATCATAGTCCAAGGGGACTCCTGTCTGATCTCGTCTGTCAACCTGTCCATCACCATTGCAAATAAGAAAGGCTCAGAGCTGATCCTTGATGTAATCCCACCTCCACCTTAAACACATCTGTCACTCCCACCGCAGACCTCACCTCTGTCACACTACCCTCGTACTTATCCTGTACCACTCTTACATACTTCACTGACACTCCCGACTTCCTCATACAATACCACAACTCCTCTATAGGCACCCTGTCATATGCTTTCTCTAAATCCACAAAGACACAATGCAACTCCTTCTGACCTTCTCTGTACTTCTCCATCAACACTTTCAGAGTAAACATTGCAGTGATATCTACTAAGAATGCTAAATCAGCCATCCTGTTTGCATTTTCAGATTCTGGTACAAGTGTTCCTTTTGAGTCCACAAAACACTATTTCTCAAATGATAGAAACATTTAAGCATTTTACCACAACTTAACCACCTTACTGCGATAAAATACACAATGTCTCCATAGCTAGTTTCCAAGGTATTCAGAAACTCTTGAAATTGGCTGTGATTTAATCCTTTTGATCTTGTCAAACTGATTGTTTTAATGATGACTTTCATAACACTGTCCATTTTTAAAGTCAGTGCAGATAAATATTCCTGATGTATGATGTAGTGATACTTCATGAAATGCAAATTACCCTCCCCTCTTTTTTTGTTACTCTTTCCTTCTTTCCAACAGTAACTATACCAGACATGTTGTCGATGTCTAAGGAAAATCTTGCTAAAGTTACTTTTACAATTTTACACAAATAAACAAACTTTATTGTATATTTCAGTGGAACCAGAGGCCAGTTCTTCAGTAATATTAAATTCATTGTCAATGCCTCAAATATGGCAAGTTGAGCCATAGCTGTAGCATCAGTGCTTTCATCCAAAGATATGGAATAAAACTTGAAAATAGCACATTGAAATTCAAAACTTTTTTCAATGGATTTAGCTACATCTTCAACACGCCTAGTTGACTGGTGTGAAACTTGTTTAGAAAAATCAGATTCTTTTTTCAGAACAAATTATGTCTGCTACACTTTCTAGAATTCTTTAATAAACAGTCGGCAAACAGCTTTAATTTTTAGCAATTAAATTTGCTGCACCATAACTTGCCTTAACTAATGAATCAGTTTGATTAGTTGATTTTCAAAACAGTTGATATCCAAGTTTTTTTTTTTAAATCTAATATTTTTGTCTATAGCACATTCCTTGCAATTCATTAAATTATGAGTGCATTTGAACATAATGCCTTTTCAAATTATAGTCTTTGAAAATGGATACTATGTCTCTGCATATCAAACATAGCGCTTTATCATTAGCTGAAAAAATAATCAGTACATTTCCCTTAAAACATTCCCTTTTCATCCACTAATTCCTTTTCATTTTATCAGTTTTACTTTGAGATGATGGAAAATCCATGTTAAAAAATAGCAATTTTAAATATTTTATTCCTAGTTATATTTATATTTTTTTACTTTAAAATAACTAACAATTTAAATTACAAAAGTGAGGAAATAATAAAAAAAACTGAGGGGACAAATGCCAAAAACAGGGACAGATTTACTCTTACAAAGTCAGAAAGTTGTTAGCTAAAATAAAAGGTTTTGCATTTTCTAAGGATATTAAGATTGAAACTGAACTGTCTGTCATTATTTAGTGAATTCAATCTTTAATGATTTTCCAGAAAACCACCAATTTTATGAGGAAAAGACTAAAAATAAGAGGTGAAAATCTGGACAGTTGAAAGATATGCTTCCACATCTGAAGAATGCCCCACCTGATATGCATTTTGTTCACCATAGTTTTCTATTAACATAAAATAATATCACATTCATACATACATCAGCAAAAGTAAAATAAAATATGCATACAGCTCATTCAGTATTATGCAATAAAGCACGGTAGTAGCCACTAACCTACCCAGGGCTGCAGGAATTCAAGGGGTCATGAGACAGCTTCATCTGTAGGAAACCAAAGTTACTGATTCATCTCCGCGGGTCAGTGAGAATCCACTGGGAATCTCAAGAACAAGTTGACACCGGTATAGCAAAAGGCAGCCAAAAATTATAAATAAGCATTAAATGTCTAGGTCTGACAAACCAAAGGAAGACTTGTGGCAAACCAGAAACAGAACTGTTGAAAATGATTACATACTGGATGCTGGAAAAATATCACAGGACTGAAAAATATTGGGAATCCTAAAAATTATATGGGGGGGGGGTTGCTTTACTGAAACTACCAAATCAAATTATGGTGTTCTCTTCCAATAGATGTAATTAGTGATACAGTCATGTGGTCTGAATCACAAATGAAAAGTAGTTAATCATATGCTAACTGGTTTATGTAATGAGGAAAGACTGTGGTAAACAGCAAAACAGGAATAACCAAACCAAATTCCCAAATGAGTCAGCATGTCTTGGGTATAAAAGAATAGCAGTTCAGCAAGAGACATATGCTGCTTAGTGATCTTTATTTGATACTTGCAAAGCATGCTCCCATTGCACAATGAATGACTGGGAATAGTTTCAATGCATGGATGCAGGATAAACAGTTTTGGGAGATATAGTCCCTTGGAGACACTTTTACCTATGTTAATTTTTGGCATAAAGCTTCTTCGTGACAGTGATGTTGCTCATAAAGAAGATATACAGACTTTTTTAGATAATCATCTGCAATCATCACTACAGATTACTGGTCCGGCAGGTATTGCTACTAACTTATGTAAGCAAAGGAGAACAAATTATTTTTGGAAAGGCATAATTTTTTTCTGATTCAAAATGTATTTCTACTATGAAGTCTAAGAGGACAGCTGCCAACAAAGAAACAGAAATAACTCATGGCATGCTCACACCCTGCAAACTTTCAAATTCCACATGATTTTGCTTAAGGAAAATTAGACAAACTGCTATATTTAGGGAACTGCAAAGCAAAAAGTTGGTCAGTCCAAAACAGTTACAGTCACTACTGAGGCAATCATCCCGAACAAAGAAAAAAAAATCCAGTATTACAAACATTCACCTGGCAACTTAGCATTCCGTATTACCATGACCTAATGATTCAAATTGTGCGAGTGTGACACATACACAGTGCATGATGTCACTGCATAAATTGGTGCACGCTGTTGATTTACAATTGTGAAAAATGTTGCCACACCATCAGAGTTGGTGTACCCAGCACTTACACTATCTGTCATTGTGTGATGCTGAGTCCCAACCCTGAGACTGACAAGCTGCAAAGATGAGGCAGAAACATTTAGGGACATGCAAAGTGCTCCTGTCCATGTGGAAATAATCTTATGTAGAAAACCATAGGATCTTTTAAATCCACCTAAGCTACCACCAACGCAACTAGACACAGACTAGCTGCTAGAAACACACTTTATTAACTCAGTCTTTATACACTAATAATAATCTCCAAGTTAATTCTTCTAAAACTTAAATCTGGCATCAACCAGACACTCCACTGACATTCTATTACTTATCTTTAATCCCCAGGGTAATGCTACTAAATGTGTGAACTCTCACAAATATTTGGGGTGGGGTTTCTTGATCCCACTCAAATTCCACGTTGACATAAATAAACAAAGCTTAAAGGCAACTTAAAACTATCATGTAAGCTTGCCAGTCTTCTAATCTTGAAAATTAAAACTTCAGAATTACGGCCAAAAAAATGTTCATTCCAAAACCTGAATATATCCTATGTACATTTCCTTGATTAAATTTCAAAGTATGCACACCCTTTTTACAAAGGGGACCAAGTACAATCTGGCAGCTCATTTACCTTGCTGATGAAATATTTCATCACTGCCTCTGACAAGTATCACACAATCCCTCTTACAGAAGAAGCCACACGTGCTCTTGCTATAATGTTACTTCATAAGGAGTCCTGCTCCCATTAATTTATCAACTTTTGCCCATCACTAATCTCTAATACCACCAAGTGATCTGTCCTCTTTAGCTCATCAGTTATCAGCTTCTACCCAACTTTAATCCCCAAGAACTGACTTTCCTGGATCTCTTACATTAAATAGGCCTTATTGTATGTCCACTTCCAAAAGAGAATTTCCTAAATTAGCTTCTGAAAAATAATTCTTTACCCCTTGAGATTAGAGAGCTTCTACATCACTTTCTTCAGCCTGCCTCCCTTTAAGTAACTGATTCTTTTCAATGCTGTTTTAAAAAAACACTGGTTAATGTATTCCTCCACTTACCACTTATGAGTGATATTCTACAGTTCCTTATTTTTGCAATATTTATCTCATAACTATTTCACTTTTTTACATATAAACCTCATCTCCGTTTTTCTAGGCTTAAAAGTTATACTCGCATTGTGGGCTGAAACCACTCAACCTCAGTTTATGCAGCTATCAGTTATCTAAAAATCCTTCTTGTGAAACAATCTTGCAGGTGCACGAGCAGTGCTTGTGGTGTATGCAGCAAACGTTTTCTACCTTTTAAGGTACAGACATTTACAGATCAACACTTTTAATTATGTTATTCCACTAAACTTAAGGAAAATAAAAGGTTCAGCAAATGAGTAGCGCCCTTACAAAAATAAAACATGCAAAAAAAAAAAAAAATACAGAAACTGTAATGCTATCACAGAATAACTTTTGTGACTTCAGCAGATATATTAGGTGTAAATGACACTGACAGTTATGACAGCAGCAAACACAAATATGTACCAGAAGAGCTTTTGACTTTAGGCAATGTTGTTTGTCTTTCGGCTTTTCCTGGTTAGGGGTCGCCACAGTGGAACTCTGGTCCGCTAATGATTGGCAGTAGCTTTTCATGAACGCTGAGGTGCCAGCTCGATGTTCAACCTTCAATGAAGGCACGCCCATTTACGCATGCCTTTCGAACGCCCACCCATCCGCGGGAAGGACATGCAGACTCCACACAGAAGGCACTCCCCACACTCCAGCTGAGAATCGAATGGGAGAACCTCTTTATAAAGGTAAAATGCATTGAATATTAAAAGCGCGTACTGTCCTGCTGTTTTTTGCCAGCATTGCACTATACTGTTGCTAGTGTGGTATTATCAGATATTCTTATTGTCAATCACTTTACTGCCTGTTTTTTAAACTTGCTACATTCTGTCCTTTTAATCAGCAACTGCATACGACTGCCACATGCTAGGTCCAACTTCTCGAATGGAAAGTTGCTTAAGCTGGCAACGTTGCAACTTGGTACCTGTTTTATGGTTATGTGTTGCTAGCTGCATGAAAGGGTTCTGAGGGCCTCATGAGGCCCACAGGTTGGGCACTTCTGTTCTAGCATTTATTAGAGCCAGCACTTCTTTGATATCTTTATGTTTTAGTCTGTTCTGCTTGTTCCACAGATCTTATACTTCACCCTAATGGAAAAAGCTCTTCAAAGTATGAGGCATCTAAGGTTACAGACTAAGGATCAGGAAGGGAGACCTGTGCTGAGAGGCAAATAGGCCACCCACCAGTGTAATTCCCTTTAAGCAAATCACAAAACTGTAATCTATAATGGCAGGGAAAGCTGATGTTGGGTCCAAACTAATACGAGGAAAGTACATTTGTGTACACTTACCATAAATATAGATGTTAGAGTGTATTCACTGTGGCAGTTATCACACTTGGGTTATCTGCCTGCAGGTAGCCCTCAGTCGGCCCGAATACCAGAGTCTTGGGATTTCTGCGTCGGATGCTGTCGCCTCTTCATGATGTCAGGTCGTCAGGTGTATAAAACATGCAGCCGACACCATTATATCAGTTTTTCTTGCCCTAGATGTCTTGCTCTAGACCCCCAAATAGGAAGCAATTACATGGTGTGGAACACCTCCAGTAAAAAGTGAATAACATAGCCATAATATACGGCCAAAAAGAGGATAGGTAGAAAGCATAGAAGAATCAGGGGGATGGAAGGAGGGTAACCAGGACTGCAACAGTGAATACACTCGAACATCTACATTTACGGTAAGTGTACACAACTGTACTATGTTCTTCATGTTTCACTGGTGCAGTATTCACACTTGGGTTGATTCCCAAAGCTGAGGAAGGGTGGAAGCAGTGAAGTAATAGTAGGGCTGGCTAGCAGGCCTTATAAGGCTGCTGTGGCAAATCCAGCTCTGGATTTAGAAAAGACAGGTAAGTGGCAATGCTTGGTGAAGGTGTGTACAGAACTCCAGGTTGCAGCTTCCAGGATGTCCCTGGTAGGGACTCCCCTGACAAATGCTGTAGAGGTTGAGGTAGCCCTAGTGGATTGAGTTCTGAAAGCTTGTGGGGTAGGTTTTCCATGGTGTTTGTAGCAGAAATGGATGCAGTGTGCTGTCCATTTGGAAATGGTTTGCTTTGAAATGGCCTTGCCCTCTACCCCTGTAGCAAAGCTGACTAGCAGCTGGTCAGATTTTCTGAAAGGCTTAGTCCTGTCAAGGTAGAACCTGAGTTGTCTGTCCACGTCCAAGGAGTGCAGGATCCTTTCCCCTTTATTCTGAGGATTAGGGAAAAAGAATGGTAAATGGATGGATTGGTTGAGAGCCACACTGGATGCCACCTTGGGCATAAAGATGGGTTAGTCCTGAGGGAAACACAGTCAGCATGGAAAATAATGAAGGGTTCCACAGCCATTAGTGCCTGTAACTCAACACACTCTTCTTGCTGAAGTGATGGCTAGAAGTAAGGCTGTTTTCCAAGAGAGTAATTTTAACTGTGTTGTAGCAGCAGGCTCAAAAGGGGAAAGCGTGAGCTTCTCTAGTACAAAGTTAAGGTCCCAGGCAGGGGTGGGAGCTCACCTCGGGGGTCTTAAATTGTTAGCTTCCTCAGGAACTGTTTTACCACAGGGTGAGAAAAGAGAAGTGGCTCAGTATTATAATGAGCCGAGATGGACGAGGCATGAATTTTAATAGAAGAGAAGGATAGACCTTTGTGGAGCAGCTCTGCTAGGTAATTAGGATTTGAGGTACGGTGGGCACAGCTGTGTCCTTTCCTTGAGACTGGCTCCAAGAACAGTATCTTTTCCATTTTTCTTAATAGGATTTCCTAGTACTAGGCCTTCTGGCCTCAAGGATGACGTTGAGGGTTGCTGGTGGTGTATTCAGGGAATAAGCCAGGCTGCAAGGTTCAGGGTTTGCAGCTGAGGATGCAAAATCTGTCCCTCCTGCTGGGACAGCAGGGAGTGGGTCTGATGTAGGTGCCATGGTGGCACTGCTGCCAGACTGCGTAGGAGTAGGTACCAGGGCTGGCAGGGCCAGTGAGGTGCAATAAGGAGTGTCCTTGGTTTGTCCTGTTTGATCTTGAGTAGTACTTTTGAGAGGAGGGGGAAAGGCATAAATTGAGAGGTTTTTCCATGTAAAGCATAGGGCCATCCACTTTCCATGCTTGGCTGTGGGGATTTCTGGTGCAAAATTTGCTCAATTGATGGTTTTGGGGGGAGGCAAAGAGGTCCACCTCTGGTGTCCCCCACCTTTTGGTTAGAAGTTTGAATGAGTTTGGTTCCAGTATCCACTCGTGTGGGTCCAGTAGATTTCTGCTTAAGTCGTCTGCCGGTGAATTTTGTTTGCCTGGCAGGAATTATGCTTGCAGGTGCACTTGGTTGCTCAAGGCTGTGTTCAATAGGGCCATGGCTAACCTGCAGAGTGGGTAGGAATGAGTTCTCCCCTGCTTGTTTATGTACCACATAACGGTGGTGTTGTCTGTCTTTATCAAGAGTTGTCCTGGAAGGATAAGGTATTTGAAGGCTGTCAGAGCATTGTGTACAGCTAACATTTCTTTTTGATTGACATGTAGGTGAATTTGTCCTGGGCTCCATTTGCCTTGAATGCATTTGCCAGCCATGTGAGCCCCCCATGCATAGTCTGATGCATCTGTTGTCAGGGTTTGGGCGGCGAGGGGTTGAGTGAAAGGGAGTCCCTTGTTGTGGTTGCAAGCCTCTGCCCACCAAAGCAACTCTGCCCTTAGACAAGGAACGATAGGAATAATTGTTTCCAGGTCCTGAGAATGCTGGCACCAGAGACTTTTTAAGGACCACTTAAGTTTCCTCATATGCAGTCTTGCGTATGGAATTAATAGAATGCATGAGGCCATGAACCCTAGGGCTTGCAGTACTTTTCTTGCAGATAGCTAGATTCTGGTGGCCATTAGTTTGAAGTAGTTTGTCAAATAAACCTGCTTTTCTGCATTTTAAAAACAAATCCAAACATGCACAGTACTATAAAAAAACAAATACACCATAAAAGATCCCCCCAGCTAGCTATAAGAGGGGTAAGTACCCAAGAAGTATACCACAGAGGGGAAGGAGGGAGGGTAAACCTGACTGCAGATGCATACCTATCGGACATCTACATTTATGGTAGGTACAAAACTGTACTATGTCCTTCAAGGATGCATCTGAGTCATCACATATGGGTAGAATACAATAGCCAATCTGGGGGTGGAGGTACTAAGTAAAGGATGGTGTAGCTAAAATACCCTGCAGGACTGCCGTAGCAAAGCCTGCTCCAGATCTGGAGAATAAAGGTAAATTGTAATGCTTAGCAAATGTATGCACGGAGCTCCATGTAGCAGCTTCTAAAATGTCCTTGGTAGCCACCCCTCTTAGGAAGGCTGTGGAGGTGGCTGTGGCTCTCGTGGAATGAGGTCTAATGTTAGCTGGCACAGTTTTTCCATGAAAGGAGTAACAAAAATGAATGCAATTTCCTATCCATTTTGAAATTGTCTGTTTGGAAATTGCTTTTCCTTGTGCCCCAGCAGCATATGCTACAAACAGCTGGTCAGTCTTTCTGTAACTTTTAGTTCTGTCCAAGTAGTAGCGCAACTGTCTGTGTATGTCCAGGGTGTGCAGAAGTTTCTCCCCTTTATTTTGTGGTTGTGGGAAGAATGTAGGCAAGTGAATAGCTTGGTTCAAAGATACTCTGGATACCACCTTTGGCATAAATGTAGGATTGGTTCTCAATGAAACTCTGTCCTGATGAAAGATAAGATATGGTTGTACTGCCATTAAAGCTTGTAACTCAGATACTCTTCTTGCTGAGGTTATGGCCAGAAGGAATGCAGTTTTCCAAGACAGAAACTGTAGATCTGCAGATGCTGCTGGTTCAAAAGGAGGAAGTGTTAGTTTTTCCAACACGAAGTTAAGGTCCCAAGCAGGTAGAGGTGGTTTCCTTGGAGGATTGATGTTTTTGATTCCTCTTAGAAACTGTCTCAGGAGAGGATGAGAGAAGACATGTGGATCAACATTGTATTCTGCTGAAATTGCTGAGGCATGTATCTTAATGGAAGAGTAAGACAGGCCGTTGTGGAACAATTCTGCCAAATATTCCAGTATATGTGCCATGTTCATCACTGTCGCATCTAGGCCCTTTGTTGTGTTCCAAGTGTGAAATCTTTTCCATTTTGCTGAATATGCCTTCCTAGTGGAAGGCCGGCGAGCTTCCATAATAATATCCTTCACTCTCTGGGATAGCTTATCCTGAGGAGGAGTCATGGTATTTTCCAGGCAGTTAGCTGCAAGGTTTTCAGGTTGGAATGCAGAGTCTTGAAATTGTGCTATGTCAGTAGAAGTGGCCATAGGGGGAGGCCACGGTTTCATCTGTGACATGCTCTTTAACAGTGGGTAACAGTGCTGTCTTGGCCAGTTTGGAGCTATCAGAATCACTCTGGGCTGCTCTGTTCTGATCTTCAGTAAGATCTTGGTAATTAATGGGAGAGGTGGAAAAGCATACACTGTTAGGGCTTTCCAGCTGAAAGAGAGAGCGTCCACTTTCCATGCCTGTGGGTGGTATGTCCTTGAGCAGAATTTCTTCAGTTGATGATTCTGGGGGGAGGCGAACAGATCTATTTCCGGCCTTCCCCATGACTGTGTTATGAGTAAGATGATGTCTGGGTGCAACATCCTTTCGTGCGCATCCATGGTATTTCTGCTTAAGCTGTCTGCCAGTATGTTGTCTTTCCCTGGCACGAACTGGGACTGCAGCTGTATATTGAGTTTCAAGGAAAGTTCCCATAGATTCATTGCCAGTCTGCAAAGAGGGTAGGAATGGGTGCCTCCTTGCTTGTTTATGTACCACATAACTGTGGTGTTGTCTGTCTTTATGAGTAGGTGGCCTTGATGAAGAAAAAGTTTGAAGGCCTCGATCGCGTGCATCACTGCCAGCATTTCCTTTTGGTTTATGTGCATGCGCAGCTCTCTTTGTGCCATAGCCCTTGGATACATCTGCCCTCCATGTGTGCTCCCCAACCTTGGTCTGAAGCGTCCGTAGTGGTGGTTTGGTTGGCTCTTGGCTTGCTGAAGGGCAACCCACTGTTCGACTGGCAGGCTTGAGCCCACCACAGAAATTCCTTTTGAAGGCATGGAATGAGCGGGATCAAAGTTTCTAAACTGTGACTGTGCTGAGTCCATAAACTCCTTAGGTACCATTGTAATTTTCTCATATGCAGCCTTGCTTGTGGAATCAGAAGAATGCAAGATGCCATGTAACCCAGGGCCTGCAGGATTTTCCTTGCAGTCAACTGAGTTTGTCTTGTCAGATTATTGAAGTAATCCGGTAGTTGTTTTTGTTTTTCTTCCGTGAGAAAGGCCATTTGGGTGGTTGTGTCTAGATCCGCACCCAGAAAGGTTATTCTTTGGGATGGAACAAGTCTTGATTTGTGGATGTTGACTGTATATCCCAAGGCCTGCAGTAGGTGGATGGCATAATCCAAGTCCTTTAACAAAGTTTGCTTGCTGTCTGCTTGTATAAGGCAGTCTCCAGATATGGGTAAATTTGAATCCCCTGAAGTCTGCAGTGTGCAATTACTGATGCCAGGCATTTCGTGAATACTCTGGGTGCAGTAGATAAGCCAAAGGGCAATGCTGAGAATTGATAATGCTCTGAACCTGCAAGAAATCTGAGGTGTCTTCTGCAACTTTGTCTGATAGGGACATGCAGGTATGCCTCCTTGAGGTCTAGAGTCACCAGCCAAGACCCCTTGCCCAGCATGGGAAGGAGTTGCTGTAGAGTCAGAATTTTGAATTTTGGCACAATGAGGTAAACAATCAGTGCGGACAAGTCGAGAATAGGCCTCCATTGATTTTCTTTTCTTGGAACAAGGAATAATCTGGAGTAAAATCCTTGGCCTTGTTCTGAAAGAGGTACCTTTTCTATAGCTTTCATTTGTATTAAGTTTGAAATTTGTTTCAAAGCCTCTGCCCTCTGATTTGGTGGCAGGTCTGGCATGCCTTTTCTTTTTGGCAATGTGTGGAAATGGAACCTGTATCCTTTGTCTATTATTTGCAGTGTCCATGTGTCCCTTGTAATGCTGTGCCAGTTGTTTGAAAATAAAGAAAGCTTTCCGCCCAAAGGTGCTTCTAACTGAGCCCTGGTCGGCGGAGTCAAAACAAAGTCATTGAGTCTGTCCTGGTGTAGCAGTTGTAGTTCCTGCACTACCTCTCTGGTTGAGAGGCTGCCATTGACGGCCTCTGTAGGAGCCTCTAGCTTGCCCTCTACCTCTGGCGCGCCTATTCCTGCCTCTCTGAGATCTGTCTGAGTCCGGAAAGGACCAATTCTTAGTAGGCCAATTTCTGCTGAATCTCGGTGGTTGGACTTGCAGAAACTCTGACAGTTTGCACAGATTTTGCCTTTTCTTCAAATTTCTTTAAGACCTCTTGAGCCGTGGAACCAAATAATTTTTGCCTTTCCATAGGAGCATCCAAAAGCTTAGCTTTAACATGGTCTGGCAGAGATTGTTCCTTCAGCCAGGCATGCCTACATATGACTGCACCTGTCATAGCTGACCTACATGAAGCTTCCAATGCATCATAACCACACTGCAAAAAATGGTTACTAACCTGTTGGGAGTTATGTACCAGATCCTGAAGGGATTTGCGATCAAGGGGTTCAGAAGAAGACAGTTTCTTATGCAATTCATCTAACAAATACTCTTGGTACTGTATCATATGAAATTGACAATTTAATGCCCTCATGGAAAGAGTTGCAGAAGTATACACTTTTTTACCCCATCTCTCTAAAGCTCTGGACTCCCTTTCAGAGGGTAGAGGATTTCTGGCAGTGGCAGCTGCAACCCCTTTTGGGCCCTGGGAAATAGTTTCTGGATCAGCAGAGAGGGCCTTGTATAGGTGTAGATGTGAGTCCGGGACCCTGTAGTACCTTATCAGGCTTGGCAGGAGCCGGAGGGAGAGAGTCAGGGGTTGTACTAGCATCAGAGTACACATCAATGACATTCAAAACAGGAGGTATAGCTAAAGGCCTACGCTGAGGTAAATGTAAAAAGGTCCTTAATCTTTTTCTAGAATCAGAGAATTCCTGACCCTGCCATTGAAAATGTTCTCTCAGAGTGTAATGTCTCTCCAAAGGAAAACTCTTCAGGAGGGGAGGCCGAGGGAATAGATTCTTCAGCATCAGAATCCTCGTAGGCCGAATAAGCCTCCTCCTGGTGGTCTGACAGAGTAGAGCCATCAGAGGACTCATCTGAGGAGTGAGGGTCAGAGGGCTCAACCCTGGGCCTTTTGTCTGGAGGTGGTTGCGAGCCCCTGTCCGGATGAGGTTGAGAACCTCTAATTAAGGAGATAAGATCCTCTGCTAAGCTAAGAATCTGTGAGCCAGTAGAGGGTCTCTGAGAGGTAACCTTGGGAGGCAAAGCTTTAGAAAGTTTGGCAGCTTTAGCCCTAGAGAAAGCCTTAATGGACATGGATGCAGGAGGTCTGGCTGCACCACGTGCAGGAGTAGATTTGTCTAAAGGAATGGTGTCAGAAGGTTCCTGGACACCAGTTTCAGTAGGTAATTCGATAACCGACTCGGCCGGGGCCTCCGGGGCAGAGGTAGTCGGTTGTGCGGTTTCGGTAATCGGAAGTACCAAGGACTCTGTTTCAGCCGAGACCGAGACACTCGCGGTAGGCCTGACCGTGGTTTCAGCCAAAACCACGGCCCGCGTGTCGGTCCTTGTCCTTCCGTTTCTTAACTAAATGCGAAGTCGGAGTCTCCGATGGCATCTTGTAAGCAAAACTAGCCCCAAAGAATTCCTCTGCAAACTCCGACCGAAGTCTAAGAGTTCATCGGTTGAAGGAAGCACAGGCTGAACAGGCCGAGACGTCGTGGTCTGGGCCTAGGCAGGGGAGGCAGTAAGAGTGGAAATCCTTATGAGGTATTTGTTTCCCACAAGTTAAACAATTATTAACTTTATCTGACATCGGCTGAGGCAAGAAAGAGTCCCCAATGGGGTACTTAGCTTTTTCGAAGTCTTCGGTAGCTGAATCACAGGAGTTGGCAGACAGGCACTTGCGAACTGCTTCTGCTTCGGGCACCATGCGGCAAAAAAGACTGAGGAAAATGGCGTTGGCTGATGCTTTTATACCCCAGACGCTCTGACGTCGGGGAAAGTGCGGCATCAGCCGAGGCCAGACCCAGACTTTGGAATCTGGCCGACCGAAGGGCTGCCTGAGGCAGGACAACCCATATGTGATGACTGCAGATGCGGACATCTGTACTATGTCCTTCAAGAATGCAACTGCAGTCCTGACATATGGGTTGAATACCATAGCCAAGCTGGGGGTGGTAGAATCTAAGAAAAGGATGGTGTAGCTAAAATACCCTGCAGGACTGCCGAAGCAAAGCCTGCTCGGGATCTAGAGTATAAAGGCAGGTTGTAGTGTTTGGAAAATGTATGCACGGAGCTCCATGTAGCAGCTTCTAGAATGTCCTTTGTAGTCACCCCTCTTAGAAAGGCTGTGGAGGTGGCTATAGCTCTGGTGGAGTGTGGCCTGATATTGGCTGGCACACCTTTTCCATGGAAAGAATAACAATCTGATGCAGTGTCCAATCCATTTTGAAATTGTTTGTTTGGAAATTGCCTTTCCTTGCACTCCAGCAGCGTAAGCTACAACTAGTTGGTCAGACTTTCTGTTGGCCTTTGTTCTGTCCAAGTAGTAGCGTAATTGTATGTGTATGTCCAAAGTGTGCACCAGCTTTTCTCCTTTATTTTGAGGATTGGGAAAAAGTAGGCAGGTGAATTACTTGATTTAGAGACACCCTGGATATCACTTTTGGCATGAATGAAGAATTGGTTCTTAAAGAAACTCTGTCCTGATGAAAAATGAGGAATGGAGGTACTGCCATGAGGGCCTGTATCTCCGAGACTCTTCTTGCTGAGGTAACTGCCAACAGGAAAACTGTTTTCCAGGAGAGAAATTGCATCTCTGAAGATGCTGCTGGCTCAAAAGGAGGAAGAGTTAATTTTTCCAAGACGAAGTTGAGGTCCCATGCAGGCACTGGTGGTTTCCTGGGAGGTTTGATATTCTTTATCCCTCTTAGAAACTGTCTTAGCAAAGGATGTGAAAACACAGGTGGATCACAGTTGTATTTTGCTGAGATTGCTGAAGCGTGTATTTTTATGGAAGAATATGAAAGGCCACTATGAAGTTTATTACTGATACATCCTGACCCTTGTTGGCATTCCAAGTGATGAATCTCCTCCATTTGGCTGAATAAGTTTTTCTGGTGGAAGGTCTGCGTGTTTCCAGTAGGATCTCTTGAACTTTTTTGGAGAGAGAGATATGGGTAGAAGTCATGGAACCCTCCAAGCTGTCAGCTGCAATGTTTGCAGGTTGGGATGAACAGTCCTGTAATTGTGCTGAGTTAGAAGCAGAGGTCATTGAGGCAGGGGCCACGGCTTGGTGCGAGATATGCACCTTAGTAATGGATACCAGTGCTGCCTTGGCCAGTCTGGAGCTATCAAAATACCTTTCGGTTGCTCTGCTTTGATATTCAGTAACACCTTGGTCATTAATGGTAGAGGTGGGAATGCGTAGATTGTCAGAGAATTCCAGCTGAAGGAGAGAGCATCCATTCTCCAGGCTTGAGGATGGTGCGTCCTCGAACAGAACTTCTTCAGATGATGATTGAGATGAGAGGCAAAGAGATCTATGTCCGGCCTTCCCCACGCATGAGTTATTACCGAAAAAATGTCTGGATGCAGCATCCATTCGTGCGGGTCCAAAATGTTTCTGCTTAGACTGTCCGCCAGAACATTGTCCTTGCCTGGAACAAACTGGGATTGCAACTGTAAGTTCAGTTTCAGGGCCTTTTCCCAAAGAGTCATTGTTAGTCTTCAGAGGGGGTAAGAATGAGTGCCTCCCTGTTTATGTACCACATGACAGTGTGTTGTCTGTCTATTAGCAGATGACCTTGCTGAAGAAATTTTCCGAAGGCCTCGATTGCATGAATCACTGCCAACATCTCTTTTTGATTTATGTGCAGATGCATATCCCGGGGACCCCATTGCCCTTGCATGCATCTGCCTTCCATGTGCGCCCCCCCATCCATGATCTGAGGCATCTGTTGTAATGGTTTGACTTGCTTGAGGTTTGTTGAAAGACATGCCTTTGTTTAATTGACTTGCTTGTGCCCACCACAAAAATTCCTTTTGAAGACATGGAATGAGTGGTATAATTTCTTCTAAGTTGTGGCTGTGTTGAGACCATAAACTTTTTAGGTACCATTGTAGTTTTCTCATGTGTAGTCTTGCCAGTGGAATCAGAAGAATGCAAGATGCCATGAAACCCAGGGCCTGCAGGATTTTCCTTGCAGTCATCTGGGTGAGCTTTGCTAGGCTTTTGAAGTAATCTGGTAATTGTTCTTGCTTTTCTTCCGTGAGGAAAGCCATTTGTGAGTATGTGTCCAGTTTGACTCCTAGAAAAATTATTTGTTGGGATGGCAGTAGTCTTGACTTCTGAATGTTGACTGTGTATCCCAAAGCCTGTAGTAAGCGTATGACATAGTCCAAGTTTCTTATCAAGGCTTGTTTGCTGTCCGCTTGTATAAGTCAGTCGTCCAGGTAAGGGCAAATTTGTATCCCCTGGAGTCTGCAATGTGCAATTACTGATGCCAGGCATTTCGTGAATACTCTGGGTGCAGTAGATAAGCCAAATAGCAATGCTGAGAATTGATGATGCTCTGACCCTGCAAGAAATCTGAGGTATCTTCTGCAACTGTGTCTGATTGGGACATGCAGGTATGCCTCCTTGAGGTCCAGAGTAACCAGCCAAGACCCCTTGCCCAGCATGGGAAGAAGTTGCTGTAATGTCAGCATTTTGAATTTTGTCACAATGAGAAAGGTGTTTAGAGCGGACAAGTCCAGTATAGGTCTCCATTGCTTTTCTTTTCTTGGAACAAGGAACAGTCTTGAGTAGAATCCCTGGCCTTGTTCCCGAGGAGGAACATTTTCTATAGCTTTGATTTGTAGCAGCTTTGAAACTTGTATGAGTGCCTCTGCCCTTTGATTGTGTGGCAGGTTTGGCATGCCTTGTCTTGTTGGTAAGGTATGGAAGTGGAACCTGTAACCTTTGTCTATTATGTTCAAAATCCATCCGTCCTTTGTAAAAACGTGCTAACTTTTTGAAAATAAGGATAACTTTCCGCCTAAAGGAGCTTCTCTTTGAGCCTTGGTCGGCGGTGTCAAAGTCAAGTCATTGTGATTGTCCCTGTGGAGCAGTGGGAGTCCCTGCGCCACTTCTCTGATTAGTTGGTTGCCATTGGCGGCCCCTGTAGGAGCCTCGGTATTGCCCTCTACCTCAAGCACGCCTGCTTTTTCCCCTTTGAAACTTGTCAGTGTCTGGAAAGGACCAATTCTTCGAAGGCCAATTCCTGCTGAACCTGGAGGAAATCTTTGACTGTTTGTACTGATTTAGCCTTTTCCTCAATTGATTTCAACACACCCTGTGCATTAGCACCAAATAGCTTCTTTTTCCAGAGGTGCATCTAGAAGCTTTACTTTAACATGATCTGGCAATGACTGTTCTTTCAACCAAGCATGTCTACGTATGACGGCCCCTGTCATAGCTGCCCTACATGAAGCTTCCAATGCATCATAACCACACTGAAGAAAATGATTGCTAACCTGCTGAGTATTATGAACCAAATCCTGCAAAGCCTTTCTATCTAAAGGCTCAGGAGAGGCTAACTTTTTCTGCAAATCATCCATCAGAAAATCTTGGTACTGAAACATATGAAAAGACAGTTAAGAGCCCTCATGGCAAGGGTGGTAGAGGTATAAACTTTCTTACCCCACCTCTCCAAGGACCTAGATTCCCTGTCTGCGGGCAAAGGATTCGTGGTTGTGGAAGTGGCCACTCCTTTGGGCCCCTGAGAAATAGTTTCTAGATCAACAGAGTGGGCCTTAAAGAGATGTTTATGAGTTTCAGGAACCCTGTAATATCTGTCTGGCTTGACAGGAGCAGGAGGGAGAGAATCAGGAGAAGTACTGGAGTCTGAGTACACATCATCCAATACATCTAACACTGGGGGAATAGCTAAAGGCCTGACTCACCAGAGGCGTCATCGGAGGAAAGGGCATCTGTCTGCTCAACCCTAGGCCTTTTGTCTGAAGGCGGCTGAGAACCTCTGTCTGGATGAGCCTGAGAGCCCCTGATTAAAGAAATAAGATCTGCAGCTAAAGTCATGATCTGTTTATCCGAAGTGGGAGTCTGTGAAAAAGATTTAGGAGGGTCAGACTTAGTCTGGCTGGCAGCCTTGGCACGTGTGTAGGCCTTGATGGACATAGGCACAGGAGGCCTAGCTGTCCCACGTGCTGGAGTAACTTTGTCCACCGGTATGGTGTCAGGCAAATCTTGGGCTTCGGTTTCAGGAGGAAAAACAACCGACACAGAGGAAGCCTCCGGGATCGTAGTGTGCAGTAAAACGGTGTAGTCGACCTGGAGCGGTTGAATTACCGCCTCCGAAGAGACCGATACACTCGTGGTAGGCTTAGGCGTGGTGTCGGTGGAAGTCGCGGGCCGAGAAGGTCGGTCCTGGTCCTTCCGTTTTTTGGAAACGTGTGCTGTCGGAAGCTCCGACGGCATGATATAGGAGTAATTTTCCCCAAAAAAGTCTTCAGCAAATTCTGCCCGGCGCCTAAGTATGCGCTTATTGAAGCAAGCACAGGCCGAGACGTCGTGGTCTGGGCCAGGCAGGGAAGGCAGTAAGAATGGAAGTCCTTATGAGGTATTTGTTTACCACAAGACAATTATTAATTTTTGCAGTTTTATCTGACATCGGCTGAGGCAAGAAAAGGTTCCCCAACGGGGTACTTAGCTTTTTGATGAAAACACAGGAGCTGGCCGACCAGCACTTGCGAACTGCTTCTGCTTCGGGTACTGCGCGGCAAGAAAGACTGAAGAAGATGGCGTCGGCTGATTATTTTATACCCCAGACGCTCTGATGT
This sequence comes from Protopterus annectens, assembly GCF_019279795.1. Classification (NCBI taxonomy): domain Eukaryota; kingdom Metazoa; phylum Chordata; order Ceratodontiformes; family Protopteridae; genus Protopterus; species Protopterus annectens. Next base: position 556,404,900 of record NC_056741.1, on the reverse strand, counting down.
CGGGGAAGAGGCGACAACAGCCGACGCCGGACCCAGACTTTGGAATCTGGCCGACCGAAGGGCTGCCTGAGGCAGGACAACCCATATGTCAGGACTGCAGTTGCATTCTTGAAGGACATACCCATGAAAGTTCATACAGTCAAGTCTGATTTTTAGAATGTCTTTGGTTCTGGAAGCATCATTTATTCTTTTTTTGAACCTCCCTGTCATTGTTTTCGGAAATTTTGTTTACCTGTGCCTTGTCTGTTTTACTTCTTAAAAAAGAAAACTGAAATAGAAGGAAAGTTTCTATTGTATTTTGGCAAGGGGTTTGAGAAGTCAATGAATTAATTTTCCCCTTTCATCAAATCTTTTAAAGACCTCAGCAGTGGAAGGGCCAAATAAAATCTCTTTACACAGGGGGAAGTAAGGATCTTATTCTCTTGTAAATTCTGGGAATGTAACCAGAAAAATCTTATTACTAGTAGCAGCTACTCTGGATAAAGCATTACGTCTTATAAGAACATTTCACAATGGGTTTGATTACCCGAGATATACAGGAAAATAAAGTCAGATGTCTTAGTCCTGATGGAAGGTCAGCAATTAACTTAGTTTATCATTTTATCAAAATAAGCCAGCAAAAACTCAATCATATGACTCGGACAGTTCACTATTCTGAAAAATTATAAGATTAAACTTTCTTCTACAAATCTCATTAAATGTTTTCCACATCTTTGTCCAAAAGAATATAGTTAGCTGCCAAAAGATGTTGGAATAAGATGGCTTTGATAGAGAAACTGCTTTAGGGTCTGATCCAGGGTTTGGAGAGAGAAATTTGTGTGTCTGTGGAACATAACTTCCAAGACATCTCAAGGGCAGGAGCCAAAATGTCAGGCAAACTGCTGACTGCCAAAAAGCATAGTCTAATGCTGGGACGAGAGGAGAAACAGCTGCAGGCTGAAGAAAATATGAAAGTTATGTACATACCATAATGATACATCTGAGTTTTCTTCTATCCTTCCTCAATGGATGAGTCTTCAGATCTGATCTCAGAACAGACTAAGGACACTTGACTTTGAAGCCCAAGCCCCTGTAAAGACCATCACAATGCCCCTTTCGGCATGTACCTCGCAAAGCAGATGGCAGCAGCTGGAGAGACCACGGAGGAATCCGGCCATAAGACGAATCCAGCAAAACATTGTTTACTACCTCTAAGACTGGAGGACTGGCAAGGGGTTTATGCTCAGGAAGTTGAGGAAATGCCCTAAACTTCTTCTTAAACTGTGGACAGTACTGTGCTTCACATTTAAAGTGTTCCTTCAGGGTATGAAGGGTCTCCCCAAAGGAAATGTCAGGAAGGGAAGTTGAAGCAAGGTTCTCATCAGAATCCGAATCACCCCACACCCACCTACTTTATTTTTCTAACTCTGAGATCGCACTACAGTGGGGAAAGGAACCATTTCCCAATCCCCATTATAGTGCAATCCGGCCCAGAATGACGAATGTGCAATGAGCGAACTTCACTATGCATTCGCTCATTGCACATTCTAACATTTTTCCGTTTGGCATTTGCAAACTTTGCAGACAGCCTTTCGGAAAATTGCTGTTCGCCCTTGTGCAATACACACATTTAAAAGTAAACCATTAAAACAAGCACATAATTGACAAGTATGTTGCATTCTAGCTTTAAACAAGTGAACACAAAATGAGTGAAAGTCTCCGTGTACTACCCGACTGCCACAATGAAGACAGCTATCAACTTTCTCTTATTAGCCAAGAAGCATATGAAAAGTTCTCCAACAGGGTACTTAGCTTTAGACATTCTCTCTGGTGCAGACCAACCGATGCACTGACTAGCACTCTGCTTCATGCTCAAACAGCAAGAAAGAACTGAAGTTATGGTGCCAACTGACTCTCTCTATACTGATGTCTTGATGCCGGTCAGGGTGTCCACTGGCTTCAGGGGGAGGAGAAATGTCTCTGGTAGTCGAGCCAGCCAATGGCTTCCACAACAGGAAATCTCATCAGTCAAGATTGCTACACTGAATCATGAAGAACATTACTTGGAATCCCTGCAATAAGAGATGAACTTCAACCACTGTCATACATTTAGTGAACATCGAAGTAAGCTGTGGTTAAGCCCAAAGGGCAGGGCTCTGAATTGAAAATAACTGTCTCCCAGCTTGAAGTGAAGAAACCTCCTGGATCATCTGTTCATCTTTATGTGGCAGTACACATCCCTGAGGTTGATCAAGCACATCCAGTCTCTCTCCCTCAAAAAGAGGAGAATGGACTGCATAGTGATCACACAAAATTTTGTTTGCAATACAAACTTGTTGAGACGGCTTAGGTCCAAATTTTCTTCAGGTCCCTGTTTTTCTTTGGTGCTAAAAAGAACTTTGGGTAAATTCCAAATCCTTTCCAGTCTGGTGGGACCTCTTGGAAGACTCAATTCTTTAAAAGCTTCCTTATTCCTGAAAAGGTTGTTTCCCTTTGCAATGGTGGAACACCAGAACATTTCTCTGTTAGGTAAAGGAGAACAAATGAAAGGAATGAGATTGCCTCTGGTTACTATCTTCTACACTCATGCATCTTTGCTATCCAGATTACTAGGTGCAGGCACAAGTGTCCCTGAACTGCCTCCAAACAGCAGCAGTCAGGTAAATGTTCAGGAATGCTGGAATGGTCTCTTGGAAAAGATTCCTTGAAAACTCTGATTATGCGGACCATATCTACCTCATGGGTGACATCCACAATTAAATTCAACCCTTTGCTGCACGGGGAATCTATTTCCATGAGTATCAGGAAAGAACCTGCGTGTTTTGTGCAACCAAAGCTTTTTACCCCCTTTCAGATTCCTAGGGAAGGTCCTTCTGCAGGAATACAGGACTTGATTCCTTTGGCAGACTCACTCCTGGTAAGAATTTCCTTGTTTTTGGACCACAAAGTGTAGATCCATCACAGGGAGTGTTAAAGGAAGTCTTGAAATGTTTCGCAAAGTCACAAAGCTGCATCCAGGTATACCTCCTGACAGTAATGTCGGTTCCAACTGCTCCAGATGTGCCTTCCATTGCACTGGAAATTAGGCGCATCAAGATGCTGGATAACAACTGGAGGGTGGCCAACTGAAAATAAACATATTTTCATTGTTCTGCAGAGACTTGAAAGGTTATTTGGTCAAACCTTTCTGAAAATGAGTACTAAGTGAAAGCAATTTAGCACCTGAATAGCAAAAGTTAAAGACATGCAGACTCACTTGCCAAACCTGATCACAGCATGAGTCCCTGTTCGGTGGATGGACAGTGAGACTTTCTACAGCTAGTTTCTTTCTGGTGGCGGTCACCACTATGGAATCTACAGCTAGGCCCTTACTCCATTGAGATCAATTCTTCAATGAAACAAGAAATTTGGTTTACAGGAAATGAACTGAGCTATGCCCTGCTCATTCCATGCCCTTTTAGAGATTAGGTCAACCCACCGCATCTGTGGGAGGAACGAAGCAAGAGAAAGATAAGCCAGCCCCAAAAGCCTCGACTAACACCGATTCCTCTTGGGAAGGTGCATTAGTGGACCACCTTTTCTTTCTGTCGTGGTACTTCCAACATTTCCCCAAATGTGCCATCCTCAAGGGGGATCTAGGGGATCTTTCCTCTTCAATGAATTCAGTATCTTTTGTGAGTGATTCCTGATGAGAATCGATGGGTTTCATATCTGTGCTTCCAGTGTACATCTTCGGTGGGATGTTCCGGAGAGGACTAAGAAGCCAAAGGAGGAACAAGGACATGCTCAAAGCTCTTGGGTGCTGGCTGTTCTGACAAAACTCGATGAACAGACTCAGGACATGGAGAAATCCTTTGGGGAAGGAATGGACCACAGCCTGAAAGGGAGGTCTATCCTCTGGATAGAGAGAACACCCTCTGAAATGCCTTAAAGGCAAAGTCAAAGATGAATCTGGGAAGCTACTCTGATGAGGCCAAGGCACATAGGAAAGGCCTGTCCTAATGAACAGTCCAGCTCAGCTCAGAGGCAGATGTTGGTGCTGAACTGTCCAATGCCACGGCCCAAAAGGGAAGGAATGGATCCAGAAGTCTCGGACCTGAACCAGTGCCCCCAAAGTGCCAACTACTCAACTCTTTGACTCAGATAGTTCCAACATGGTGGGACTTGAATGAATCAAAGGAATCATTGGTGTTGATGCGAACCACTGCTTCAGCTCTGATGAAGCCACACCCTGGATGGAGTTCTGATCTGATGGCACCAATGCCCCTGACATTAGATGTTGGATCAGTGAAGGGTAGCTATATGGTGAGGGGAAGAAACAGCCCCCCAGAGCCGACACGAGTCAGTGCCAGGAGAGCCCCAGCTAGATTTGGGTCCTGGGAAATTTCATCATCCTGTCCACGACAGCCTTGGACTCTTGCAGAATCTGGCTGAATGAAGGAATCTAAGGAGGAAGACCTGAATAACCTATGGAATCATCTTTCTTTGGCAGAATCGGAGATCTTAACCTCAAGGAAATAGGTCTCAGGGAAAATGCGACTCCACATGAGGTGGAATACTGATGCAGTAAGGACAGTCTCTGAAGCTAAGGTTGGATCAGGGGGCTTTGCAACCTCTGCAGCAAGAGCCAAGGAGGGAGAGCACTCTGAGGATTGCTTCTCTGCCACTTCTGACTTTTGCCTTTCACTTTCTTTACATTTCTCATCTCTGCTACATTCATATATTTTCAAAAACAAGCACAGCACAATTTTTATAGCTAGGAAAAATAAGGGGAAAGATTTAATAAATATATTACATTTATTTATATATACAGATGAGAAAGGAAATATAAACAGTCAAAGAACAGATGGAAGCGATATTGGATATTAAAACTTTTAAAAGGTTCTTTTTCTACAGAGAGCCCTACTAAAAATAAATAAATGTTATGTACTCACTAAAACATTCCATCTCTGTTGTCCATTTTCATTCTTCCCCAACTGATGGGTTCGGATCAGACATGAATCTGACTCTGCCACTTCTACTACAGCTTTGGATCCAAAACACTCAAGCTCCTCCCTTTACCCGTAATGCTCCACCAACCTAACATACCTCAGATCAAGTCTGCTGCCCCTAGATGTAAAGAGACCATATCTTAAAGAAGTTAATAAAGATACAAATAGGAAGCTGGAGTTTAAACAGGGAGCAAAGGTTCCCAAGAAAACCCTTGGGTCTTTCCAGAAGCAAAGGGATGGGGGGCAAGTGGGGGGAATTTGAAGAATGAAAATGGACAACACAGATGGAAGATTATGGAGAGTACATAACTTTACATGATTTTGTCCTTTTCATTCCACAATTAATGGAACACAGTCCCCAGCACTCAAATCTTGGGTGGTCCTCAAGAATATTCCAGAGTACTGCACAGCCAAAGGCAGCTCTGTTCCTCCCAAAAAGAGCGAATCCAAGGTTCAAATGGTATTCCAAATCTACTTCATTAATAAAATATAAGTGCTTTTGTTTCAGCAATCCAAAACTGCTTCAGACATTTAAAACCAAATTTAAAAGTCTATTTAAATCCCTTTAGGAATCACATGGCATCCGTTGAACACAGGATTGTGGTAAGGTACAAAACTAAAATTACTGACAAATTGGCCTTCGAAATTAACGTTTTGGACAATGTTTTCACCAGTAATCTCCAATGAAATAATTATAAAACAGAACATGCACGGGTATTTACAAGTATTAAACATAAAACTCGAACTATCAAAAATACCAAAATGAAAAAAATTGAGACAGAGTAGTACATGAGCAAGTCTATCCACTAAAATCCAGTTCACAAATGTAGGGCACCAAGAAGTTCAGATATCACAACTACTGCTACCTGACAAATGATAATAACATGCCCAACTCTTCAGACAAACATCTATCAAAACATGAATACCAATAATGTTGCTACAAGTGCTGACCCTTTAGCGGATTCTCCACTACAGGGATTGGAAAGAATCGGAGGCAGGAACCATGCAAACCACCAATGGGGGATGGAAGGAGTAAATACACTCCCACAAATGAACCAATACAATCTGCCTTTTCAAACCCAGCCTCAGAACTTCAACCAGCCACAGCACAACCAGAAGTGGAGGAGGTGGTAATGGAGGATATCATCATGTCCTCCTGTCTGACCAATGAAATCAATAATGATGGAAAATATTGGCTGGTACTGGAGGTGACTAAGATCTACAATAACTCCAGTGTAACACTGGACATCAACAGCGTGAATTTATTATTTAAAGGGTTTTCTTTCATTTCTGGCAGTAGTGCTGCTCTAACGGAAACTATTATTGATTTGAAGTTACATTTATCTCTGCTCCTTAATGAAATGCCTGATGTCCTAAGCACTTTGAGTGGCTAGCACATTCAATTCAAACTTGCATTCCCTTTTAGCACTGTATAAAAGAATTTATGAACTTGACTTAAACAATGTCCACAACAATAGAAAGGCTACGGCCCGCAATTTAATGGAGTATGAACAGGAGCTAATTAGCTTTCTTAGGGGTCAAAATGTTTGAATCATGACCTAAGACAAAGGGGGTGGATTAATATTAATGGATATTGCCAACTATAACCATAGAATTTTGACCATTCAACAGGGTCAAGCATATGCAACTACTAGTTTGAATGAGCTTAATATGGCATATCGGAAGATAAACATACAGATCAAAAATACGTTTATAGAAGATATTTACTCTTGAGGAATTCAACTACCTTAATACTCTGGTACCAAGAACTCCCACTATGTCCGGGATCCCGAAGATCCACAAAAACATCCAAGATCCACCAATGTGACAAACTGTCAATGATAGGGGTTCAATAACCAGTGCACATTTTCTTGACATCAAACTGAAACTCTTATTAAAAGCTGAAGGAAATCTATGTAAGGACTCCTTGCACTTCCTACAGAAAATCAGCCAGCTGGACTTTGACAATAATAATATACTGTTCACCACTGACATTAAGGACCTCTACACAGTGATTCCACACAACTTGGGGGTCTCGTGCCTTGTGGATTATTTGAGCAAAAAAGGTTTGGGACAACATCAAATTAACTTGTATGAAGAATTTATGGAAATGATTCTTAGGAATAATCTCATAAGGTTTAAAGGTAATTATTATGTATAGAAGGAAGGTGTGGCTATGGGGTCACCAGTGGGATCCCTTACTGCCAATATAGCAATGTTGGAATGGGAACACAGATACTGCCATGACTGCCCATACCAAGCATGTTTCAGACTTTACCAGTGATTTTTGGACAATATTTTATCATCTGGAAGGGGAAAGAATCTTAAGTCGATGGCTTTATTGATTATATCAACAGCACAACTACATCTAACGTTCACCTACAGTTAAAGTGATACTACTCTCCCCTATTTGGATGTTCTTTTGGTTAAGGACAGTAGTAACAACTGACATTTGTCCTGGATTTACTGGAAGGCAACATATTCCAAAACCTTTTTACATTTTACCAGCTCTTATCATATTTTCAGAAAAAAAGCAGTGGTGAAAGAGCTGGTTGTGCTGCCCGTATGACTACCTTGGATCAGCAATTTGTGGAAGAATGTGGAACGATGAAGTGAATGTTTCTTAACAGCGGTTACTGTGAATCATTTATTGAGGAGATGGTACAGGCCATCTTCATAAAAGGCATTTGAGGCATTTCACACCATTGCTCAATGGCATGGTGCAGACTTTTAGGGGCACTGACCATGAAGATATAACAAGGACATCATTCCCAAGTTCCCTTATTATTAGATTTAGTTTGGCTAGTGCCACCATCAAGGCTATACTCAATAAGAACTGGGTCATTTCAAGTAAGGACAGATCTCTCGGAGATAAAGTGGGGGAAGCACCTTCTATACGTATACAGAAGGAGATGCACTCTCAAAAACATTTTGTGGGTGGATACAATATAATGAGAAAGAACTTCGGCATGTTTAGATGTGGCAGGTGCATGTACTGCAAATACATATTTACGGGTGATACATTTTCGATTAAATTAAACAATTCAAGATGTCTCAAAGGGCGGATTGTGAAAGTAAGGCCACTGTTTATGTGATACTCTGCCAACAATGTGAGCACTTCTACATTGGTAAAATTGAACGGAGGCTCTGTGAATGTATATAAGAGCATTTATATGAAATAAATAAAAAATCACTAACGCATTACATAAATATATACTAGAGCAGCCTAGGCATACTCAAAGTTTACAGTGTTGGAGCAAATTAAACAAGCCAAGAAGGGGGTCCGTGGTAAACAATTCTGGAAATCACAGAAATTCATTGGCAGATTTTTTTTTGGAATACTTATTCCTGGCCTTTTTAAAACTTAACGCACTTAAAAGGTGACTTGCTATTTTGGGTTTTCATATTCAATGAATGTCAAGTATAGTAACAATTTTATTTTTGGAAATGTCTTTAATTGTGAAAAACTAACATATTCTTTATAAAGAAGTGTTCGACAATTACTTGATGGTATTTACTGATGTCAATTACAGTTTGATTTAACTGACTGAATATTTTTGCAGGGTGTGTGCACTTCGAAGGAAGTTTACCATTCATGGGATTCCTATAGGGATTTAAATATCCTTTTAAATTTGGTTTAAAGGTCTGAAGAAGTAAAGCAGATTTGAAATACCATTTGGACCTGTTCCTGGAAACCAAATCAAACTTGTAGTGAGCAGTAAAAGACTGAGCTTTAGTCCAAGTTGTAGCAGCACAAATGACACCTATGGAAGCCCTTGACCAAAAGACTGAAGAGACCGTCATAGACCTTGTGGAATGAGCTGCAAGAGGCTAAGGCAAGGAAAATTCTCTTACTACAGATAAAGGAAATACAATCAGTTAACAATCTGGGCAGTGCAACTTTGGAAGCTGGCTTGCCCAATTTGTTAGGAGAGAAAGGGACAAACAACTGGTCAGTCTTCATGAAATCCTTAGTTCTATAGAAACAAAACTGGAGTTGCCTATGGACATCTAAATGATGGAACACGTACTCTACATTATTTGACAAATCTGGAAAGAAAAAGTACAGTTGTGTACACTTACCATAAATGTAGACGTTCGAGTGTACTCACTGTTGCAGTCATTACATTTGGGTACTCTGTGCTGGCAGGTTGCCTTCAGTTGGCCTGATTAACAAAGTCTTGGGTCCTGCATTGGTTGCTGTCCCTTCTTCCATGACATCCAGTCGTCAGGGGTATAAAACATGCAGCTGACGCCATTACAGCAATTTTTCTTGCCCCATATATCAGGTGCCCCCCAAATGGGGAGCAAAATATATAAATAATTTCAAAAATATATATAACTCCAAACAAAAGCAAATACACCAAAAAGGCTTTTAAGTGAAGAAAAATAAAGGAGAGGCATAGTAAGAGAGAAAACAGGGGGCTGGAGGGAGGGTAACCAGGACTGCAACAGTGAATACACTCAAACATTTACATTTATGGTAAGTGTACACAACTGTACTATGTTCTTCATGTTTCACTGTTGCAGTCATTACATTTGGGTAGATTAGCTTTGGGAAGGATGGACTTGTACAGTATTAGGACCGGCTACAAGGCCCTGCAAACAGCAGTGGCAAAGCCAGCTCTGGATTTAGAAAAAATTGGTAAATGGTAGTGCTTGGTGAAAGTATGAACTGAACTCCAAGTAGCAGCTTCTAGAATATCCCTGGTAGGAACACCTCTGAGAAAGGCTGTAGAAGTAGATGCAGCCCTGGAGGAATGGGATCTGACCCCCTGGGGGATAGGTTTTCCATGGTGCTTATAGCAGAAATGAATACAATGGCTTATCCATTTGGAAATGGTTTGCTTTGAAATAGCCTTTCCCTCTGCCCCTGCAGCAAATGCTACCAGCAGTTGTTCAGATTTTCTTCAAGATTTAGTCCTGTCCAAGTAAAATCTAAGGTGTCTGTGTACATCCAATAAATGCAGAATCCACTCCCCTTTGTTCTGTTGAATGGGAAAGAAAGTTAGCAAATGAATGGACTGATTAAGAGCCACACGGGATACCACCTTGGGCATGAAGGATGGGTTGGTCCTGAGTGACACCCTGTCCACATGAAAGATGATAAAAGGCTCCACTGTCATAAGGGCCTGTAATTCAGAAATCCTTCTAGCAGAAGTGATTGCTAAAAGGAAGGTTGTTTTCCAGGAAATAAATTTTAAGTCTGCAGTAGTACATGGCTCGAAAGGAGGTAGAGTGAGTTTTTCCAATACAAAGTTAAGGTCCCAGGCAGGGGTTGGAGCTCTCCTGTGTGGCCTTAAGTTTTTGGCCCCTCTGAGATACTGCTTTAGCAGAGGATGAGAGAAGAGGGGGGGGGGGGGTTCTGTGTTGTAATGAGCTGAAATGGCTGAGGCATGGATTTTTATGGAAGAAAAAGATAGGCCCTTGTGAAGCATCTCAGTTAAGTATGCAAAATCTGAGGTATATTTGGTACTGCTGTGCTCATCCTTTGAGATTGATTCCAGGCACAAAATCTTTTCCATTTGTCAGCATAAGATTTTCTAGTACTAGGTCTTCTCGCCTCCAAAATGACATCCATCACAGGTTTGCTGAGGGATGCAAAGGGGGAATTTAACTGATTAGCTAAGCTGCAAGACTCAATGTTTGGAGCTGAGGGTGCAGAATTTGGTTGTTCTGCTGCGACAGTAAGGAAGGTGTCTGAGGCAGGTGCCATGGAGAAATCTGTGACAGACTGCGTAAGAGTGGGTACAAGTCCTGGCGAGGCCAGTCTGGAGCAAGCAAAATCATTTTTGGTTTGTCCTGTTTGACTTTTAGAACTTTGGAGAGCAAAGGCAGAGGGGAAAGGCATAGATTTTCCCAGCTGAAAGACGGAGCATCCACTTGCCAGGCTTTTTGTGATGAGTTCTTGTGCAAAATATGTCCAACTGGTAGTTCTGGGGTGAGGCAAAGAGATCTATGTCTGGACTCCCCATTTGCGTGTCAACATGTTGAAAATTCGTGGTTCCAGTCTCCATTCGTGTGGATCCATGAGATTTCTGCTTAGATCATCTGCCAAAATATTCAGCTTTCCTGGCTGGAATTGAGTTTGTAGTTGTACTTGATAGCTCAAGGCCATGTTCCTCAATACCATGGCTTGTCTGTAGAGAGGGTAGGAATGTGAACCCCCCCTGCTTGTTTATGTACCACATAACTGTGGTGTTGTCCGTCTTTACCATTAGTTGCCCTGGATGAAGGTAGTCCTTGAAGGCTGTCAGTGCATTCTGTACAGCTAGCATTTCTTTTTGAATAATATGAAGGTGCATTTGATTCAGGCTCCTTTTGCCCCGAATGCAATTCCCTGCCGGATGAGCCCACGAAGCATAGTCTGATGCGTCTGTGGTTAGGGTTTGGGTGGCAGGCGGTGGTGTGAATGGCAGTCCCTTGTTTTGGTGGCAGGCCTCTGCCCACCATAGGCACTCTAGTTGCAGGCAAGATATGATAGGAATCATTGTTTCCAGGCTGTGACAATGTTGACTCCATAAACTTTTTAAGTACCACTGAAGTTTCCTCATATGCAGTCTTGCATATGGAATTAGAAGAATGCAGGAGGCCATGAACCCCAAGGCTTGCAGTATTTGTCTTGCAGATAGCAGGGTTTTTGTGGCCACCTGTTTGAAGTAAGTCACCAACTGAATTTGCTTTTCTGGCGTAAGGTAAGCCATCTGGGCAGTTGTATTCAAGCTTGCACACAGGAATGTAATTTTTTGAGAGGGTGCTAGTTGTGATTTCTTTTCGTTTATGGTGTACCCTACACAAGCTAGAATCCTTTTTACAAACACCAGATGTTTTAGAAGGATGGCCTTGTTTTCTGTCTGAATTTGACAATCGTCCAGGTATGGATATATTTGAATATTTCTTTGCCTGCAAAATGCAATTACTGGAGCCAGGCACTTTGTAAAGACCCAAAGGGCAGTGCAGAGAAAGTACAGCTGTGTACACTTACCATAAATGTAGATGTTCGAATGTATTTTCTGTTGCAGTCATTACATTTGGGCAATCTGCTGGCAAGTTGCCCTCAGTCAGCCTGAATTCCAAAGTCTTGGGTCCTGCGTCGGTTGCTATCTTCTCTTCCATGACGTCAGGTCGTCAAGGGTATAAAACATGCAGCCGACACCATTTTCTTTAGTTTTTCTTGCCCCCGATGTCAGGTTCCCCCCAAAAGGTAGCATATATATATATATATATATATATGTATATACATACACACACATACATGCATCAATATAAACTTTACCTTCATCTACACGCAAATACACCACTTAGGTTGTAGAAGATAGAGAAGGAAAGATAAACTCCAGAATGACGGGGATGGCGGGAGGGTAACCTGGACTGCAACAATGAATACACTCTAACATCTACATTTATGGTAAGTGTACACAACTGTACTTTGTTCTTTGTGTTTCACTGTTGCAGTCATTACATTTGGGTAGAATCCCAAAGCTATGGTTGGGAGATTGGAGCTAAATAGCATTAGGTGTGGCTATAAGGCCCTGCAGAACTGCAGTGGCAAAGCCTGCCCTGAACTTTGAGTAGAGAGGCAAATGATAATGCTTTGTAAAGGTGTGAACAGAACTCCAAGAAGCAGCCTCTAGAATGTCTTGGTTCGTACTCCTCTGAGAAAGGCTGCTGAAGAAGCAGCAGCTCTGGTGGAATGAGACCTAATGCCCTTGGGCACAGGTTTTCCATACTGTAGGTAGCAGAAACGGATGCAGTGGCTTATCCACTTTGAAGCTGTCTGCTTTGAAATAGCCTTTCCTTCTGATCCTGCAGAATATGACACCAGTAATTGCTCAGTTTTTCTTAGAGCTTTAGTCCTGCTCAAGTAGAATCTTAACTGTGTACGTCCAAGGAATGCAGAATTCTCTCCCCCTTGTTCTGTGAGTTTGGATAAAAGGTTGGCAGATGAATTGTTTGGTTAAGACCCACACTGGAAACCACCTTAGGCATAAAAGTAGGATTTGTCCTCAGAGATACCCAGTCTGGGTAAAATATGATAAAAGGATCTACAGCCATGAGGGTCTGTAGCTCTGAAACTCTTCTTGCTGAAGTAATTGCTAGTAGCAGAGCTGTTTTCCATAAGAACTTTATATCAGCGGTAGCAGTGGGTTCAAATGGAGGCAGGGTGAGCTTTTCCAACACATAATTGAGGTCCCATGCAGGTAATGGTGCTCTTCTAGGAGGCCTTAAACATTTGGCTCCTCTAAGATACTGTTTTAGTAAAGGATGAGAAAAGATTGGTGGCTCTGTATTGTAATGAGCTGAAATGGCAGAGGCATGGATTTTAATTGATGAGAAAGATAGGCCTTTGTCAAGCATCTCAGTTAAGTATTGTAATATCTGAGGAATATTTGGTTCTGCTGTATCAGTTCCTTGTGCTTGATTCCAAGCACAGAATCTCTTCCATTTGTCAGCATAAGATTTTCTAGTACTAGGCCTTCTGGCTTCCAAAATGACATCCATCCCAGCTTTACTGAGAGGTGGTGTTTGTATAACTACATGATCAGCCATGCTGCCACGTGTCTGTAGTTGATTGTGCAGGATCCGATTGTTTTGCTGGGACAGTAGTTGAAGTCTTTGAGGTAAGGTCCAAGCTGGGTATTGAGAAAAGTTCCTTAGGATTGGGTACCAGTACTGGCGGGACCAGTCCGGGGCAATTAGTATCATCTTTGGTTTCTCTTGTCTGACTTTTAGGAGAACCTTGGGGAGAAGAGGCAGAGGAGGAAAGGTGTAAACTGAAAGGTTTTTCCAACTGAAGGATAGGGCGTCCACTTTCCATGCTTGTCTGTGATAAGTCCTTGTGCAGAACATTTTCAATTGATAATTTTGAGGAGAGGCAAACAAATCTATGTCTGAGCTCCCCTATTTCTCTGTTATCATGCTTAAGACTTGTGGATCTAGTTTCCACTCGTGAGGATCCATAAGGTTTCTGCTTAAATCGTCTGCCAGTGTATTTTATTTTCCTGCCAGGAATTGAGCTTCAAGATGTATTTGGTAAGTCAAAGCTGTGTCCCACAGTGCCATGGCTAATCTGCAAAGGGGGTATGAGTATGTGCCCTCTTGCTTGTTTATATACCACATGACTGTGGTGTTGTCTGTCTTTATCAGTAGTTGTCCTGGATGAAGTAAGTCCTTGAAGGCTGTTAGGGCATTTTGAACATCTAGCATCTCTTTCTGGTTTATATGTAGATGCATTTGTTTTGGGGTCCATATGCCCTGAATGCATCTTCCTGCCATGTGGGCTCCCCCCAGGCATAATCTGAGGCTTCTGTTGTTAAGGTTTGGCTGGCGGGGGGTGGGAGAAGGCCTGTCCCATGTTTTGGTGACATGCCTTTGCCCACCATAGAAACTCCTGCTGTAGGCAGGGAATGAGAGGAATCATTGCTTCCAGACTGTGAGAATGTTGACTCCATAAACTTTTTAGGTACCACTGAAGTTTCCCCATATGCAGTCTTGCATATGGAATCAGTAGGATGCAGGATGCCATGAAGCCCAGAGCCTGCAGAATTTGTCTTGCAGATACCATCAGTTTGAAGTAAGTAGTCAGTTGCCTTTGCTTGTCTGGCTTGAGGTAAGCCATCTGGGCAGTTGTATTCAAGCTTGCACCCAGGAATGTTATCCTTTGAGAGGGTACCAATTGTGATTTATTTTCTTTTATTGTGTACCCTAGGCATGTTAGAAGCCTTTTCACAAACGCCAGGTGTCGAAGAATGTCCTTGTTCTCTGCTTGAATGAGACAGTCATCTAAGTAAGGATATATTTGTATACTTCTTTGTCTGCAAAATGCAATTACTGGTGCCAGGCACTTTGTAAAGACCCTGGGCGCAGTAGATAAGCCAAAGGGCAGTGCAGAGAATTGGTAATGCATTAAGCCAGCCTTGAATCTGAGGTATCTTCTGCACGATTGTCTTATTGGGACATGCAGGCATGCCTCTTTTAGGTCTAGTGTCACCAGCCAAGCAATCTTGCCCAGCATGGGCAGAAGCTGCTGCAAAGTCAGCATTTTGAATTTTGGAATGTACAGGTATGTGTTCAAAATCGATAAATTCAGTATTGGCCGCCAGGCCTCGTCCTTTCTGGGTACCAAGAACAGTCGAGTAAAAACCTTGTCCTTTTTCCTGTTCTGGTACTGGCTGAATGGCCCCCATATCCACGAGGGATGTAACCTGTTTTTGTGCCTCTGCCCATTGATTTTTTGTCAGATCTGGCCAACCATTTGCCATTGGCAGAGTGTGGAAATGGAATCTGTATCCCTGTGATACTATATTTAGTGCCCACTTGTCCTGGGTTATTAACTTCCAATTTTGAGCGAAAAGTGCTAACTTCCCCCTATGGGTGCTGCCAAAAGATAAGTGCTTGGTGTAGGCAGAGGGAAGTCATTGGGATTGTTTTCTGTAGGTTTGCGCTTTATCTCCTTCAGATTTGGAGGTCGAAGCGCCTCATTGCTTTGACATGTTTGAATCTTGCGCCTGGTATCTGGAACCCTTAGGGCATCTGATTTTCCCCTTTGAGCTCTGTCTGACACAGGAAAGGACCAATTTTTTGTAGACCAGTGTCTACTGAATCTTGGTGGCTGCACTTGCAAGAAGTCTTTAACAGTTTGCATAGACGTAGCTTTGTCTTCCATTTTCTTTAAAACGTCTTCTGCCTTAATACCAAACAGAGAATCATGCTGTAAAGGCGCATCTAGCAATTTAGCTTTAACATGATCAGGCAAATTTTATTCCTTTAACCAGGCATGTCTCCTAATCACAGATCCAGTAACTGCGGCCCTGCATGAGGCTTCTAAAGAATCAAAACCACATTGCAAAGTATGCTTTCCAACTTGTTCAGCTGCATGCAATAATTCTTGCAATTCTTTATTTTCTGCACATTCTAACATCATTTTCTGTTTCAGCAATCCCATAACATGTTGTTGGTACTTTAGCATATGAAATTGACAGTTTAAGAGGGCCTAGGTTGCAGATGTATAAACCTTTTTTCCTCATCTGTCTAGTGCCCTTGAATCTCTGTCAGAGGGGGTAATATTTTTTGCTGTTGAGGCCTTAACTCCCTTTGGACCATGTGAAATAGTTTCAGGATGAGCAGCAGGGTTTCTAAATAAAAATTATGCGAGTCAGGGACCCTATAATATCTATCAGGCTTACTGGGAGCCGGAGGTAAGGAGTCAGGGGTCAAGCCTGACTCTGAAAACACATCATCCACAAGGTCTAAAACGGGGAATGGCTAAAGGCTTGTGCTGAGGGAGAAGAAAATCCCTGAGCCTCTTTTTTGATTCTGAGAAGTCTTGAATCTCCCAGTGAAAATGCTCCCTCAAAGTATGCAAGGTTTCTCCAAATGAATAATCCTCAGGAGGAGATGCAGACAGAATAGACCTATCAGCATCAGAATCCTCATAGGGAGGTATAGATAATTCCTGATAAGAAAAGGAATCAGGAGAAATAGAAACCTGATCTGAAGATTCATAATCAGTGTCTTGCCTTGGCCTCCTATCTGGAGGGGGATGGGTACCCCTGATCAAAGTAAAAAGGTCTTCAGCCATTTTGATGATCTGCTTTTTAGGCATAGAGGCGTGTGCACGTGGCTCATGCATTATTTTTTTTAGTTTTAGAAGTTGCTTTTGTCTTCGGTTTTGCAGCTGTCGTCTGTTTGATATACAAATGTTGAGGTCTGAATACTCTCTCAGAAGCCGGTGCCTGCTCAGCGGCTCCGGACCCATCCGAGGGAGATACATCCGTCGGACCAATACCTTGCGTATCTTGCGGCATGCCGGACACCACATGGGTATCGGTAGAGGCCTGCGACTCGAAGGTAGTGGGTATCAGGGGCTGCGAAAGCACCTCACTGAGTACCGGCGAACCAGCGACTGGCTTAGGAGAAGTTTCGTTGTTGGTTTTGGATCTCGACTGCCTTTATCTGTCCTTTTCTTTGCGTTTTTGATGTACTCCGGTAGTCGGATTGCTATCCGACGACATTTCTGGGTAGTTAAATCACTTTCCAAAATATTTTGATGCAAAAATATACGGACGCTTAATACTGCGTTGGTTAAATCTAGTACAAAACCGACAGCCAGGCACATTGTGATCAGGGCCTAGGCAAGAAATACAGTATAAATGAAAATCCTTATGAGGTATTTGCTTCCCACAAGTAATACAATTATTAACTTTTTCTGTCATCGGTAAAAAGCAAGAAAAAAGTTTCCCCAATGGGGTACTTAGCTTTAGTGAAGACCTCGGATCGGAAACTCAAACTTGAATATTTCAGTAGTCGGCCGACCGGCACTTGCGAAATGCTTCTGCTTCAGGCACCGTGCGGCAAGAAAAACTAAAGAAAATGGCATCGGCTGCATGTTTTATACCCCTGACGACCTGACGTCATGGAAGAGAAGACAGCAACTGACGCAGGACCCAAGACTTTAGAATTCAGGCCGACTGAGGGCAACCTGCCAGCAGATTACCCAAATGTAATGACTGCAACAGTGAAACACGAAGAACATCTGATAATGCAAATAGCCTGCTTTGAAGCGGAGGTATCTTCTGCAAGATTCCCTGATTGGAATATGCAGGTAAGCCTCTTTTAGATCTAGAGTTGCCAAACAGGCATCTTTGTCTAGCATAGGAAGTAACTGGTGAAGAGTCAGCATCTTGAATTTTGGAATGTCCAGAAAAGTATTTAGAGTAGACAAGCCCAGAATTGGATGCCATGATTTGTCTTTTCTGGGTATCAGGAAAAGTCTGAAATAGAAACCTTGTCCCTTTTCCTCTTCTGTTACTAGTTGAATAGCCCCCATGTTTAATAGGGAAAATACTTGTTTCTGAGCCTCTGCCCACTGATTTGGGGGCAGGTCTGGCCATCCGCTTGGAGTTGGCAACATGTGGAAATGAAATCTGTATCCCTGGGACACTATATTTAAACCCCGTTTGTCCTGGGTCATAAGTTGCCAGATTTTTGCATGAAGTGGCAGTTTTCCCCAGAAGAGGGCGGCTAAAAGGTAAGTGCTTGGTAATTCTAAAGGAAAGTCATTGAGACTACTTACCATAGGGATGTGTCTTGCTTCCAGATTTGGAAGAGGAGGCACCCCATTGCTTAGTTCTGAAAGTCCCTTGGGACTGAAACCTGGTGCTTTTGGAATGTCTGGGCTTGGCTTGAGTGGCTCTGGAAGGAACTGGAAAGAAAGTACAGTTTTGTACCCACCATAAATGTAGATGTTCGATAGGTATGCATCTGCAGTCATCACATATGGGTTGTCCTGCCTCAGGCAGCCCTTCGGTTGGCCAGATTCCAAAGTCTGGGTCCAGCGTTGGCTGATGTCGCCCCCTCCCTGACGTCAGAGCGCCTGGGGTACAAAAGGGTCAGCCGACGCCATCTTCCTCAGTGTTTCTTGCCCCAGATGCCAGGTGCCCTCAAACATGCACAGAAAAATATATGTATGTATATATATATATATATATCAAACAAATACACCATAATAGATAACCCCAGCTAGCTATGAGAGGGAAAAGTACCCAATAAATACCAAAGAGGGGAAGGAGGGAGGGTAAACCTGACTGCAGATGCATACCTAATCGGACATCTACATTTATGGTAGGTACAAAACTGTACTATGTCCTTCAAGGATGCATCTGCAGTCATCACATATGGGTAGAATACCATAGCCAATCTGGGGGTGGAGGATCTATGTAAAGGATGGTGTAGCTAAAATGCCCTGCAGGACTGCCGTAGCAAAGCCTGCTCTGGATCTGGAATATAAAGGTAAATTGTAATGCTTGGAAAATGTATGCACGGAGCTCCATGTAGCAGCTTCTAAAATGTCCTTGGTAGCCACCCCTCTTAAGAAGGCTGTGGCTCTGGTGGAATGAGGTCTAATGTTAGCTGGCACAGTTTTCCCATGAAAGGAATAACAAAAACGAATGCAATTCCCTATCCATTTTGAATTTGTCTGTTTGGAAATTGCTTTTCCTTGTGCACCAGCAGCATATGCTACCAACAGCTGGTCAGTTTTTCTGTAGCTTTTAGTTCTGTCCAAGTAGTAGTGCAACTGTCTGTGTATGTCCAGGGTGTGCAGAAGTTTCTCCCCTTTGTTTTGTGGATTTGGAAAGAAGGTAGGCAGGTGAATAGCTTGGTTTAATGAGACCCTGGATACCACCTTTGGCATAAATGAAGGATTGATTCTCAAGGAGACTCTGTCCTGATGAAAAATAAGAAATGGCTGTACTGCCATGAGGGCCTGCAACTCAGATACTCTTCTTGCTGAGGTTATGGCCAGAAGGAAGGCAGTCTTCCAAGACAGGAACTGTAGCTCTGCAGATGCTGCTGGTTCAAAGGGAGGCAGAGTTAGTTTTTCCAACACGAAGTTAAGGTCCCAAGTAGGCACTGGAGGTTTCCTTGGAGGATTGATGTTTTTAATTCCTCTTAGAAACTGTCTTAGGAGAGGATGAGAAAAGACAGGTGGATCAGTATTGCACTCTGCTGAAATTGCTGAAGCATGAATTTTAATGGAAGAGTAAGACAGGCCATTGTGGAGCATTTCTGCCAAGTATTCCAGGATATGTGCCATGTTCATCACTGTCGCATCTAGGCCCTTTGTGGTGCTCCAAGTGTGAAATCTTTTCCATTTTGCTGAATATGCCTTTCTTGTGGAAGACCGGCGAGCTTCCATGATGATATCCTTCACTCTCTTGGATAGCTTATCCTGAGGAGGAGTCGAGGTATTTTCCAGGCTGTTAGTTGCAAGGTTTTCAGGTTGGAATGCAGAGTTTGTAATTGTGCTGTGTCAGAAGAAGTGGCCATTGAGGAAGAGGCCATGGTTTCGTGCGTGACACACTCTTTAACAGTGGGTACCAGTGCTGTCTTGGCCAGTCCGGAGCTATCAGAATCACTTTTGGCTGCTCTGTCCTGATCTTCAGTAAGACCTTGGTCATTAATGGAAGAGGTGGAAATGCATACACTGTTAGAGTTCTCCAGCTGAAAGATAGGGCGTCCACTTTCCATGCTTGTGGGTGGTATGTCCTTGAGCAGAATTTCTTCAGCTGATGATTGTGGGGGGAGGCAAAAAGATCTACGTCTGGCCATCCCCATGATTGTGGTTATCTGTAGGAAGATGTCTGGGTGCAGCATCCATTCGTGTGCATCCATGATATTTCTGCTTAAGCTGTCCACCAGTATATTGTCTTTTCCTGGCACAAACTTGGATTGCAGCTCTATATTGAGTTTCAAGGAAAGTTCCCATAGATTCATTGCCAGTCTGCAAAGAGGGTAGGAAAGGGTGCCTCCTTGCTTGTTTATGTACCACATAACTGTGGTTTTGTCTGTCCTTATTAGCAGGTGGCCTTGATGCAGAAAGAGTTTGAAGGCCTCGATTGCATGTATCACTGCCAGCATTTCCTTTTGGTTTATGTGCATGCGTAGCTCCTTTTGTGACCATAATCCTTGAATACATCTGCCCTCCATGTGTGCTCCCCAACCGTGGTCTGAAGCGTCCGTTGTAATGATTTGGCTGGCTACTGGCTTGCTGAAGGGCAGACCCCTGTTTGACTGGCTTCCTTGAACCCACCACAGAAATTCCTTTTGGAGGCATGGAATGAGTGGGATCAAAGTTTCTAAGCTGTGACTGTGCTGAGTCCATAAACTCCTTAGGTACCATTGTAGTTTCCTCATATGCAGCCTTGCTTGTGGAATCAGAAGAATGCAAGATGCCATGTAACCCAGGGCCTGCAGGATTTTCCTTGCAGTCAGCTGAGTTTGTCTTGTCAGATTCTTGAAGTAATCCGGTAGTTGTCTTTGTTTTTCTTCTGTGAGAAAGGCCATTTGGGTGGTTGTGTCTAGATCCGCACCCAGAAAAGTTATTCTTTGGGATGGAACAAGTCTTGATTTGTGAATGTTGACTGTATATCCCAAGGCCTGTAGTAGGTGGATGGCATAATTCAAGTCCTTTACCAAAGTTTGTTGGCTGTCCGCTTGTATAAGGCAGTCGTCCAGATATGTCGTATATTTGAATCCCCTGACGTCTGCAGTGTGCAATTACTGATGCCAGGCATTTCGTGAATACTCTGGGCGCAGTAGATAAGCCAAAGGGCAATGCTGAAAATTGATAATGCTCTGAACCTGCAAGAAATCTGAGGTGTCTTCTGCAACTTTGTCTGATAGGGACATGCAGGTATGCCTCCTTGAGGTCTAGAGTCACCAGCCAAGACCCCTTGCCCAGCATGGGAAGGAGTTGCTGTAGAGTCAGCATTTTGAATTTTGGCACAATGAGATAAGTATTCAGTGCGGACAAGTCGAGAATAGGCCTCCATTGATTTTCTTTTCTTGGAACAAGGAATAGTCTGGAATAAAATCCTTGGCCTTGTTCTAAAAGAGGAACCTTTTCTATAGCTTTCATTTGCATTAAGTTGGATATTTGTTTCAAAGCCTCTGCCCTTTGATTTGGTGGCAGACCTAACATGCCTTTTCTCTTTGGCAATGTGTGGAAATGGAACCTGTATCCGTTGTCTATTATTTGGAGTGTCCATTTGTCTCTTGTAATGTTGTGCCAATTTTTTGAGAATAAAGAAAGCTTTCCGCCCAAAGGTGCTTCTAATTGAGCCCTGGTTGGCGGAATCAAAGCAAAGTCATTTTGTCCTTGTGCAGCAGTTGTAGGTCCTGAACTGCCTGTCTGGATTGGAGGTTGCCATTGACGGCCTCTGTAGGAGCCCCTAGCTTGCCCTCTACCTCTGGCACGCCTGTTCCTGCCCCTTTGAAATCTTTCTGTGTCCGGAAAGGACCAATTCTTGGAAGGCCAATTTCTGCTGAATCTAGGTGGTTGGACTTGAAAAAAATCCTTAACTGTTTGTACAGATTTTGCCTTTTCCTCAAATTTCTTTAGGACTTCTTGAGCAGTGGAACCAAATAACTTTTGCTTTTCCAGTGGAGCATCCAAAAGCTTAGCTTTAACATGGTCTGGCCGAGATTGTTCCTTCAGCCAAGCATGCCTACGTATGACAACACCCGTCATTGCTGACCTACATGAAGCTTCCAATGCATCATAACCACACTGCAAGAAATGGTTGCTAACCTGCTGGGAGTTATGTACCAGATCCTGAAGGGATTTACGGTCAAGGGGTTCAGTAGAAGACAGTTTCTTATGCATTTCTCCTAACAAATACTCTTGGTACTGTATCATATGAAATTGACAATTTAATGCCCTCATAGCAAGAGTGGCAGAAGTATACACTTTTTTACCCCATCTCTCTAATGCCCTGGACTCCTTTGCAGAGGGGAGTGGGTTCTTAGTAGTAACAGCTGCAACCCCTTTAGGGCCCTGGGAAATAGTTTCAGGATCAGCAGAGTGGGCCTTGTAAAGAAAATTCTGTGTGTCCGGGACCCTGTAATACCTATCGGGCTTAACAGGGGCCGGAGGCAGAGTGTCAGGGGTCATACTAGAGTCAGAATACACATCATCAATGACATTTAAAACAGGTGGAATAGCCAAAGGTCTATGCTGAGGTAAATGAAGGAAAGTTCTTAGTCTTTTCCTGGAATCAGAATATTCCTGGCCCTGCCATTTGAAATGCTCTCTCAGTGTGAAGGGTCTCCCCAAAGGAAAGCTCTTCAGGAGAGGAGGCTGAGGGGACAGATCCCTCTGCATCCGAATCCTCGTAGGCCGAATAAGCCTCCTCCTGGTAGTCTGAGTGATCCGAGCCATCAGAGGCCTCCTCTGAGGAAAGGGGATCAGGAGGATCCACCCTGGGCCTTTTGTCTAGAGGGGGTTGGGAGCCCCTGTCCGGATGAGGCTGAGAGCCCCTAATTAAGGAGATCAGGTCCTCTGCTAAAGTTAAAATCTGTGAACTAGAAGAAGGTCCCTGAGGAATAACTCTGGGAGGCATGGCTTTAGTGTGCTTTGCAGCTTTAGCCCTGGTGAAGGCCTTAATAGACATGGATGCAGGAGGCCTGGCTGCACCACGTGCTGGTGTAGCTTTATCTAAAGGTATGGTGTCGGTAGATTCCAATACACCAGTTTCGGAAGGTAATTCTGTAACCGACTCGGTAGGAGCCTCCGGGACCGAAGCTGTCGGTTGTATTATTTCAGGGTTCGGAAGTTCCAAGGACTCGGTATCAACCGAGACACTCACGGTAGGCCTAGCCGCGGTTTCAGCCGAAACCGCGGCCCGCGTGTGTCGGTCCTTGTCTTTCCGTTTCTTAATTAAATGTGATGTCGGGGTTTCCGATGGCATTTTGTAAGCAAAACTATCCCCAAAAAACTCTTCTGCGAACTCCGACCGACGTCTAAGAGTGCATAGGTTGAAGGAAGCACAGGCAGAGCAGGCCGAGACGTCATGGTCTGGGCCTAAGCAAGGGAGACAATAAGAGTGGAAATCCTTATGAGGTATTTGTTTCCCACAAGTTGAACAATTATTAACTTTTTCTGACATTGGCTGAGGCAAGAAAGAGTCCCCAACGGGGTACTTAGCTTTTGAAGTCTTCGGATAGCGAAATTACAGGAGCTGGCCGACCGGCACTTGCAAACTGCTTCTGCTTCGGGCACCACGCGGCAAGAAAGACTGAGGAAGATGGCGTTGGCTGACGCTTTTATACCCCAGGCGTTGTGACGTCGGGGAGAGGGCGACATCAGCCGACGCCGGACCCAGACTTTGGAATTCGGCCGACCAAAGGGCTGCCTGAGGCAGGACAACCCATATGTGATGACTGCAGATGCATCCTTGAAGGACATCTTGTGCGTCCGAAGGCCCAGCCAACTCCACGTGGGAGTCAGAGGCGGCCTGTGGTTCTACAGAAGCGGTCATCAGGGGCTGCGAAGGCACCTCGCTGAAAACCGGAGAACCAGCGACTGGCCTAAGAGAGGCTTCGTAGTCAGTTTTGGGCCGCGGATGCCTATCCTTGTCTTTGTGCTTTTTGTGTATTCCGGTCGTAGGAAGTTCCAACGGCATGGTATAATTGAATTTTCCACCAAAATAATGTCGGTCAAAATCAAACCGACGTTTAATAGTGCGCTTGTTAAACCTAGCACAAAACCGACAACCAGTGACGTCCTGGTCTGGGCCTAGGCATGGGATACAATAGGAATAGCAATCCTTATGAGGTATTTGCTTCTCACAAGAAATAGTTATTAACTTTAACTGACATCAGTCTGAGGCAAGAAAAAGTTTCCCCAACGGGGTACTTAGCTTTGTGGAAGACTTTGGTTCTGGATTTGGAATGAAAATCTCAGGAGACGGCCGACCGGCACTTGCGAACTGCTTTTGCTTCGGGCACCGCGCGGCAAGAAAGACTGAAGAAAATGGTGTCGGCTGCATCTTATATACCCCTGTTGCACTGACGTCAGGGAGGAGGCGACAGCAACCGACGCCAGACCAAGACTTTGGAACTCAGGCTGACTGGGGAACCGCCTGACGGCAGGATAACCCAAGTGTAATGACTGCAGCAGTGTAACACGAACATCCTGCTTCCCTTGTTGAGGAGAGACACAAATAGGTTGCAGTATGGCTGGCCCCATCGACGAAAACTTCTCTCTGCTACTTTGACACTGAGAGACTACTTGTGAGGAATCCGTATGGACCCTGCTTAGTTTGCCACAATCATGCTCGTTTTCCCTGGGATGTGCATTGCTATTCGAAAGCAAATGGAAGAGATCGCCCACTGCCACGCACTCACTGCTTCTCTACAAAGCGGATAAGACTTGGTTCCTCCCTGTCTGCTGATGTACAAGACCACTGGCATACTGTACATCTGAACAGCAACTGACCTGGATGGGAGGATGCTTTGAAAGGCCTGCAACACTAGGGAAACTGCTCTCACTTCCAGGATGCTGACAGTGTTTCATGGCCGCTTTGGGCGACCACACACCTTGGACTGCCCTTCCCAGGTAGTGCTTCCCACCCCAGTTGGAAGATGTCCATGGTCACCGTAGTTGTGGGCAGGGGAGAACAAATGTATGGCCTTTGGAGATTTTGTTCTTATAAATCCACCAAAGAAGGTACCTTTTGCATGCTGGTGTGATCTTGACTGGAGTGGTTAAAGGATGCTGAAGTATTTGCATGTGAAACCTGGCCACAGGAACAAAGATGACAGCAGCTGCCATGGATCCCAAGGCTTGTAAAATTCGTTGTGCTGGAAGAGAATAATTTTATATTAGTTTCCTGACCTGGGATCACAGTGTCTGGACTTGAACAGGAAGAAGACAGGTTATCTGACTGTGTCGACATGAGCATCTATGATCTCCAGACTCTGCCAAGGTGTGAGTTGTGACTTGTAACCGACTGTGATGCCTAGATGGATGCACACCTGCAGCAAGTAGTACCTTGCCTGTAGGAGTCACTTCCTGGTTGGCACAGTTAGGAACCAGTTGTCTATATATGGAAAAACTTGGAATCTCAGCAATCTTGAGAGCTGCTACCATTGCCATGCATTTAGTGAACATGCTGGGGTCTGTGGTTGAGACCAAAAGGCAGTGTTCTGAACTGGTAATAACAGACTCCCAGCTGCAAGCACATATATCTTCTGTACTGCCTGTCCATTTTACACATCCTGAAGATTTGACAGTATACATCCTTTAGATCTATCAAGGACATCCAACTGTCCTTTCGCAGCAAAGGGAAAATGGACTGAACCATGACCATCCGGAACACTGAATACTGTATGAACTGATGTAGTTTGCCGAGATCCAGAAGGGGTCTCAAATCGATGGGTCTCAAGTCCTTTGTCTTTTTTGGCACCAAGAAGAATCCTGAATAAGTCTTGGAGCTTCTCTGGTCTGGTGGGACCTTCTGGATGACTCCTTTTTCAAGCAGGTTTTATATTTCTAGTGCTGCTGCTTCCCTCTGACTGGGTGGAACATTGGAGATTATTTTCATTTGTGTAAGGGGGGTTTGGGAAAATAGTATGATATAACCTCTGAATGTAATTCTCTGCACCAAAGAGCCTGGCTGTCAACAACAAATACAAACTCATGGGTGCGGCCCCTGACTGCCTCCAGTGGGTAACAGTCTGGCCTCCATTCAGGGGCACTGATAGGGCTTGCCTGAGAAGGAATCTGGAAGCCTTGGTTCTGTGGGCCACCTCTGTCGTAGCAGCAGCATCTTCTACTTGAGTCCCCCCCCCCACCTCTGGGGGAACTATCTCCATGCGAGTCTTGAAAAGGACCCTGGAAGTTTCGAAACTACATTTTTCTACCTCCCCACTGACTCCTACAGAAAGGACTTTGTGGAGGAGTAGGAAAAAAAAGCACACCCATGGCAGACAGGGTCTTTTCCCCTTTTCACATCTGGAGAGTGTGTCCTTTATTTTGGGGCTAAATAAGGAAGATCCAAAGACTTACAGGATTCTGCAAAATCACAGAGTCTCATTCAGGCATGTCTCCTAAGAGCTGTGCCTGAACCCATTGCCCATGAGGTACCATTCGCTACATGGTATATCAGCCTCATGGACTCATTAGAAATCGACAGGAGGGTGGCCAGTTGCAGAGAGACTATTTTGGTCCTCAGCATACATGGACCCAGAAAGAGATTTGAAAATTTCTTTGGTCAACTCTCTTTGTGAGCTTATAAAATGTGTCAAGTAATTCAGCAACCAGAGTGCACAGGTTGCTGAAGCATAAATACTTTTACCAAAGCTGTCCTGGGCTTTGGATTCCCAATTAGGGGGATGGGCAGAACAGCAGTTTCACAAGCTCTTTTTTGGTGGCTGCTGCTACAACCATGGCATCAACTTGGACCCCCTTGCTGTAGTGTGCCCGGTCATTAGGAGCTAAAAGTTTATCAGACAGTTTAGGTATGGTCTACACAGTACCGGGGGGGGGGGGTGTCACCCCCAAGTAGTAGCTATGACAGACCTGAAAGCTCAAGGAACACCAATTCCTCCTGGGAGGGGGTATTGGGGAAACAACCACATTTCTGTTTTAGGAGATCAAGAGTTATCTCCAAAGCAGATATTTTCACGTGGAGATCTGGGGGACCCCTCCTCTTTAACAAATCAGTGTCCTTTGTGACAGACGCCAGAGGGGAATCTAGGTGTCTCCTTTTACACGTCCTTTTCCAAGGGGCCTCCTCAGTGGGGTGGTCTGGGGAAGTATCAGAAAATATGAGATGTCCTGAAGGACAAAATAGAGACTTGATTGGGCTGGCTGTCCCAGTGAAATCGATGAATGAGGCTCAGAGTGAGGGACGTAAAGTTGAATGATCCAAGGAGGGCAGGGATGTCCTTTCTCTAGATAACAAGAAGGCCCTCTCCACAACCTCAAAAGCAGAGCATCCAGGAGAAACTTAATTATAACCTAATAATTCCCAAACCATCACCTCCTGCAACTCCACAAGCACTCCACCCAAAGAAGGAATTGGAAAGTACAGTTTTGTACCTACCATAAATGTAGATGTCCGATAGATATGCAACTGCAGTCATAACATATGGGTTGTCCTGCCTCAGGCAGCCCTCGGTCGGCCGGATTCCAAAGTCTGGGTCCGGCGTCGGCTGGAGTCGCCTCCTCTCCGACGTCAGAACGGCTGGAGTATAAAGGCATCCGCAGACGCCATCTTCTTCAGTGTTTCTTGCCCCAGATGCCAGGTGCCCTCTAAGGAAGGCTAAATTTGGTGAATGGATAAACAATTCCAGACATGCACAACAGTAATAAACAGATACACCATAAAAGATACCCCCAGCTAATAGGAATAGGGGTAGTGGACCCAAAAAAGAAAGTTGCAGAGGGGTAGGAGGGAGGGGAAATCCGACTGCAGTTGCATATCTATCGGACATCTACATTTATGGTAGGTACAAAACTGTACTATGTCCTTCAAGAATGCAACTGCAGTCATAACATATGGGTTGAATACCATAGCCGAGCTGGGGGTGGTTGGAACTAAGAAAGGGATGGTGTAGCTAAAATGCCCTGCAGGACTGCCGAAGCAAAGCCTGCTCGGGATCTGGAGTATAAAGGCAGGTTGTAGTGCTTGGTAAATGTATGCACGGAGCTCCATGTAGCAGCCTCTAGAATGTCCTTTGTAGCCACTCCTCTTAGGAAAGCTGTGGATGTGGCTATAGCTCTGGTGGAGTGTGGCCTAATATTGGCTGGCACACCTTTTCCATGAAAGGAATAGCAGAATCTGATGCAGTGTCCAATCCATTTTGAAATTGTTTGGAGATTGCCTTTCCTTGAGCTCCAGCAGCATAGGCTACAAACAGTTGGTCAGTCTTTCTGGTGGTCTTTGTTCTGTCCAAGTAGTAGCGTAGTTGTCTGTGCATGTCCAAAGTATGCAGCAGCTTTTCCCCCTTGTTTTGAGGATTGGGGAAGAATGTAGGCAGGTGAATGGCTTGATTTAGAGACACCCTGGAAATTACTTTTGGCATGAAAGAAGGATTGGTTCTTAAGAGAGACTCTGTCCTGATGAAAAATGAGAAAGGGAGGTACTGCCATGAGTGCCTGTATCTCCGAGACTCTTCTTGCTGATGTCAAAGCCAATAGGAAAACCGTTTTCCAGGAGAGAAATTGCATTTCTGAAGATGCTGCTGGTTCAAAGGGAGGAAGAGTTAATTTTTCCAAGACGAAATTGTGATCCCATGCAGGTACTGGTGGTTTTCTGGGAGGTTTGATATTCTTTATCCCTCTTAGGAACCGTCTTGGCAAGGGATGTGAAAACACAGGTGGATCACAATTGTATTTTGCGGAGATTGCTGAAGCGTGACTCTTTATGGAAGAATATGTAAGCCCAGTATGAAACATTTCTGCCAAGTATTCCAATATCCGGGGTATGCTCAATACTGTTGCTTCCTGACCCTTGTTGGCATTCCAGATGATGAATCTCTTCCACTTGGCTGAATAAGTCTTTCTGGTGGAAGGTCTGCGTGCTTCCAGTAAAATCTCTTGTACTTCTTTGGAAAGAGAGATATCGGAAGGAGCTATGGTAACCTCCAGGCTGTCAGATGCAATGTTTGCAGGTTTTGATGAACCATCCTGTAATTGTGCTGGGTTAGAAGCAGAGGCCATAGAGGCAGAGGCCACGGTTTGGTCCGAGTTATGCTCAGCAGCAATGGGTACCAGTGTTGCCTTGGCCAGTCTGGAGCTATCAAAACGCCTGTTGGTTGTTCTGCTTTGATCTTCAGTATCACCTTGGTCAGCAGTGGTAGAGGAGGGAATGCATAAAATGTTAGGGAATTCCAGCTGAAGGAGAGAGCATCCGTTTTCCAGGCCAGAGGGTGGTGAGTTCTTGTACAAACCTTTTCCAGGAGATGGTTCAGGTGAGAAGCAAAGAGATCTATGCCCGGTCTCCCCCATGCCCTTGTTATTTGTGAGAAAATGTGAGGATGCAGCATCCATTCGTGCGGATTTAAGAAATTTCTGCTCAGCTTGTCCACCAGAACATTGTCCTTGCCTGGCACAAACTGGGATTGCAAGTGGATCTCCAGACTCAGGGACTTTTCCCAAAGAATCATTGTTAATCTGCAGAGGGGATAAGAATGAGTGCCTCCCTGCTTGTTTATATACCACATAACAGTGGTGTTGTCTGTCTTTATTAGCAAATGTCCTTGCTGGAGTGATTTTTCGAAAGTCTCGATTGCACGTATCACTGCCAACATCTCTTTTTGATTTATGTGCAGATGCCTTTCCCTTGGGGTCCATTGCCCTTGAATGCATCTGTCCTCCATGTGCGCCCCCCATCCATGATCCGAGGCGTCTGTTGTAATGATTTGACCTGCTTGAGGTTTGTTGAAGGACATACCTTTGTTTATCTGACTTGCTTGAGCCCACCACAAAAATTCTCTTTGCAGACATGGAATAAGTGGGATTACGTCCTCTAGGCTTTGGCTGTGTTGGGACCATAAGCTTTTTAAGTACCATTGCAACTTTCTCATATGAAGTCTTGCCAAAGGTATCAGAAGAATGCAAGATGCCACGAACCCCAGGGCCTGCAGGATTTTCCTTGCAGTCAGCTGGGAGAGCTTTGCTAGGCCTTTGAAGTACTCTGGTAACTGCTCTTGTTTTTCTTCTGTGAGAAAGGCCATTTGTGTTTGTGTCCAGTTTGGCTCCTAGGAAAATAATCTGTTGGGATGGCATTAGTCTTGATTTTTGAATGTTGACTGTGTATCCCAAGGCCTGTAGTAATTGAATGACATAGTCCAAGTTTGCTATCAAGGTTTGTTTGTTGTCTGCTTGTATCAGGCAGCTGTCCAGGTAGGGGTATATTTGAATCCCCTGGAGTCTGCAGTGTACCACTACTGATGCCAGGCATTTCGTGAACACTCTGGGCGCAGTAGATAAGCCAAACGGCAATGCTGAGAATTGATAATGCTCTGTCCCTGCAAGAAATCTGAGGTATCTTCTGCAACTGTGTCTGATTGGGACATGCAGGTATGCCTCCTTGAGGTCCAGAGTGACCAGCCAAGACCCCTTGCCCAGCATGGGAAGGAGTTGCTGTAACTTCAGCATTTTGAACTTTGGCACAATGAGAAAAGTATTTAGAATAGACAAGTCCAGTATAGGCCTCCATTTGTTTTCTTTTCTTGGAACAAGTAACAGCCTTGAATAAAAACCCTGGCCTTGTTCCTGAGCCGGGACCTTTTCTATTGCTTTTATTCTTAGCAGCTTTGAAACCTGAATGAGTGCCTCTGCCCTTTGATGATGTGGCAGGTTTGGCATGCCTTGTCTTATTGGTAAAGTATGGAAGTGGAATCTGTAACCTTTGTCTATTAAATCCAGAATCCAGTTGTCCTTGGTTAAGATATGCCAGTTCTTTGAGAATAAGGATAATTTTCCGCCTAAAGGTGCTTCTCTTTGAGCCTTGGTAGGCGGTATGAAAGTCAAGTCATTGTGATTGTCCTTGTGGTGCAGCTGGAGTGCCTGCGCCACTTCTTTGATTTGGTGGTTGCCATTGGCGGCCCCTGTAGGAGCCTCGGTATTGCCCTCTACCCCGAGCACACCTGTTTTTTCCCCTTTGAAACTTGTCAGTGTCTGGAAAGGACCAATTCTTCGAAGGCCAATTCCTGCTGAATCTGGGTGGCTGAACCTGGAGGAAATCTTTGACTGTCTGCACTGATTTAGCCTTTTCCTCAATGGACTTCAACACATCTTGTGCATTAGCACCAAAAAGCTTCTGTTTTTCCAAAGGTGCATCAAGTAACTTTACTTTAACATGGTCTGGCAGTGGCTGTTCTTTTAACCAAGCATGTCTACGTATAACAGCCCCTGTCATAGCTGCCCTACATGTAGCTTCCAATGCATCATAACCACACTGAAGAAAGTGATTGCTAACCTGCTGAGTGTTATGGACCTGATCCTGCAATGCCTTTCTATCAATTGGCTCAGGAGAGGCTAGCTTTTTCTGTAAATCATCCAGTAAATAATCCTGGTACTGAAACATATGAAATAGGCAGTTAAGTGACCTCATGGCAAGGGTGGTAGAGGTATAGACTTTTTTACCCCATCTCTCCAGGGACCTTGCTTCCCTATCCGCTGGCAGTGGATTCTTGGCTGAGGAAGTAGCCACTCCTTTGGGGCCCTGTGAAATAGTTTAAAGATCCACAGAGTGGGCCTTAAAGAGGTGCTTGTGAGCGTCAGGGACCCTGTAATACCTGTCTGGCTTGATAGGAGCAGGAGGGAGAGAATCAGGGTTAGCACTGGAGTCGGAGAAAACATCATCCAGGACATCCATAACTGGAGGGATAGCTAAAGGTCTGTGCTGGGGTAACTTGAGGAAAGTACGTAGCCTTTTTCTAGAATCAGAAAATTCCTGACCCTGCCACTTAAAATGTTCCCTCATAGAGTGGAGGACTTCACCGCACGAAAAATCTTCTGGAGGAGAGGCAGAGGGAATAGACTCCTCAGCATCCGAGTCCTCATAGGCCTGGAAGGATTCTTCTTGGGTATCTGAATGCTCAGAATCCCCAGAGGCTTCATCTGAAGAGAGGTTGTCAGCCTGCTCAGTTCTAGGCCTTTTCTCTGCAGGCGGCTGAGAACCTCTGTCTGGGTGAGGTTGAGACCCCCTGATAAGAGAGATAAGATCTGCAGCCAGAGACATGATCTGTTTATCAGAAGGAGGGTCCTGGGCAGAAGGTTTAGGATGGGCCTTGGCCTGACTGGCGGCCTTAGCACGTGCAAATGCCTTGATGGACATGGATACAGGAGGCCTAGCTGCCCCACGTGCAGGAGTAACCTTGTCCACGGGTATGGTGTCGGGTAGATCCAGAACTTCGGTTTCTGGAGGGAAATCAATAACCGGCACCAGTGTAGTCTCCGGGACTGAAGGACGTGTTAATGCTGTGTCGTCGGCCTGGAGTGGTTGAATTACCGCTTCCGAAGGGGCCGAAGCACTCGTGGAGGGCTTACGAGAAATATCGGTAGAGGACGCGGGCCGCGGATGTCAGTCGCGGTCCTTTCGCTTTTTGGTAGTTTGGGTTGTCGGTAGTTCCGACGGCATGATATAAGCGAAAGATTTGCCAAAAAAGTCTTCGGCAAAATCTGCCCGGCGCCTGAGAGTGCGCTTATTAAAGCAAGCACAGGCCGAGACGTCGTGGTCTGGGCCCAGGCAAGGGAGGCAGTAAGAATGGAAGTCCTTATGAGGTATTTGTTTACCACAAGACAAACAATTATTAACTTTCTGAATTTGTTCTGACATCGGCTGAGGCAAGAAAAAATGTTCCCCAACGGGGTACTTAGCTTTTAGATGACTTCGGTACTGAAAACACAGGAGCTGACCGACCGAACTGCTTCTGCTTCGGGCACCGTGCGGCAAGAAAGACTGAAGAAGATGGCGTCGGCGGATGCCTTTATACTCCAGCCGTTCTGACGTCGGAGAGGAGGCGACTCCGGCCGACGCCGGACCCAGACTTTGGAATCCGGCCGACCGAGGGCTGCCTGAGGCAGGACAACCCATATGTCATGACTGCAGTTGCATTCGTGAAGGACATCTGAGCTTTCCAGCACTGAAGCTCCGAGAGGTAGAGACACGCCCCATAGTTTTGAAGTAGAACCTAACACCCCCCCCCCGATCTGGCATGGACGCTTCAGCTCCTAGTCTTCTGGCTCCAAAATTCTCAGGGCCAGAAGACTCAGGGAAGTCAGAGGCAGACTGTCTTCAGATTCAGTGAAGACACCCCTAGGCGTCTCAGATCTGAGGGCTCCAAAACAGTGGGTTGCATTGGAGAAAAAAAGAGATCAGTGGGGTAATAATCAACGGCTGGCTCACGAATTTGGTGGGAGTCGAAGCCGGGAGTATCCCGATATGGATTTGAGCTCTTGAGAATTTTCTCAACTGATCCATGTCAGCCTCTGATAAACTTCTGGAAGCCTACAGGAGAATGTGGAGGATGGAGGTCTGAAATATCTGGAGGGGGCCTTCAAGAAAGGTGAAGAGACTGGATCCAGTAGCAGTGGAGATTTTTGGATCCAGGGTGATTTAGTTTTAGAAGCTGTCAGATCTGGCTCCAAGGAAAGGGGCAAAGAGAAAGTTCGAGCTGGTGACCTCTTGCGAGCATTTTTACCTTTTAGGAGCAGAGTCTGTCTTCCCCTTGTCCAGTTTCTTAGAGAGGTTTTGAGCCCCACCTGTGCGAGCAGAAGTAGAAGGGAGAAGGCCTTTCAACTCGAGCTTGTTTCTCCGGTCAGTGAAGGCTCTGGAATTGAACATTGGGCAAATAGTGCAATAAGCATCAAGATGAGTGGATTCGAAACAATAAATGCATTCATTTAGTGCAATCAGCATTAAGATGAGTGGATCCCAAACAATAAATGCATTCCCCTGTGGGGATCTGAATTTGGGATTTTATGCCCTCAGGTGAAGCATTTTTTTTTTTTTTTTAGTCCGGTAGCCCTGTCAGCCACACTGGAGCTAACTTCACAACGAAAGAAATTACAAGAAGGAAAGAAACTTTTTTTTTTTCCTGAAATGCAAGCAGGAAAAGAAAGGGAAAGAACTACCACTAATGAGTAAGAATTAAAAATGTACCAACAATGGTACTACAGAGAAGTACCTACAAACTTGGTAGTTAACTAGAAAAAAACCCGAGAAACTAGCAATCAAGGAAGGGAGGTAGGAACAGTGAAAATATGCTAAAAATAGTAATTTTTAAGAGACACACAATTCTAATAAACTAACTCCAAAGCTCGAGAGACAGGATCCGT
This sequence comes from Protopterus annectens, assembly GCF_019279795.1. Taxonomy (NCBI): domain Eukaryota; kingdom Metazoa; phylum Chordata; order Ceratodontiformes; family Protopteridae; genus Protopterus; species Protopterus annectens. The sequence goes on along the minus strand of NC_056741.1, from coordinate 556,370,793 downwards.
GTCTGAAGCTGAATGGCAGCAAATAAGATCTGAAATATCCTACGTTGGTGGGGCATTATTGGTAAAGTGAGGTGCTGGAGAGTTTTGGATCCAAGTATTCAGATCCAAACCTATCAGTTGAGGAAAGAATGAAAAGTACATCATTACACTAGTAACTTTTAAGGTAAATTCCTATAGTGCCAACCACTAAAAACAATTCTCATCTTTAACAAGGATTTCTGATAAAAAAAACTAAAACTTTTCATTACAAAAATCTGTAAAATGGAAGATACTCCCCAAAGGAGTAGTTATCTGTTCAGCCTTGAGAAATGCTACCAGAATAGTCACCAAGTGCACACGGAACAGCACACTTCAACAGTAAGAAAGTTGAGGTGGTTTGGCACCCCAACCATGGACTTTTTAATGCTCTTCTTGAACTGCTCAGTAGTTAGGTGATGTGGAAGGTACCCTTAAGCTTTGGAAGCTGTCTGGTTGAAGTATCCAGGGGAGGATAAAACCAAAGACCTTACGGCTTGGGCTACCTGAACAGTGAACTAATGATTAACATATTTCTTTTTCTTGTAAAAAGATTCAGGTTTGAGAAATTAAGACTAGAAATTCAGTACATTTTTTGACACCAGAAAACCTTTTCAGTTGTAATGACAGAGGATTGAGAACCACCAACACACACACACACACACTACCATACAGTTGAACAAGCTGAAATTACTACCAGAATAATTTTTTCAGAAGTGTTTATTAGGATTTTAGCCTTAACAGTGTAGCACTCTTTCTCCAAACCCCCCAACAGTGGACAGTTTTACGTATACACAGCTTGACTTGAACCAGTACTGGTGATGCATCCTGTAGTACTGATACAGACCTTATGTAAGCAGTTTCAAAGTGTGTGTAAAGCTTGAGCAATCATCACACTTAAAAGATTAACTTACCCTTGAACCCTGACTGCTAAAGGTGACAACGTGTGAATGACAAGGCCTAAAAATGAAAAGCATTTACTCTACAGTACACAAAAAAAAAATGTTTATGACACTACACTCCAAACACAACTGCAAATAGCAACACATCTCATGTTATCCGTGGGAATGGAAGGTGGGTGATCTAAAAAAAACAATATATTTTGTTGGCAAATACCGTCAAATGCACAATCCTGATTTAAATTTTCAAGTTAGTACTCAAGACAACTTACAACCCTTACTTCATGGAGAATGTACCAGTATTTCAGTTGTAACACATACACAACATACCTTATCCTCCCGCATCTATCTTTGGGAGGCAACTCTACTTGTAATGCCTGACAAATGCAAAAATATATATATATATTGCAAGTGTTAGCTTCACACATCCAAAGATGAAGATCCCCTGAAATAAGCACAAGATTTGTTCTACTGAAGAGTGCTCTCGCCAGTCTTCCCAGAGCACTTCACCAAATTAGCACAATTTCTTAACCAAATGGACAAAGTTTGCTTTAAACTACTGGTTCTCCCTGCTATAAAGAAATTAAAACGAGCAATCTGGAAGCCCACCTTGGGAGTCCGTCAGTTAGGACAAGATCCAAGATCAATCTCAGGAGAGCACTTTAAGGATTTACAATGCTTGGCCCACAAGAGAAATTTAACAGAAGCTAGACAGATAAAGTTAATTAGCTTCAACTCCAATAAAACGGAAATCTACATTATTAAAATCGATAACCCCAACTTATGAGTCCCTGTACAGTGGCAGAAAGGCAAAATGTTGTGGTCTCTGTGACACATGCTGGACTGAAAAGGAGTTTGCTCCAGGACTGCATTTTTGATGGCCTCAAAGAAAATGGCATCTGGATATTCAAATCTCCTCAAATCGGCCTAAAATGAAGTGGGTTCCACTCTCCTAATAACCCCGAGTAATGAATTCACCTGTGCATTTGGGCATGTGTGAGCAAGCAAAACTGATGTGCACCAGGTGCTGGCCGACATGGCTGTTATAAGGCTCCCTACTGAAATGTCACTACTCGAGATTATAAGTGTTGACATATGGGGACAACAAAAAGGACTAGAAATGCAAGACATGCTGTAGGTGGATTGGACACTCTAAATTGGCCCTAGGCGTGAATGTGTGTGCCTTCAGTGGAAGGTTGGGCACCGGTCTGGCAACTTGACACCATAAAACTTCACTGCCAATCATGAGTGGACAGGTGATCTGCTGTGGTGACCCCTAACCGGGAAAAAGCCAAAAGAAGAAGCCCCCCCCCCCCCCAAAAAAAAAATACACCAACTTCAAGATTGCCATACCTTGAAGAAAAGGGAATATCCCAAGAAATGGCAATTTCAGACTCTGTCTAGGCAAGTCCGAACTTTTGGCCACTGTCTTCACATTACAGGACTCTGCATTCCAAAGCTCAGACTATTGAAATGGTTACCCTCTTATGTTTGGCGAAGGCAGCATATGAGAAGACAAGCCTGACTAACAAGCCACATTTTCCAAGGGTGCTGTCCTACACTTGCTACTCAATGTTACACCAGACTAACATCTGCTTACAACCTAGACCTTCAGCTGTGTGCCTAGGCTTGGAGAACCTTACAGGAGAAAATCTAGAACGCACCCCTGTCAAATGGGATTAACAGACTCTGCAGTGTCTAAAACACAGTAACTCCCACTTCAGATATAATAAGCAACATCTAGACTTCAAATATTGAAAAATGCTTACTGAGTCACCAATGGCCAGTATTCAACTAATGGAAGGAGTGCTGGGGGATAGAGCAGCCGCACCAACTCTCACATCCTGGACAGAGACAGGCAATTTGGCTTGCTGCACTTACAACGCCTGCAGGAAAGCAGCTGCAGAACAGTCTAGAATGCCTGTGTTGTAAATAGTGTGCTGTTTAGTCTACAGGTTGCCAATGAGCTAGTGTGTGCCTGCACCTCTCAAGGCACCTATAATGGAGCTCAAAGGCTGCCAAGGGGAGAGTAGGGACAGGGCAGTCCACAAAATCCACAAACAAGCCTGCTCCCCAACAACCCACTCTCACCTTTACTGAGAAATAAATGGTCCAGAGGGATCCTACTTCAACAGAAGAACAGGAGAGTGAATTAAGTGCAGGAAGGGGATCCACTAGGACAATCTTGCTGGCCAAAAAAGAAAAGGGGGGTGGGGGGATAAACTCTGACCACCTGAACAGGCGACTCGAAAAAACACTTCTTGGAATCAGGCCAGTCAACCTTGAGCACTGATCAGTTAGGGGTTGGAAAGCTCCTCCACTATGGGATACACCTTCCAGAGTTGGACAGGGTGTCACAATGACTCCTCTAAGCTCCTTATCTCCTAAACCAGACTAGTACAGACTAACGTCATCACTAGATAAGGACAAAGCTCAGCACCTGTGGGGTCCAGAAGACCATTTTAGAAATGGACTTACCTCAATGAAGGCTAGGCTGTGACCCAACTTCAGAGCTTCTGTCCTTGTCAAGATGATTCAAGTGATGCAAGGGACTACACGAGAAATACTTTCTAGGTCCCCCAGGGCAGCTATCAACAACCTTTGCCATCCCTAGCTACAATCTAGACAAAAGCTTCACCCTCTGACAACATAAAATTGAAGTTTCTTCTTTTGTACTTTTCCCAGGCCCATCTACAATGCCTCCTCTACCTTCGTCCAATAGATCTGTCTTCATTTTAAATTCCTGTGCTAGGACAGCCCTTTGGCCTATTTGTTCCTAATCGGGAACATCCATCAACCTTCGTTATCCTTCATTAACCTTCTGTCCTGGCAAAAGATGGGCAATACGAAGCAGGCTCGCTTACGTACTGGGGGTGGGATTTTGAGGTTAGACGTCTTCCCCAACATCCAGAGATTTTAATGTCAACAATACCGTGGTATATAAATTATAATACAGGCCAATAAGGCTAACAATAGAAATTTTCCTGGGGATTCAGAAAGAATCCCAGCACTGACAGTAAGAGCTACGGTAAAAGGGGCTGTTAAAACAATGTGGCAAATTTGTGATTTCAATGAAGTGTTAACTACGAGGAAAGACCTCAATACAGACTAATTTGCATGTCTCTGAATTATCCTCAAGTACTGCGAATGCAAATCGGCACTTTCCTGGAGCAGTTAACACTGACAGCTCATGTCATCTTATCGGCACAAGCCTTCCCCATTTGTTCTCATACACACACACAAAACCTATTACTTGTCTCCAAGTTGACAGAACATCCTGATGTCTCTTCCTATTGTTTTGCCCTGCCGTTAAAATACGTTTCTTAAAGTCAATACATAGTTTAATTCTTTTTAGCATATGTACAATGCACAGTATTACTAAACCTATTGTTCAATTAACTCTAAGTCTTATTAACAGTTTATACATTCTCCTTGGTGCTGTCTTAAGTTCCTCTCATCTTTGTACTAAAGCCTAGCCCCCCCCCCCCCCACACACACACACAAGTTACATGGACACATCCCTGCTGTTGCCTCTTTTACATACACTTTCCCTTGTAACTCATGGACTGTTGCAATTATTGCATCATGTCAGACATTTACGTTTCATATCTACTATGCAAAATACCCCTAACTACACTGATTAGTTAGCAAAATGGATTAATGCTGCTGCTTTCTTCATCAAGGGTGCACAGCTCAACCCACCCCCTATAAATGATTATATACACTATATATGCACATACATATATATTTTTTAAACATGCAATATTTTCAAGTATCCCTAGTGTATGCAGATGGTGTACAGGACTATTATCCTCTGTGTGAGATGAGAAGATACAGAATTTGAATGTTTTTGTGCCTTTAGGGCATGTTACATAGAGTATACCTGATGTCTAGACTTCTATCCAGTCCGTGTAGTCTTCCTTTCTTACCCTTCAAGAACCTTTAAGGCGCAATATGCAAAGTCTAGTGCCCCCGCGACCCACATCTCCCTCCTCCTGTGACTTTAAGGCAAAATATGCAGATTATCACTGGTGTCCAAAGTTCCCCCAACTCAATATTGCTATATTTGCTCAATCTGAGTGTGACAGCCCTCCCCCCACCTACCCAATTACACTCAGACATGCACACCCAAATGCACTCACACACACTTGCCCATTAATTCACAAAAAGCACACCCCGACCTATCCCCTAACTCCCCTACTGCGATTTCCCAACATAGACCCATACATATGCATTATATATACACACACATACATATATACATAGTGGTGCAGCAGTTAGCATCGTCGCCTCACAGCTAGAGGTTCTGCCATTCGATTCTCGGCTGGAGCGCCTTCTGTGTGGAGTCTGCATCTCCTCCCCGCAGTCCAGTGACATTAAAGACATACAAGTAGGTGCGAGCGTGAATGGGTGTGCGTGCCTTCTTTGAAGGTCGGGCACCGGGCTGGCAACTCGGCACTGTAAATATCCACTGCCAATCATTAACGGACCGGAGTTCCGCTGTGGCAACCCCTAACCGGGAAAAGCTGAAAGGCATTACTTTTACACATACACACACACACACAAAAACATATTATATATGTGTGTGTGTATATATATATACATATATATATATATATATATATATATATATATATATATATACATACATACACACACACACCTATACATATATATATATATATATATATATCTCATAGACACACATATGTGTGTATATATATATATATATATATATATATATATATATATATATATACATATACACACACACACCCACACACACACTACACACACACTACTTGGTCGCTAAACTTCCTGGCACTTAACCTCAACTACTGGAAAAAAGCCAGACATAAATCATACTCCTCAGCTACATTGAGATCTTACGCCACTGCTGTTGAAATACATGCAAAGTCTACTTACCCGCAGTGTCAAGTATGTGAGTAGCTGAAAGCAATCCAAACACAGTCTGCAGGAGGGAACAAATCAGAACAAATTTACATTTACTTCTCTTAAAACAGGTATAAACCACATAACAAACTAGAAAATATTTACAAGACATTTCAAAGTAGTGCAACTGTTTAATACTTATATAAACCATCTGAATTCACACTGACTTTACACTGAAATTAGTTCAAACTCTGATTACAACTCCAGTACGCTGAACATAAAACTGAGTGGCCTAAATAAACTACAAACCATCATGTTTTATATAACCAAAGACTACAATAACATCAATTAGTTACAGAAAATAGTTTGAACTTTTTTTTTGTTCTCTTCAGAGATTTTATTTTATTCAATGTTAAAGCAATCTGCATTTTATGGTGATGACAAACACCAAAATGTATGTACAATAATTCTTACATCAACACGCTATACCCACAGGGCAACAACCTGAACACAGTATGCCTAAGTATAATACCATTCCCCCAAAGACCATACGTGATTCTCCAGCTTTTATAAAATGGATATGGGGAAAACGGCTGTATTGGACTGGCTAAAGTGGCTGCTGATCCCATTAGACTATTTCAAAAAGAATCTGTGCTTAGCACAGTGCCACTATCATCACAAATGGCCCATTTTATAACAGTGACCAAATGGATTACAGTACTGAACGATCATGTCATACCCTGCGGCACTTATTAAACGCAAATACACATCAAAACAGATTTTTCCACTCTGTTTTCATATCCATTTCCTGATTCTATTTATTTTTATCAGCAGCAAAATTAAATCTTGTATCCTTAGCTGCCAATACATGGACAGCTGTACAGTAGTGTACAAATTAAACAAACAAACAAAAAAAACAGTTAAGAGATGTAGAGATGTAATAAAGCAATACATAGAAAAATCTGAGATATATTTATATTCTATATACAACTTGGCTGGGATGAACTGTTGAAGATACAAGATCACTGTGTACATTGCTAAGTTACAAGCTTCAGACAGGGTTTTGTGTACCCCCGAGTGGAGAGTTACCAAATACACGAAACACCAAATACAGAAAATCAGCATACAAGAAACTGCAAAGCAGTACATTGCAAAGCAGCATTTTATGTCAACATCCAATGTTTCTCCTAAATTAGCAGCAAGGCAGTGCAGAAATTATGAACTTTTTCTATTTACTCTAATAATGTTTTAGAGCCAGAACAACTTATTGGCAAGCACTACAATTTCAAACTTGCAACTGGTCTATCCTGAATCAACGTTTTCCAATGTCATGCTAAAGAAGGTAAACAAACTTTTCTTTCGGCCTTCTCTTCTCCACTTGGACAAGAGCACACTTAGCAACGCTTAGCATACACAATCAATCCGTCCACAACCCCTTTTCTCATTTTTGCACATTGTCACTGTTGAAGTGACACCCTGACCCAATCGTCTAGAGCCAAGGTTCACACCGCAGGGTGGGATACACAATCATTTCCAGTATTAAAAAAAAAAAAAAAAAAAAAAGCTGATTAATATTTTCCAGTTCCTTTTTATTACAGCTGCTAATGGTAAATTATTTACACATGACTGGCAGGATTCTCTAAACCATCAACAGTTACAATGTTGACAGAACTCTGAAAATGAAATCCTAGAAAACTGTCTTGATAACACATTAACTGAGAAAAGTAATACGTTACTGCCAGACTTGATGGGGGCAGAAGGGGAATCACAGTCCTGGGAATAGGATTATATTCTAAAACATAGTTACATCCCAAAGACCACATTCTTCAGTTTTATGCTTACTAAATATCTTAGAATTTAGTGCATGTGTTTTCACAACACTTGCACTATGTAGTGCTGCCTGCTTTAATCTACCTCAAAGCACAACTTTAAAGCCATTAAGATAGTGGCACAGCTTATTTTAAATGCATTATATAAATGGACTCAGGAAACTTGTTTAACAAGGGTGTGTAAATAAAATGTATATCATACTGATAATCTGGACAAACAGATCCATCCTTGACAGCCAGTAGAAAAAAAGGGCTTTCAGTCAGTTTGGATCTAAAAACTTTTGTAGGCTACTAGTTCCTCCGCATTACCCATTATATTACATCAGTTACCTTCCTCTCTGGAATTCAGGTGTGCCATGTTAAAATAAAGAACAGAATACCAGCAATCCTCCAGCTCATATATGCTATGAGAAGGGTAATGACAAAGATGGAATTGCTCATCCAGATCTATCACCATAACAGATACTTTTATATCTGGGACAAGGAGGACCATCATCACCGATCAGCCGGACAAGAGTCCCCAAACATTCTCCTGGAGGGTCAACATGGGAACTCACCTTGGACTGTGACTCCAAAGGAAGAACAACATTTAGCTTACAATGAGTATCACAAGTATTCACAGTGAAAATCATACAGCAACTGCACAAGTAATATCTAATGACATTTCTGAAAAAACAGATGGGATAGGTTGCCAATGCTCTAATTTGAAAATGTATTATCAGCACAGTGGGCAAGCTGTTTCAGATATGAACAGATTTTTTCTCCTCCTCTCCTGTTTCTTAGTTTAATTTATTTTATCAGCAGCAACATTAAGTCCTATCTCCTTTGCTGGCATTACACATACATGCTGTACAGTGGTGTACAAATTAAACAAGAAGCAAAGAGATGTATTAAAGTAATAATTAGAAAAATGAGAAATGTATATTCTATATACAACTTCGTTGGGACACCACTCATAGCAGACTTGCACAGATCTGGAAACATTGGATTCCATTTTTGTTTTGTACTGGAAATGAAAATGTACTTATATCTTTTACTACTGATTTAGTTTTCGCCACATATGCACACTTATTCAGTGGTGCAAGCATTCTCCACTGCTAGAATAGTTAAGAAAAACACAAAGGGAATTTAATTGACTGGATTAGGTTTGTTTCAGGGGTTACCTTACGCATAAAGGAGGGATCAGAGCAATATGACATTCTTACCCGTGGAAAACCAGACAGAGAAGAATGACGCCTGCAAGCCAGAAATCATTCTAGCAGAAGTCAATGACCACTTTTTACAGAAGTAATGTTGAAAAGAATGTAATTTGGGACCGTTTTCTTTTTAGATGGAAGCATAACAAGCGGCCAACAGACCTGGGAAGATAGCTAAATGGCAAAACATTGTGGGTAAAGGGAAGGAGACAAAACTTGTGGTTTCAGTCCTACTGGCTGACAGAGACGAATTTACTAATGCCAGAATGTATGTTCAATGCACACACAAAATAACACAGCACAAAATATAGCAGCAAAAATGTCAAGCCACTTCATTACTGCACACTCCAAAATGCATTTTTGCATCTATATTTTAAATTTGTTTATTCCCCTGTTTAAATGAGAACATGAACTTGTGCAGACTCTTCTCTGCTATGACCTAGCAACAAGGCAAAATCATTATAGACTGTTTAGAACAGCCAACAGCATATTTTTGGAAAGTGAAAGGAAACTGGAGTACAAGGAAAAAATTCACCCACCCAGACAGGGCGACAGACACAACTTTGTGCTCGAAACCGCAGCTCCTAGAGTCTTTTAAACAATAATGCCACAGGAAGCACAATTCAGTGTGCGCTGTGGTTGCTGGCGTTCTCACTTATGAAGCTAGGATATTAGCAATGCTATTTCAAGGGGCTATCACCATGACCTAAATAGGTCTGAGCCTCAGAGAAATCACACAGATCAAACCACAATGAAGACTCTACACTGTTCTCTCAATGCAAAAATTCTACTGGGGGATGTTAAATGATAAATCAGTTCCATCACGTTACCATTAACAAAATTAAAATGGAACACAAAACAAACAGGTACATCTTCAAACTTTACAAGGTTGGGAGACAAAATGCTTCAGTCGATAAGCATTACTGACCACCACTCACTTACACACACCACCGACACAGACTACACCTCTACAGACATCTGCCAAGCATGAACACACGTACAACAAGGCTTTTAAAGCCAGAACAAGAGATTTATTTATGTGCAGGAATAATTTGCTTTAAAGACTTAACTCTTACAGCAGGAAAACAGTGGAGCAAGAAGATGTTTATTATGCTCCTACCGAATACGTTAAGGTGTTCATTCATATTCCCTTTAACACTGTAATCTAGTCCAGTAGTAGCTATAACCATGTATATGACAGACTAAACTACATCAGATAATGGATTTGGCTGAAATCAGCATAAGCTTTCTATTTTCTAAACAAAACTCCATTACTACTTATCTGAAAATAAGAATTACCCAAATGACACAACTTAATGCTCAAATCGATGTACAACTCAGGTAGGTTGTGACAGAAAGGGAAAGTGCACTCAGGCAGTAGTTGTAGGACATACTAGATAAAGCAGGACATGAGTTGGTGTTGATAATGGGGGACCAAGACAGGACAGGGTGAGGACTGCCTGGGTCCACAGGCGTGTGGCAGCAGGGAATAAATGAGAGGCCACTCTAGACTTTTATCTGGCAAATGGCTTGATGGCAGCCAACGGATGGTTCTGCAAGAGAGAGAGTCATAAGATCACATACAAGACTAGCCAATATGCAACTCAGTTAGACTTTCTCTTAATAAGGAAAGGGCACTGGGGTAGAATCAGTGCTTGCAAAGTTATCCCCAGTGAAACAGTCGGTCAAAGCATAAACCATTGGTTACCAGAAATGGCTGCAAGAAGTGGTCAGAGAAGGCTCTACAATCAAAGAATTGCCCAAAGACCTGGAAACTGACTGCAAAGAAAGCACAACAGTTCAAGGAAATGGTGGTCAGGGGTCTAGCACCTCAGGAAGAGGAATATGTGGAGAAGAAGAATGGCAGTACCTAAAAATATCATGTATGAGGACGACAGAACAGACGGGTTGTATCAGGAATGGAAATAAAGGAAATAAACAAAGCTGGCATGGAATAAAGAAGTCCAGAAAGAAAAAAGGAGCGTAGGAAATGTGAGAGAGAGAGAACAGATGGGCCAGGCAAAGAAGGAATGCTGGCTGGCTAACAGTGTAAAAGAGTTGATGAAATAGAAGAGCGTAAAGCATGACTGGCACTATACCAGCTTCTGGAAAGTGACTCAGCAGATGGCACAAAGAAACTCTTATAAGGTTGAAAGAGAAAAAGATGAAGACGACAGTCATCAGATACCCTTTGTATGGGATGCCATCAACAACCTACTCAACAGTCCACAAGACAAAAGCAAGGAGTACTTCCAGCAGTTTCTGAATGAAGAAAAATCCACACAAGCTGCATTGCCCCAGACACACCCTAAAATAAGAGGAGAAGCAGCTCACCCTAGAAGCACAGCACAGCACTAAGGAAAATGAAGTTAGGGGAAAGCAGCAAGCTCAGATGAGGTCACTGTGGATATGATAAAGACGATGGATGAGTTAGGGAAGAAATGGCGCCTGACGGTAAGCAAGCAGTATGGAAAGAAAGGTATATCCCAGAAAACTGGAGAAAAAGCATACTATTGCCAGCGTACAAGAACAAAGGAGACATTCACAACTATGGGCAGTATATGCAGGTATAAACTTCTGACACACTGCATTAAAGTTCTGGACAGGGTAACTGATGAATGAGTACACACAGCAGAAGAAACTAAGATGGGGGACTAGAAGTTCAGATTCAGATCAGATGCACCTCAAGCAACCCAATGTTTGCAGTGAGACAGATAGTCAAGGAGAAGCTAAAGATAAGGAAAGAGTCCTACACTTGGAGAAAGCATGACACAAGGTCCAAAATAGCGGAGTTGGGCAGTCCTGCAATGGTTTAATGTCCCAGAAATAATGGCAGAATTAGTGCAGGCTACATACAAGGACCCAATGACAAGTACAAACAGAGTTCTAAGTCATAGAGGGGTTCCCAGTGAGAGTGAGTTTGCAAGAGGGTTCAGCTCTGGGTGCACTAATATTCACACTGGTGGTGGACTACATTAGCAAACAGGCTGAAGGGGACAGATCAATAAAGCTGATGAATGCAGATGATGTGGCATTACAGGTAGACTCAGTAATGTCAGCAAATGGGGACATTAGAAGAAGCTGAGAAGTGAGACAGAATGGAAACAGTGGAACAAGTTACCAGCTTCAAGTACCTGGAAGGGGTGGTTCAGGAGAAGGGAAAACTGAATAAGAAGGTTAAAGACATAACCAGAGGGGCTGCAGCTAACTGGCAAAGAGTGCCAAGGGTAGTGTTTGACAGCAGACTACTAAATTAGCTGTAAAGTAAGGTGTACAAACAGTGGTGTGACCAGTAATACTGCATGGTATAGAAACCTGGGCAATGAAAGCAGAGCATTTGAGAAAGCTACAGGTGATGGAAATGAAGTGCCTGAGCTGGGTGGTACGATGTACACTGTGGGACTGATGAAGAAAATGAGGACAACACAGCCCAAGTAGCTCTTATTGTAGACAAGGTCAAAGAGAACAGATTAAGGTGGTTTGGGCACATGTGCAGGAAAACAATGGACAATCTGGTGAAGATCTGGGACTGATGGGAAGAAGACAAGAGGAAACAAGGGCATCCAGCAAAGAGATGTGCGAGACCTGCGACACTTAGGCAAGACGGTTGAAGAGGGTAGGAGAGTGACATTGAAATCGAGAGATGGTGACAGCTGACATGATACCCCAACTCCCTGTATAAAAAAACGGTGGGGAAAAGAAGGGGTTGGTTGATGATGTATGCTACAATTCAAAAAAGGCCAGCAGCTCAAACGTGTAACTAAGTCCACAACTGATGAGGCATACTACAAATTAACAAAAAGGTTGTGCAATAGATAATGAATTAAAATACAGTTCACTTCAGCAGTTCTTGGGTTTCATTATCAGGCTCACAAAGTCTTTATTTTGGCAATTACTTTTGTGACAAGACAAAGTAACAAACTTTTTCCCAAATGTGGACACATTTGCCCTACTACCCTCCTGGTTTTAAAGGTGATGTTAACTCAACATAATCAATTTAGGTCCTGGGTTCATCTGAAGTAAACACTCCAGATACACAAACAACCAACTAGGCCAATTTATAACCTAATAAAAATTGCAGGGCTTGGGACAGTGAAGCTTACACAGTACTATTGTCACTGCAGGACACCAATACATCAAGGGTCTAAATTCAAACTACTAAGCAAAATTTGACAAGAAAATTCTATCCTTCAGGCAATGACTATAATACTTTACCAATGAACAAGTCTTTATCATTTACTAATGAAGAGCATTTCTTGTTGCAGCATATTCTTAAAAAGAAATAATAATTTAAAATAACATTTTCAAGGGCTTCGCGACTGTTATGATTCTGCACATAAAATCTTCCTTTCAGCTCCCGACAAAATTCTGAGGAAAAGCATTTGCCTTAGCTCAAGTTTTGTGATGAATGCAGATGATGTGGCATTACAGGTAGTAGCACAAACTGAAATATAACGCAGCTGTGACAAACGTTAATTAATTTGTAGTAAGAAGCTCCTAGTCTGACAGGTGCTCACATGTGAACAAGCAGATACCGACTATTTTCCTCATCACCAATCAAATCAGAATACCTGAAACTGAGGTAGGAAGACCCAAAAAAGTTTTCCATTCATGTTTTTGTTTTAATAAAATACTTCTGGACAATGTTGCTGCTTATATTAAAATGTTTTACAGTTATAATTAGTTTGGTTTTAGTATATTTGATGCCTTTTTTGTGCCTGCAGGAAAACTGAAAGCTGAAACCCGGTGACCAGTCTGCTACAAGGTTTAGCTCACATTTATAACAAAGACACTCGATTATGAAATGAAAAAAAATAAAGGCCCATTATAAATTTTGTAACAGTGGCTTCTGATACAGAACAGGAGTAATAAAACTACATCAAAATCAGGACAATTGACACCTACAACCCAAACATATAACAGAGAAGGGCTGCTGTTCAACAGGGGTAGGAAAGTGACATCAAATGGCTCACAGAATATCAAAGTTCACAAAGAGAGGGGAGGTGAAAAGTACAGTTGTGTACACTTACCATAAATGTAGATGTTAGAGTGGATTCACTGTTGCAGTCATCACATTAGGGTTATCTGCTTGCAGTAGCCCTCAGGTCGGCCTGATTAACAGTCTTGGAACCTGTGTCGGTTGCTGTCCCTTCTTCCATGACGTCAGGTCACCAGGGGTATAAAACATGCAGCAGACACCATTACATCAATTTTTCTTGCCCCAGATGTCAGGTGCCCCCCTAATGGGAAGCAATTAACTCTATAAATATACAAGGTTATACCTCCAACAAAAAAGCAAATACACCAAAAAGCTTTTGAGCATAGTAAAGGAGAGTAGAGGTATAGCCAAAAGAAGAAAGGGGGCTGGAGGGAGGGTAACCAGGACTGCAACAGTGAATACACTCGAACATCTATATTTATGGTAAGTGTACACAACTGTACTATGTTCTTCGTGTTTCACTGTTGCAGTCATCACATTTGGGTAGATTCCCACAGCTAAGGATGGGAGGAGGAATTTAGATAGCATTAGGACCAGCTATGCAAGACTGCAGTGGCAAAGCCAGCTCTGGATTTAGAGAAAAAGTACACAGTTTTGTACCTACCATAAATGTAGATGTTCGAGTGTACACCCTGCTGCAGTCATCACACTTGGGTTATCCTGTCGTCAGGCGGTCCCGCAGTCGGCCGGAATTCCAAAGTCTTGGTCCGGCATCGCTTGCTGTCGCTTCCTTCCCTGAAGTCAGTGCGCCAGGGGTATATATGATGCATCCAACACCATTTTCTTCAGTTTTTCTTGCCCCAGATGTCAGGTGCCCCCAAAAAGGTGGTCAGTAAATAGTACCAATCTAAAAAGTTAAGCACAAACAAAACATCCCTCCAGCTATAAACAAATACATCACAAAGGTAGTATCAGGTGTTAAGGTATTGTAAAGCTTTAGTTAGTTAGGTCAGAGGGGATGGAGGGAGGGTAACCTGGACTGCAGCAGGGTGTACACTCGAACATCTACATTTATGGTAGGTACAAAACTGTACTATGTTCATCGTGTTACCCTGCTGCAGTCATCACACTTGGGTAGAATCCCAAAGCTAAGGATGGGAGGTGGAGTCAAACAGGGTTAGAGGCGGCTAGAAGGCCCTGCAGAACTGCAGTGGCGAAGCCAGCTCTAGTCTTAAAGTGGTAAGTGGTAGTGTTTGGTGAAGGTGTGTACTGAACTCAGAGTTGCAGCTTCCAAAATATCCTTGGTTGGCACCCCCCTGAGGAAGGCTGTAGATGTAGCTGCTGCCCTGGTAGAGTGGGGCCTTATGGTAGAACTGGTTTTCCATGATGGGTGTAGCAAAAACAAATGCAATGTCCTATCCAATTGGAAATGGTCTGTTTTGATATAGCCTTCCCTTGTGAAGCTGCAGCATAGGATACAAAGAGCTGGTCAGATTTTCTGAAAACCTTAGTTTTATACAAGTAGTAACGTAGTTGCCTGTGAATGTCCAAGGAGTGCAGGAGTCTTTCTCCTTTGTTCTGTGGATTTGGAAAGAAGGTGGGTAAGTGGATGGTTTGATTTAGAGCCACACTGGATACCACCTTAGGCATAAAGGAGGGATTACTTCGTAGAGAAACTCTGTCTTGATGGAAAATGAGGAAAGGCTCTACTGCCATTAGTGCCTAAAGCTCTGAGACTCTTCTGGCTAAAGTTATTGCTAGCAGCAGGGCAGTCTTCCATGATATAAACTTTGGGTCAGCAGAGAAAGCTGGTTCAAAAGGAGGTAGCGTAAGTTTTTCCAGAACAAAGTTGAGGTCCCAGGTTGGTGTAGGTGCTCTCCTGGGGGGGGGGGGGGGGGGCTAATGTTTTTGGCCCCTCTGAGAAACTGCCTTAGAAGCAGATGTGAAAATAAGGGAGGATCCGTGTTGTAGTGGGCTGAAACAGCTGAGGCGTGGATTTTAATAGATGAAAAAGAAAGTCCTTTGCGCAACATCTGAGTTAAATACTGTAGAATCTGAGGTATGTGAGGCTGAAGGGTATTTTGGCCTTTAGCTTGGTTCTAGGCGCAAAACCTTTTCCATTTGTCTGAGTAGGCCTTCCTGGTGCTGGGCCTCCTAGCTTCCAGAATAACATCCACAACTGCTTGAGGAAGAGGAGCTGTCTGGTTGCTTAGGTGATTTGCCATGCAGCCAAATTTAAGGTTTTGAGCTGGCTGTGTAGAATCTGATTGTCTTGCTGTGTGAGCAAATGAGCAATTTGTGGTAAAATCCAAGGTGGGCCCTGGGCCATATTCCTTAGTAGTGGGTACCAGTGCTGGCGTGGCTAGTCTGGGGCTATGAGTATCATTCTGGGTCTCTCCTTCCTGACTTTCAGCAGCACCTTTGTGAGAAGGGGCAATGGAGGGAAGGCATATACTGTCAGGTTTTTCCAACTGAATGAGAGTGCGTCCACTTTCCAAGCTTGATGGTGAAGCGTCCTTGTACAAAATTTTGTTAGCTGATAGTTTTGGGGGCTGGCAAACAGGTCTATGTCTGGGTGGCCCCATTTTTGAGTCATCATTGCAAATACTTGTGGATCCAGTTTCCACTCGTGGGGATCCATGATGTTTCTGCTGAGGTCGTCTGCCAATGTGTTCTTTTTTCCTGGCAGGAATTGAGCTTGTAGCTGAACTTGGTAAGCCAGTGCTGTGTTCCACAAGGTCATTGCTTGCCTGCATAGAGGGTAGAAGTGTGTACCCCCTTGTTTGTTTATGTACCACATTACTGTGGTGTTGTCCGTCCTTATTGTAAGCTGTCCTGGATGCAAGAGGTTCTTGACGGCTGTCAGAGCATTCTGTACAGCTAGCATTTCTTTTTGATTGATGTGCAGATTCCTTTGATCTGCAGTCCATATGCCTTGAATGCACTGTCCTGCCATGTGTGCCCCCCAGGCATAGTCCGATGCATCTGTTGTCATAGTTTGCCTGGCTGGGGGCAAGGTGAAAGGCTGACCCTTGTTGAGGTGACATGCCTGTGACCACCATAGAAACTTTTGTTGAAGGCAGGGAATGAGAGATATCATTGTGTCCAAGCTGTGGCTGTGGCGAGACCATACACTTTTTAGGTACCACTGTAATTTCCTCATATGCAACTTTGCAAATGGTATTAGCAGTATGCAAGATGCCATGAAGCCCAAGGCCTGCAGAATTTTTCTTGCAGGGAGTTGGGTCTTTGTTGCCATTGTTTTAAAATATTGAGTCAGTTGTATTTGTTTGTCTGGCGTCAGATAAGCCATCTGGGCCGTTGTATTCAAGTTGGCACCCAGGAATGTCATATTTTGTGAGGGTACTAGTTTTGATTTCTTTTCGTTTACTGTGTACCCTAGGCAACTTAAAAGGTGTTTTACAAAAGCCAGATGTTGTAAGAGGATGCCCTTGCTTTCTGCTTGGATGAGGCGGTCGTCCAGGTATGGGTATATTTGAATTCCTCTTTGCCTGCAGTATGCAATTACTGGTGCCAGGCATTTTGTGAAAACCCTGGGCGCAGTGGATAAGCCAAAAGGCAGTGCAGAGAATTGGTAATGGGTTGAACCTGCAATGAAACTGAGGTATCTTCTGCAATTTTGTCTGACAGGGACATGCAGGTATGCCTCCTTGAGGTCCAATGTTACTGCTTTCTTGCCCAACATGGGAAGAAGCTGCTGTAGTGTTAGCATCTTGAATTTGGGTACTTGTAAGAAGGTGTTTAGAATTGAAAGGTCCAGAATTGGTCTCCAAGCATTGTCCTTTCTGGAGATTAGAAAAAGTCTTGAGTAAAATCCTTGGCCTTGCTCTCGTGTAGGTACCAGATGAATGGCTCATGTCCATGAGAGCTGTAATTTGTTTTTGTGCCTCTGCCCATTGATTTTGTGGCAGGTTTGGCATTCCTCTTTTCGTTGGCAAGGTGTGGAAATGGAATCTGTATCCTTGTGAAATAATGTCTAGGACCCATTTGTCCTTTGTGATGATGCGCCAGTTGTCTGAAAAAAGTGCTACTTTTTCTCCCAAGGGAGCTGCCAAGAGAGTTTTGCTTGGCCATATGAGGTTTAAGTCATTGTGTTTGCCTTCTAGTAGTTTGGGGCCTGTCTTCTCCTCCCTTCTGTGTTGCAGTGCCCCATTGTCGAAGTTTGTAGTGGGGTTGTGGTTGTCCTCTGCCTCTTGGGCGTCTGTATTTACCCCTCTGAGGTCTGTCAGTAGCTGGAAAGGACCAATTTTTTGTTGGCCAATTTCTGCTGAAGAGAGGGGGCTGAACCTGTAAGAAATCTTTGACCGTCTGCATAGATTTTGCCTTATCCTCCATTTTCTTTAAGACTTCTTCTGCTTTAACTCCAAATAGGACATCCTTTCTGTAAGGAAGCATCTAGTAGCTTTGCTTTAACATGATCAGGCAGAGTTTGTTCCTTTAACCAAGCATGCCTACGTATAACAGACCCCAGTAACAGCTGCTCTACAGGAAGCTTCCAAGGAATCAAATCCACATTGTAAAGTATGTTTGCCCACCTGTTCAGCTGCATGCAACAGATCCTGCATTTCCTTCAATTCAGACTGTTGAGGGCGTGTGCTCATCTTTTGTTTTATTTGAGACATTAGAAATTGCTGGTATTTTAGCATGTGAAATTGACAATTTACTGCTCTCATAGCTATAGTGGCTGAGGTGTAAACCTTTTTCCCCCACCTGTCTAATGCTCTGGAGTCCCTTTCAGAGGGTACAGGATTTTTTGCCATAGAAGCCTTAGCCCCTTTGGGACCCTGGGAGATAGTCTCTGGATCAGCAACAGGGCTTTTATAAAGGAATTTGGGGGAGTCAGGCACTCTATAATATCTGTCTGGTTTGGCTGGAGCAGGAGGCAGAGAATCTGGATTTTAAACTAGATTCTAAGTAAACATCATCCACAATGTCTAAAACTGGGGGGATAGCAAGTGGTCTGTGCTGGGGGAGTAAAAGAAACTCTCTGAGTCTTTTCTTTGAGTCAGAGTAGTCCTGACCTTCCCAGTGAAAATGTTCCCTCATAGTATTAAGAAGTTATGTACTCACCATAACGTTCCATCTGAGTAGGTAAACTTCATTTGTCAGCAACCTTTGGGAATCGGATCCAACCTCGGATCCGAGCCGGCAGTTTTCAATAGCTTTAGATCCGAGCTCCAAGCACCTCCCCCTACCCATAATCCTCTGCCAACCCTGACTAACCTCAGATCAAGTTTGCCCAACAGTAGAAGCTGCTAAAAATGATTAATCCCAAGATAAATGGGTAAAACCCATGGACCTGAGTATGAGAACATTTGCAAGTGAGGGGGCAGGAGGGAGGGACGGTTGCTGACAAATGAAGTTTACCTACTCAGATGGAACGTTATGGTGAGTACATAACTTCTTAATCTGGAGTAGTTAACTTCATTTGTGCAGCAACCTTTGGGACAGAGTCCCCAGCTACCTGAATCTTGGGCGGCCTTACGTCATGGTCAGGGCCCAGGCAAGGAATACAGTACGAATGAAAATCTTTAAGATGTATTTGCTTTCCACAAGAAATACAATTACTGACTTTTACTGACATTGGTTTAGAGCAAGAAAAAGTTTCCCCAACGGGGTACTTAGCTTTAGTTGAAAACTTTGTTTCTGAAACTCGAAAATGAAAATTTCAGGAGTCGGCCAACCGGCACTTGTGAACATCTTCTGCTTCAGGCACCGCACAGCAAGAAAGACTGATGTAATGGTGTTGGCTGCATGCTTTATACCCCTGACTACCTGACGTCACAGAAGATGAGACAGCAACCGATGCAGGACCCAAGACTTTGGTAATCAGGCCGATTGAGGGCTACTGCAGGCAGATAACCCAAATGTAATGACTGCAACAGTGAAACACAAAGAACATCTTTTCCACTTTTCAGCATACGATTTTCTAGTACTAGGCCTCCTTGCCGCCAGAATGACATCTAGCACCTGCTTACTGAGGGATGCTATTGAAGAGCTCAAGGAATTAGCCAGGCTGCAAGGTTCAGGGTTTGAAGCTGGGGGTGCAGAATCTGGCCCTCCTGCTGGGGCAGCAGGGAATGGGTCTGAGGCAGGTACCATGGTTCCAGCAGTGACATACCTGCGCAAGAGGGGGTACCCAGTGCTGGCGTGGCCAGTCTGGTGCAGTCAGTATTGTCCTTGGTTTGTCCTGTTTGATCTTTAGCAGAACTTTCGAGAGGAGAGGAGAGGCAGAGGGGGAAAGGCATAAACTCAGAGGCTTTCCCAGATGAAGGACAAAGCATCCACTTTCCAAGCTTGACTGTGGGAAGCCCTTGTGCAGAATTTGTCCAATTGGTAGTTCTGAGATGAGGCAAACAGGTCCATCTCTGGGTTCCGCCATTTGTTTCTGAAAATGTTGAATATCTTTGGTTACAGTTTCCACTCGTGTGGGTCCATGAGATTTCTGCTTAGGTCGTCTGCCAGTGAATGTAGCTTGCCTGGCAGGAATTGAGCTAGTAGGTGCACTTGGCAGCTCAAGGCTGTGTTCCACAGAGCCATGGTTAGTCTGCAGAGAGGATGCTAGTGGGTTCCCCTCTTCTTGTTTATGTACCACATAACAGTGGTGTTGTGTATCTTTACCAATAATTGTCCTGAAAGAATGTGGTCCTTGAAGGCTGTCAGGGAATTCTGTACAGCTAACATTTCTTTTTGACTGATAGGCAGGTGCATCTGACTCTGGTTCCATTTGCCCTGAATGCACTGCCCTGCCAAGTGAGCCCCCCCCCATACATAGTCTGATGCGTCTGTTGGTAGGGTATGGGCGGCAGGGGGGTAGAGTGAATGGCAGCCCCTTATTGTGGTAGCAGGCCTCTGCCCACCAAAGGAACTCTGTCTTTATACAAGGAATGATAGGAATCATTGATTCCAGGTCCTGAGAATGTTGACACCATACACTTTTTAGATACCACTGTAGTTTCCTCATATGCAATCTTGCATATGGAATTAGTAGAATGCAAGAGGCCATGAACCCTAGAGCTTGCAGGATTTTCCTTGCAGATAGCTGGGTCTTTGTGGCCAGTAGTTTGAAGTAGGCTGTCAAACTTGATTCTCTGGAGTGAGGCCATCTGGGACATTATGTTCAAGCTTGCTCCCAGGAATACAATTTGCTGGCAGGGTACTAGATGAGATTTCTTTTAGTTTACGCTGTACCCACTGAGGTGAGAAGTTTCTTTACAAATGCCAGATGATTTAGTAGCATGTCCTGGCTTTCTGCCTGAATTATACAATCGTCCAGGTATGGGTATATCTGAATATTTCTTTGCCTGCAAAATGCAATGACTGCACCTAGGCATTTTGTGAATACCCTGGGCGCAGTAGATAAGCCAAAGGGAAGTGCAGAGAACTGATAGTGCGTGTAGCCTGCTCTGAAGCGTAGGTATTTCCTGCAAGATTCCCTTACTGGAATGTGCAGTTAAGCTTCCTTTAAGTCGAAGGTTGCCAACCAGGCATCTTTGCCTAGAACAGGAAGCAACTGATGAAGTGTTAGCATTTTGAATTTTGGGATTACCGAAAAGGTGTTTAGAATAAAGAGGTCCAGGATAGGACGCCAAGAGCTGCCTTTTCTGGGTACCAGGAAAAGTCATGAGTAAAAACCTTGTTCCCTTTCTTCTGCTGTAACAAGTTGAATAGCCCTGATACTTAGAACTGAGAGAACCTGCTGTTGAGCCTCTGCCCATTGATTTGGGGGTAGGTCTGGCCAACTGTCTGGGGTTGGTAAGGTGTGGAAGTGGAATCTGTATCCTTGGGGAAACTATATTTAAAACCCACTTGTCCTGAGTAATGAGTTTCCAGTTTTTTGCATGAAGGGCGATCTTTCCCCCTAAGGGAACAGGCAGTTGAGCAGGGCCTGGAAGGTTTAAGGTTAAGTCATTGTGACAGTTTTCCATAGGGGGGTGTCTTACTACTTCCAACTTTAGAAGTGGGAGCCGCCCACTGCTTAGGCCTGTGAGTACCTTGAGACTGTAGCCTAGGTGGTTTGTTGTTTCTGGGTTTGGACTGAGAAGGCCTGGAAGAGAAAGGAAAGGACCAATTCTTAGAAGGCCAATGCCTACTGAATCTGGGAGGCTGTACTTGCAGGAAATCTTTAACAGTGTGCATAGATTTAGCTTTTTCCTCCATCTTTTTAAGGACGACTTCTGCTTTGTTGCCAAACAGGTGGTCTTGGCTTAAGGGAGAATCCAGTAATTTAGCTTTAACATGATCTGGCAAATTTTGCTCCTTAAGCCAAGCATGCCTTCGAAGAACAGACCCAGTGACACCAGCCCTCAAAGATGTTTCTAAAGAGTCAAAACCTCATTACAAAAAATGTTTACTAACTTGTTCAGCAGAATGCAATAAATCCTGTAATTCTTTATTTTCAGCACAGTCAGGAATCAACATCATTTTTTTAAGTAGTCCCATAATATGCTGCTGATACTTCAACATAAACTGGCAGTTTAAGGCTCTAATGGCCAAAGTAGCAAAAGTGTATACCTTCTTACCCCATCCGTCCAAGGCCCTGGAATCTCTATCAGACAGGGTAGGATTTTTGGCAGTAGTAGCCTTAATGTCTTTAGGTCCCTGGGAAATGGTCTCTGGGTCCACAGTAGGATTCTTGAAGAGGAAATTGTGAGAGTCAGATACTCTAATACCCGTCAGGTTTCCTGAGAGCTGGAGGTAAAGTATCTGGGGCCAGGCTAGATTTCAAGAAGGCATCATCTACAATGTCCAGGACAGGAGGGATAGCTAAAGGCCTGTGTTTAGGTAGGAGTAAGAATTCCCTAACCCTCTTTTTGGAGGCAGAGTAATTCTGGCTTTCCCAGCAGAAATGCTCCATAAGAGTGTGCAAGGTTTCACCAAAAGAAAAATCTTCTGGAGGGGAAGCAGAGGGAATGGAGTTCCTCTGCATCAGAATCCTCATAGGTAGATAAGGACAAATCCTGGTAATCAGAAGAAACAGAAATTTCAGAATCCTGATCAGAAGAATCAGAAGGAAAATCAGTTCTAGGTCTCTTAGAGGGTGAAGGCTGGCTTCCCCCAATTAAAGTAATAAGGTCTTCAGCCATTCTTATCATTTGTTTTTTATGCATATGGGCCTGATCATGCAGTTTGGATGTTGGTTTTCTAGGTGTGGGTTGAGTTTTAGGCCTTGAAGAAGATGGCGTCGGTTTGAAATGCAAGTCAGTAGGCCTGAATACACCCTCAGAAGCCGGTGCCTGCACAGCGGCTCCTGACCCATCCAAGGTAGACACATCTGCAGGTTCCATGGTTGAATACGTTCATAGATTAGTATTAGGCTAACTGCCCTTGTGAGCCATTTTAAGCCTAGCCAATTATCCCGTGAGACTCAAACCCTGTACTTTGCATTTGTAAGGCAAACACCTTAACCATTAGGCTACCTGTCCTTGTTAACCAGTCAAGTACAGCCAACTACCCCGTATGAGAATCAAACCTTGCACCTTGTGTCTTTAAGGTGAACACCTTAACCACTGCACCAACCTCCTATCCAAGAAGCATCTTGCGGCATACCAGACTCCGAATGGGTCACAGTAGAGGCTTGCGAATCTGAAGTAGCGGGTATCAGGGGCTGCGAAAGCACTGCAGTACCGACGAACTGGCGACTAGCTTAACGGAAGCGTCGTCGGCAGCTTTGGACCTATGCAGTCTGTCTCTGTCTTTATGTTTTTTTGGAATGTCGGTAGTCGGACAGCTTACCAAAGCCACTTCTGGATAATTGAACAGAGTATTGAAATAGCTTGATGCAAAAATGAACAGATGACAAATAGTTCGATGATTGAATAAGGCACAAAACCAACGGACGTCGTGGTCTGGGGCTAAGCAAGGAATGAAGTATGAATGAAAATCTTTATGAGGTATTTGCTTTCCACAGGTAATACAATTGTTAACTTTTACTGACATCGGTTTTAGAGCAAGAAAAAGGATCCCCAATGGGGTACTTAGCTTTTTGAAGACTTCGGTTCTGAAACTCGAAAATGAAAATTTCAAGAATCGGCTGACCAACACTTGCGAACTGCTTCAGGCACCGCACGGCAAGAAAGACTGATGTAATGGTGTCGGCTACATGCTTTATACCCCTGACGACCTGACATCACGGAAGAAGAGACAGCATCCGACGCAGGACCCAAGACTTTGATATTCAGGCCGGCTAAGGGCTACCTCTGCAGGCAGATAACCCAAATGTAATGATTGCAACAGTGAAACACTTAGAACATCTAATGATCTCAGAAAACCTTTGTGTAAGAGACAGCTACAAGAAGACTAAAATAACATGCCTACTTCTCAGCTACAGCAGTTCAATGATAATACTAGTGACCTGCTGACAAAAAATGTTGAAGTACTGAATCTTGTCTGGGTTAACTTGACTTCTTGATAAAAATACCATAAACTGCTCTGATGAAACAGATAATCTACATTTTCTTGCAGAGTACTCTCAGATGCAAACCTGTATTCTTTCTCATAGTACTTATAATATGCACAATGTATAAAGAGACTAAAAAGACAGAAAAATAAAACTCTCCAGCAACTATACACAGTAAGCATTTTTCTTAGGTTTCTGTACAAAATTACTACAGGACAAATTGAGACAACTATTTGAAAATATAGAAAAAAAATTGAGTAAACAAGACATAAAAATGGATCTGATGAACTAATGCAAGTTGGTGGAAAATGTACATACTTCACATTACCAACCAAAGGTTGTTACCAGCCTGTCAGTATCATTTAATTATTCTCCTTATAGGGGCACAAAGTTGTGTGCAAGTTTATCTTACTGTGATCAGTGTGCTTTTTACATGTGCGGCAGCTGAAACTGTTAAGCATCCCAAAAATACGATCATTCCCCTTCTGATCCTGTAAAAGACCTGAAAATAAGCTGTTTAAATTTCACCATAAAATAAATAAATGGACATAATGGAGCATTCACATTAAGCTGCATCATTTCTAAGGACTCCTCCAACAAAAAGGGCATACAAGCTGCTTTAATTTTTAATTAAAATCCAGCATTATAACTTGCACAAATACACAAAACACAAATGAAGCAAATGCTAAAAGGTTACTTTTTTTTTTTTTTACAAACGTTCCAAACCTGCATCGCTAGTTGACAAAGAGGGTAGGGAGTGAGTGCCCCCTTGTTTATGTACCACATGACAGTAGTACTGTCTGTTTTAACAAGCAGGACCCCAGGTTTCCACTCTTTTAAAGATACTAAGCCCTTTTGCACTGCCGTTTCTTTCCAATTTGGGTGTTGTGTCTGAACTGATTTTTTTAAAGTTTGGCCCTGAGGGATGAACCAGAAGGGGAGGTCTAGGTTCTGGGCACATGCCTGCATCCACCACTGAAACTCCTCCTTGAGGCAAGGGATCAGATGAATTTCTGTTTTCAGGGACTGCGACTGCTGACACCAGACTTTTAAGGTACCACTGGAGCTTCCTAATATGTAGCCTGGCCAGAGGGCGCATGAGGATACAAGATACCATGTAGCCTAATGCTCTGTGGAATTCTCTGGATGAGAGGCATTGTCTCTGCATAATGTTTTGTAAGTATTGAGTCAGGAAAGAGACCTTTTCTGTAAGGAGGAATGCCTTTTGAAGGGAGGAAACCTGAAGAGCCCCAGGAAAACTATCCTGATGGATGGGTCTGTGCTGGATATGCAAAGATTTATGGTGAACCCCAAGAGGTGAGAAGCCATATCCCAGAGAAGCTTTGACCAACTTGTGGCTTGAATGAGGCGGTCAGCCAGACAGGGATAAATCTGGATCCCTCTTGTTCTACAGAAGGAGATCACAGGAGCTAAACAACTTTGCGAAGTCCATGGGAGAAGTAGACAAGCCAAAGGGCATCGCAGAGAACTGAAAATGACTACGTGACTGGTGCCTGCTCTGAAACGAAGAAAACTTCTGCAAGATCCCTCTACAGGAATGTGCAAGTAAGCATCTTTTAGGTCTAAAATGACTATTAAAGCCTGAGGGGCTATCATGGGAAGACGTGTTTGAAGAGTCAACATTTTGAATTTTGGCACCAGCAGGGACTGATTGAGGGTGGTCAGGTCTAGAATAGGGCACCAAGAGCCTTCCTTTCTGGGAACCAGATGAGCCTGGAATACAACCCCTTCCTTATTTGATGTTCTGGTACTGGTTCCACTGAGCCCTGTGAACATAGTCTGTGAATCTAAGAAAGGGCCTCTGCTCTTTGATTTTGTGGAACATTCGGGAACTCGAACATCTTAATGGCTCTTTGAAAGTGAGCCTGTAACTGTGAGAACTTTCAGAACCCACTCTGAAATAGTGAGGGGACCAATTTTCTCTGAACAGGGATTGCCTTCCTCCTTATCTTTTCTGGGGGGGTGAAGGGGAAAGGAAGAGTCACTTGCTGCTCTCTGCCTGGGCCCTGCGGCCCAGAACTCCCCTGCCTGGGGGTTCCTGAGGACCGCTATTTAGACCTTTGTGCCTGAATACTGCCTTTCAGGCCTTTCCCTCCGGGGTTTCCTCTGGCCATTTTATGACTGTGTGGGAAAGGACCAGTGTTTAGTGGGAACATTCCTACTAAACACAGAAGGCTGAACTTGGAGGAAGTCCTTGACAGTTTGCATAGATTTGGCTTTATCTTCCATATTTTTATTTTTAGCACAGCCTCCATCTTTGGCCTAAAAAGGGATGTCCTTATTCAGAAGTGCCTCTAGAAGTTTGGATTTGACATGGTCTGGAAGGGTCTGTTTCCTAAGCCAAGCATTCCTTCTAATGACAGAACCAGACACAGCAGCTCGGCTAGAGGCCTCCATAGCATCACAGCCACAGTGTAATGAGTGTCTAGCCTCCTGGGGGCTGGAATGGCAAAGGTCCAACAATTCTTTGGAAATGTTCTTGTCCTCCAGGGAGAACAGCTTTTGTTTCATTTTTTTCAAAATACTTTGTTGGCATTTTATCATAGGAAACTGGTAGTTAAGGGGCCTCATGGCTAGGGTAGCAGAAATGTACACTTTTTTTTTTTTTTTAACCAAACCTATTCAAGGGTCTTGCTTTCTTTGTCAGCAGGTAAAGGTTTCTTTGAAGAGCTGCCTTGGGACTTGGGGTGACAACCTCTGGGTCAGCAGAGGGGTTTTGGAAGAGAGATTTGGGTTCAGCACCCTGTAAAACCTGTCTGGTTTTCAAGGGTCTGGGGACAGAGAATCTGGATTCAGGGAGGAGTCCATAAAAACATCCTCTACCACCTCCACTACAGGAGGAATAGCCAAAGGTTTGTGTTTTGGGAGGTCAAGGAACTCTCTAACACTCTTTTTAGACTGTGGATATTCCTGTGCCTCCTACTGGAAATGCTCCCTCATGGCATGAAGTGTTTCCCCAAAAGTTATGTCTTCAGGAGGTGAAGCTGAAGGCAGAATTTTCTTAAAAAAACAAACCTTCAAAAGAAGCAAGGAAGGGTTCCTCCTCAAAGGCAGACCCTTGATGATCAGAATCCTCATTTGAATCAAGCGGTTTAGAGAAAACTTCAGGGGTAGGATCCCTCTTTCCTTTTCTCTGGGGAAGACTCCAAAGGAGGTTGCCTAGCTCTGACCAAGGAGATAAGGTCTTCAGCTAACCTGACCAGGTCTTGCTGATAACCTACTGCATGGTAGTCGTTATGCCTAGGCATAGGGTCTGATGAAGAACCCTTTTTAGGAGTAGCTTTGGCCTAGGTACATCCTCAACCCTGATGCCAGACTGTCAGGCAAAACCGATGCAGGCCGACACTTCAAACGAATGTTGCTGGTATAAGATAGCTTGTCAGAAGCGGAGGTCTGCTGAGCGACTCCAGATCCAACCGATGAACCGAAAGCCAAGGCCTGTGCAGAAGTTGTGGGACCCGACTGCATGTCAGACTCTGAACAAGTCTTGACAGAGGCCTGGCCGCCAACTCCATCACAGAAGGGGGATGCGAAAGAGCCTCGCTTTCCTCAGCGATAATGAGCCTTGGCGACTGGCAGATGGTGAACGGTTGTCGTCAGAGGCCCTAAGTTTGGGTCTTTTTTCTTTGCCCTTCCTACACTTAGGCTGCTTATTCTCGGACAACCAGAGGACATCATCGAATGTTGCAAAGAAAATGGCAGACTAAGACACCTAGCTAAGATTTCAGCCCTACGCCCGACAGTCCTAGAATTGAAACAGGCGGAAAAACAGCAACTAGGGACGTCGTGATCTGGGCCTAGACAGGTGACACTCAACGTATGAAAGTCTCAGTATAGGATTTACATACCACAACGGAGACGATTGTTACCCTTACCTGACATGAGTTAAAGCAAGAAAACTCCCCAAAAGGGTACTTAGAAGACTTCCTCTGGTGTGGACTAACTGAGGGCACTGAAACACTGCTTCAATGGTAAGAAAAGACTGACGTCATGGGGTTGGCTGGCTCCCTTTAATACCCAAGCATACTGACATCAGTGTAGGAAGTCAGCCAGCCTTGGGAGGGAGATTTCTACTTTGGTAGTCGAGCCGGTCAAGGGCTTCCACAGCAGGAAATCCCACAAGTCAGGACTGCAACACTGAGACACGAAAAACATTAAGCTGTTCAAATTTTACTGTAACAAAAAAATGGACATAATGCAGCTTTCATTAAGTTGCATAATTTCTAAGGTCTCCCTCAGCAAAAAAAATCACACGGCCTGCTTTAATTTTTAATTAAAATTTAGCATTATAGCTTGTACAAATGCACAAAACACAAATGAAGCAAACGCTCAGAAGTTGTTTCTTAAAGAAGTCTCCAGAACAGTTAAGTGAACTGCAAGTCAAACAAAAAATGTGCAGCATACATGGAATATGAGACTGTTGCTGGACAGGGTGAAATGAGCATCTCCCACACAGTAGTGCTCTTTAATCAGGGAAATGGATTTTATAGCTATTATACAACATATGCTTTTTTGCACAAAACAGATTTTTTTTTTATCACTGAACAAAAGGCTTTATAAAGATGTTGCAAGGCTAAGTAGCAGTCAAACCACTACTCTACCAAGAAGGACAGCTTACCTTTAGTACTGTTACAAGGAGGTGCCCCTTGTCAAATTGAGACAGCAAGTTAGTGGAAGTCTGTACCAGCTTTCAACTCGCTAGTGTTGAAAT
Organism: Protopterus annectens; assembly: GCF_019279795.1. NCBI lineage: Eukaryota > Metazoa > Chordata > Ceratodontiformes > Protopteridae > Protopterus > Protopterus annectens. Next base: position 556,341,870 of record NC_056741.1, on the reverse strand, counting down.
CTGCTACTGTCACAAGACCACTACTTTAGCATTTAATAAACTACTTTATGACCAGAAAAAGAGAGACCTAAAGCAGTAACAGTGCCATCAGAAAAGATGTACTATAACGGTACAACTTCCTTTTGGAGAACTGCGTGCTTCACACAACAGGCAAGCATGTATTCTTCACATAACCCCTGAACAATATTACCAAATCAATAGTTACAATCAGCAAACAAAGGAAGTAAACTGGCCCTACAGCTCTCAAAATTTCAAGTCCCTCATGTTCTGTGTACTATACAAGTCCATCATGACTTGACAGCCAAGAGTCGGACTTTGTTATTCCATGTTTTGCTTTGATGGTCATCTGACACATTAAATTTGAAGTAAGTTTATGCATTCTTTACTCCATTTTATACCAGCATCAACTAAATGTCACACACGATGCACTTAGCTTTGTAGTACTTATGGTGGATACAACTTAACTCCTTCTACAGCCACCTAAAAATTACAAACCAAACAGGGCTGATAATACAGAGAACAGTAACTGCAGACCACTTTTTGCTGAACTCATACAGACTGCAATCCATTAAGAAAACAAAAACCACAAAAACTTTTGTAGTAACCCAAACAGCTACAGTTCATTTTCTTCTGGAGCCTGCACTCCTAAAGATTATGGGTTTGAAAGCTTTAAGAATCAAATATAAAAATGATAGTAAAAATGGTTTCCTGGACTACCTCCCAACCCAGTGCTCCCCTTATGGTCTCTGAGCTTTCCTGTCCAAATGTTCTGTGTTGGAAGTTGACATCAATGTTGGTCACGTCCAAAAGAGTTACCTTTTCCGTAACAGAAACAACAGAGGTCTGAATGATTTTAGTGAATTCTGTTCCATCCCAGCCCTATCATACAGTAAGTTTATCTTATGTTGCTCATCATAGGAGGTTACCCCGCCAACTTGCTAGTTACAAGCGAGGATTTCCTCTGTGGTAGGTCTTGTGGTGTTGGGATGTGATCCCCTGTTACAAGATTCTTGTCTTGTCCTGCAGCTGGTAGTTGTTTGTTCTTGATATTTGCTTTGGCCATATTGTAATCACCAGAATCAAAGTACTTTTGCTGAAAAAAGAACACAAGTATTTAGTCTGCTGCACAGTGAAATTAAGACAATGTAGTATGGTAATTCAGTACTTAAACATGGCCATTTGACAAAATGTTAAGAATGCAAATGTAAGAATTCTTAACTTCCAAAGGTAAAGAAAGATGTTAACCTGAAGTGCAAAAACAGACTTAACTGCACTGGTTCTTAAAATGAATCACATTTCTGGTTCTTAGAGAAAGCTGATTAGATTACATAAAAATAAAATATAAAATACACAAGAAAAGCACCACTATTTAATAACTTACCATAAAAGTGATGTTTGAGTAACTCACTGCTGTAGTAGCTTGTGCTGGAACTTCACCTGCAAAAGGACTAATGTCTGTACCAACTTCCAGAGCACAGCACCCTTTCCTATGTAGCTGTGGCAGACGTCCATTCTTCTTAGACTTCAGGATGTTTCCAATATAAGACTGGCATCCTTCCACATCATTTTAGAGCTTTCTTATCTAGAAAACTAAAGGGCATTTAACTTGAAAGTTAAGGAAGAAGACTCCAGGCCGTTGAGGGGAAGGGTAACATAAAAACAGCTCCTCCAAATCTACTCTGATCTGAGCAGACCTTAGGACCTTCAAGACAAGGGGAATAGTGGGTAGCACAAGGACAAGTTACCCCATCCCAGCACAGATGCCCAAAAACAGAACAAGGGAATGCCTTGGGTATGGGAGTACTGAAACAGTAATCTACTGTAATATCTATTATCATAAGCTCAGAACACAACCGCACTTTGTTATTTAGATCACTACTGGAAAATTTCTAATTAATGAGACAAAGGAAGGCTAAGCTGCAATAACCTGTTCAATGGTTTGAGCAAATCAAGCTTTTTTTCATAGAAGATGTTCAGTTTTGCAGCGTTAGGAAAAAGTAAATGACAGAGGCAGGGGTGTAAGCTAGGATTTTCAAATTTGTACTCACAGCTCTCAAACTCCCCCTCCCCAGCCAAGCTACGGCCATTCTCGTAATTCACGGTTCGCTCTTTTAGTGTCGATGAAGAGGCATTCGCTGTAATGCCTCTTCAGTAATATAATATAAATTCACTCAAACTCGGTTCCTTGAATTGAAAATTAACCTGAAATGTCAGTTCTTTGAAAAATGCAGCATGGTAGTTGGGGTAGAGAATTTATGCTTTTGTTTTCTGTAACTAAGGTACAGGTTTTGAGCTTGAGTAAATTACTAACCACCTGCTACCCCTAACTAGGATGTTTCATTCACACACACACACCCCTACCTACCTCTTAGTGCAAGAAATATGGACAAAGCCTAAAATAAACAGGGGCATATATTAAATAATGCTCTTGTGAATTTAGAAAGTTGCTAGAATAACAGGATTTGTGCTAGTATGAGAAAGTTGCTAGAATAACAGGATTTGTGCTAGTATGAATTTTTCTAAAGGACATGAAGTCTGAAACTCAAATGTCTGTCATTATTTAGCAACTTCAGCCTTCAAATGATTTTCTAGAAAAATCACAAAATTTATGAGGAACAGACAAAAAATATGGGGCAAAAATCTGGACATTCTGCAAAATTTGGACAGTTGAGAGGTATGCTACCTACCTACCTACCTACCACACACACGCACCGCACACACACACACACCTCTCAACCTCTTAGAGCAAAAAACTCATAAATAAAACTGAGGCAAAGGCCCAAAAATAAGGACATTTTTTTTTTTAAATATTGCTCTTATAAACTTAGAAAGATAATAGAATAGTAGTTGGTCTTGCATTAGTACAAATTTTCTGAAAGGTATGAAATCTGAAACTCAAATGTCTGCCATTATTTTCTAACTTCAGTCTTTAACAATTTGCCTCTAATTTGCCAGAAAAACGCAATTTTATGAAAAACGGACCAAAAATGTGATGCAAAAATATAAAATTGCCAGACAATACAGCTGGGAACCTGTCAAAGGGACACCATTTTAATATGAGCACAGTTAACTTAGAGCAGCTGACAAAATTAGAGAATCTACATGCATTTCTGAAATAAAAGTAATGTATAACTCTGATCATTACAGTTATTTATAAAAGTAAAGTAAACCCTCCACGTTTTCTTCCAAAACTGCTATTTTGCGGAGAGATTATTAGGGGGAGAGCAACATTTTGAGCCAAAATTGGGGACAGTTGAGAGGTTTGGATATTCCTAATTCTATAAAATGATTTATTTGCACATACCTCTCAACCTCTTAATGCAGGAAATATGGACAAGGACAAATATATTGGGGGAACATACAAACAGTACTAAAAATTGACCTTGTATAAACTTAAGACAGTTGCTACAATATCAGGTCTTGCTTTAGCATGCATTTTTCTGAAGATTATGACGTTTGAAACTTAACGTCGGTCATTATTTAGTGACTTCATTCCTAAATGATTTGCCAGAAAAAGTTTTATTTTGCATTTTACAGCACGAACACCAATAAATATCTGCTAAACAAAGCAATGCAGTCTCACAATGAAACTAGACTTAGCATTAAAACTTATCTGCCCTTGAAACTCACATTCATTGAAACAGCATTAAAACCCACATTCAAAGAAAATACATTTTGCCAGTGGTAGATAAAGATTAACTTTGGGCTGTTTTCAAATCATAGGCCCCTTGCACATGAAACATACACATGCTCTTTGATACACCTTCCATCATAAAAGTCTACTCAAACTTCTGCAGTCCACCAGTATCAGTAAATATGCACAATTTCTGAACTTGTAAAAGCCATCTACATAATTCCACATTAGAGAAATCTGTAACTAATGAAGAGGCTACTGCTAGCAAACAACTTTATATTTTACAGTTTCATCTACAAATAATGTGCCTGTTGCCCTTGAGGAATAAATTGCCTATGTTGCATTAAAAACAATGATACGCTAGTAATATTGCAATAGGGAATGGATGGCAAACTGATAACAGGTTCATAGTTACTGCTAGATATCTTCGCCAAAACAGACTACAGCATCCACCCCCCTTTACAACACAGTACAGTATCAGCAATGCATCTACCTACTGTGGGAGAACCCACAGCCTTCTGCATCAAAAGCAAGTACACTACCTGTTGTGCTATTAACAGTTGAAGCAGACTCTGCATAAGCAGCACTAAACTTACGTTCCCTTGCAGCTAGCTCTCAGCTCCTTGTAAAATGTTGACACTCAGCTGTATCTCTGAACTTTGCAGCACAAGAAATCTGGAAAAAGCCAACATTTATTGGGGGGGGGACAAAAAACAGGGACACATTGTAAACATTGCTTGTATAATTTTGAAAAGTTGCAAGAATAAATTCTGTGTTATCACCATGCATGTCTTGAACCCAGAACTTCTCACTTCACACCTTAGCACAAAAAACCTGGACAAACATCAAAAACAATAATGGGAGAAATACTTCAGTTCTCAACATAGCTCACAACCATTCACACCTTAGCACAAAAAACCTGGACAAACATCAAAATCTGAACAAAGTTCAGAAATGGTGGTGGTTAGGGAGACTTTAGGCTGTTCTTACCCTGAAGCAAAGGTACAGGGTTTGAGCCTGAACACCTATAGCCAGCAGGTGTATTATGTGGGGGCGTTTTCACTCTCTCACACACACACACACACACACACACACACACACACACACACACACACACACACGCACACACACACACCTACCTTTGTTTCCCTTCCGATAATCCATTTGCGATTGTTTCCCGCTGGCGAATCCATTGCTTGCCTTCCAAGTTTGTTTCCTGCTCTCAGCCAGCCAGCTGGACATGATGTAAGCTCACTTCCGACTGGCTGGTATGCTCCTTATAGGAGCCAACACCCTTTAAATATGTACATTTTTTTTCTCAAAAAAGCTACCCCCCTTCTAAAAAAGTTGTACTGAAATCAGTACAGTGCGTATGCCTCCTGACATCCCTGGACAGAGGACCATTTAACTGTTTCTTAGATAGACTGAGTAGTCACTCCCTTGAAGAAGGGCACTGTAGTAAAAAAATAGTTGTGTAAAATCATACCATAACCATAGATGCCCTTCTCTTCTACGCTGCAGTATTCTTTACATGTAGGGAAGTCCTCTGCCAAACGACCAGACGTCTGGCCAGTACACATCAGCTTTTAGCTACTGCAAGTACGTTGGACATCACGTGTATGTAATGGCAATGTCAGCTATAAAAGGACATCCACACATACAAATCCTCAGAAATGAAATGCCCCAGAAGAAACACCAGAGCGAAGGAAAAATAAAAATCCATCCAAGGAAGGAACAAGATGTAGGGTGGAAGGCAGGAGGGACAGAATACTGCAACATAGAAGAGAAGGACATCTATGGTTACGGTAAGATTTTACACAACTATTCTATGTTCTTCTATTCAATGCTGCAGTATTCTTTACATGTGGGAGAATACCAAAGCTTAGTAGGAACACTGGGTGAAGGAAGGAGCAGAGGAACTTTGAACTGAAGAGTTTTCATAGAGAATGGCTCTAGCAAAACCTGCTCTTGATCCAGAAATTATGTCCAACTTTTAATGTTTGGTGAAAATGTGCAGAAGCCCATGTAGCAGCCTCCAGAAAAGAATCAGTATCCAGACTTTAAAAGAATGCCCCTGAGGAAGCAGCAGATCTAGTGGAATGAGCCCTAAAAGGCGCAGCAAGAGACTTGGCAAGGACATCATAAAAAAACAAGATAGCCTTGAAGATCTAAGAAGAAATTGTCTGTTTAGAGACAGGCAAACCCAGAGTCCTAGGATGGAAAGAAATAGAGCTGATAGGATTTCCGACAGCTTTAGTCTTATCCAAGTAGAATCAAAGTCGTCTATGTACAACCAAGATAAGCAAGATCCTTTCACTAGAGGACTGAGGAGAAGGGAAGAATGTGGGCAACTGAATAGATTAAGAGACACCTCATTCACCACCTTAGGCATAAAAGATGGACTGGTATGCATCGAAACTCTATCCTTGTAGAAAACCAAGAAAGGTGGCGAAGCCATCAAAGCCTGAATCTTTGAAACTCTCCTGGCAGATGTCAAGGCTTACAAAAGCACCGTCTTCCACATACAAAACTTTAAAGAAGCTAAAGCTGCAGGTTCAAAAGGAGCCACAGTAAGCTTCTCTAAAACATAGTTCAATTCCCAAGGAGGTGGAACTGTTTTCCTGGGAGGTTTAAGATGTAGGATGCCTTTAAGAAAAAAATGGATCTCCAATCAGGATGCTAAAGGTAAAGGTGGAGACCGTGGCAGAAAAGCAAAAATAGCTGACAAGTGAACTTTTACTGATGAGTAAGACAAGCCACTGTTACGTAATTCACACAAGAAAGAAACAATTACTGGAATACCCACGGAAAATGGATCCAGATTTTTTGAAACACACCAGATGGAAAATCTCTTCCATTTGGATAAGTAAGATTTTCTAATATTGGGTTTCCTGGCCTTCTGCAGAACCCTAAGCAAGTCCTGTGGAAAAAAAGGTGCCTGAAAGGAATCAAAAGTTGATCACCCACAGGGTCAGTTTTAAGGTTGACAAATGTGGGTGAAGCAGAGATCCCTTGTCTTGTGTGACCAGGTCCACTCTCTGAAGTTACTTGTGATGACTGCCCTTGGCTAACTGCAGAAGAGGGAACCAATGCTGTCTTGGCCACAAGGAAGTCACCAGAAATTCTGAATGAGAGGGAAGGTGGGAATGTACAAAGAAACAGCCCCTTCCATGAAAAAGATAGGGCATCCACCTTCTAAAGCCACAGGATGTGGGAGTCTGGCACAAAACAGAGAAAGTTGTCCGTTCAGAGGGGAAGCAAACAGATCCAGAAGAGGGGTACACCACCGGTGGACCAAGTCCAGAAACACATCCCTGTGAAGCATCCATTCATGGGATTGAGTTATGGACCTTCTTCAGGTGTCTGCCACAATGTTTTGAGCAGAAGGATTGTAAATTGCAAGAAGACTCCCACCCCACATAATCTCATCACCTCTCTCCACCTCTGATATCTCTGGCACCTTAATCTCCTATTCTAATATACTGGCTTAGTAGGAACCATTCCACTTGTAAATAACTACTCAAAAATTTATAAGCTTACTTTATCTCAGAAATTGTATCTTAAATGCAATACTTTTACTTGAATATCTGTACTTAGTGCGACCATACATTAATTATAATTCCTGCCTCTGAAATAGTAACTTTTGAATGCTATGTTTTTACTAGTACTTCTGTACTTATTGTAACCAGAACTTTGATTGTGATTTTCTTTGCTTGTTTTTGGAGCTTTTCTCCCCAGGACTCCACTGAAAACGGGTTCTTCTTGGCCCAATGGACTATCCTGGTAAACCAACTGCAAATAAATATATAAATAAAATAAGACTCACCTTGTACTGAATTGCCAATTCCCATGCCATGAAAGCTAACCTACAAAGAAGGCAAGACTTCACCCCCCCCACCCCCCCAGGTTTATATATCAGAGAAAGTACAGCTGTGTACACTTACCATAAATGTAGATGCTCAAGTGTATTAAATGTTGCAGTCATTACATTTGGGTTATCCGCCTGCAGGTAGACCTCAGCTGGCTTGAATATCAAAGTCTTGGATTCTTGCATCGGATGCTGTCTCTTCATGCATGACGTCAGGTCGTCAAGGGTATAAAACATGCAGCCGATGCCATTACATCAGTTTTTCTTGCCCCAAATGTCAGGTGCCGCCCGCAATTATATGTTGGGTTACACCTCCAACAAAAAAAGTACAGTTGTGTACCTACCATAAATGTAGATGTTCGAGTGTATTCACTGTTGCAGTCATCACACTTGGGTTATCCTGCTAGCAGGCAACCCGTAGTCGGTCCGAGTTCCAAAGTCTTGGACCGGCGTCGGTTGCTGTCACCTCTTCCCTGACGTCAGTGCGCCAGGGGTTTAAAAGTTGCAACAGACGCCATTTTCTTCAGTTTTTCTTGCCCCAGATGTCAGGTGCCCCCAGATATGAAGGCTGTAAAGATAAAAATATGCCGAACAACCATGCACATATCACTGAAAACATTTTCTTCTTTTAAAAGCAAATACACCACATAGGTTGTATAGAGTTGAGAAGTACAGAATAGTCCCAGCAAAGAGGGGGATAGTGGGTGGGTAACCAGGACTGCAACAGTGAATACACTCTAACATCTACATTTATGGTAGGTACACAACTGTACTATGTTCATCGTGTTTCACTGTTGCAGTCATTACACTTGGGTAGAATCCTAAAGCTGAGGTAGGGTGGCTGGGTCTAGATTGGATTTGGCGAGGCTAACAAGCCCTGCAGAAAGTACAGTTTTGTACATACCATAAATGTAGATGTTCGAGTGCGCATACAGCTGCAGTCATCACACTTGGGTTATCTGCCACCAGGCGGGTCCTCGGTCGGCCGAATTCCAAAGTCTAGGTCCGGCGTCAGTTGTCGTCGCTTCTTCCCTGACGTCAGTGCGGCAGGGGTATAAAAGAGGCAGCCGACGCCATTTTCTTCAGTTTTTCTTGCCCCAGATGTCAGGTGCCCCCAGAAAGGAAGGCAATACATGATGTTATGCAAACATACATAAGTAGATAAATCAAAACAGCAGTTGCAAGCAAATACACCATATAGGAATACCCCAAACAGGTTGTATGTTAAAGGTGTTTGTCATAAGCTCTGTCCTAAGAGGGGATGGAGGGAGGGTAACCTGGACTGCAGCTGTATGCGCACTCGAACATCTACATTTATGGTAGGTACAAAACTGTACTATGTTCTTCGTGCATACATCTGCAGTCATCACACTTGGGTAGAATCCCAAAGCTAAGTAAGGGTGGCTGGTACTAAGCGGAGTTAGGAGTTAGGAGGGGCTAGAATGCCCTGCAGGACTGCTGTGGCAAAGCCTGATCTAGATTTTGAGTATAGTGGAAGGTGGTAGTGTTTGGTGAAAGTGTGTACTGAACTCCAAGTAGTTGCTTCCAGAATGTCCTTGGTAGGGACCCCCCTGAGGAAAGCTGCTGAGGTAGCTGTAGCCCTGGTGGAGTGTGATCTGATGTATACAGGCACTGATTTTCCATGAAATGAATAACAAAAGCGTATGCAGTGGGCTATCCATTTTGAAATAGTCTGTTTGGAAATAGCCTTTCTTTGAGCACCTGTAGCATAGGACACGAAGAGCTGCTCAGATTTCCTGAATGACTTGGTTCTGTCCAAGTAATAACGAAGTTGCCTGTGAATGTCCAAGAAGTGGAGTAGCCTCTCCCCTTTGTTCTGGGGATTTGGATAAAAGGTAGGTAAATGAATAGTCTGATTCAAAGCCACACTGGATACTACCTTTGGCATGAAGGTAGGGTTGGTTCGTAAGGAAACCCTGTCCTGATGGAAAATGATGAATGGTTGCACAGCCATGAGGGCCTGTAGTTCCGAAACCCTGCGTGCTGAGGTAATAGCTAGAAGCAAAGCTGTTTTCCACGACAAGTATTGTAACTCTGCTGAAGAGGCCGGCTCAAAAGGAGGCAGTGTCAGCTTCTCCAATACGAAGTTCAGGTCCCAAGCTGGTGGTTTTCGTGGGGGTTTTATATTTTTTGCCCCTCTGTGGAACTGCCTTAATAGAGGATGTGAGAATAAAGGAGGATCCGTATTGTATTGTGCTGAAATTGCTGAAGCGTGGATCTTGATGGAAGAGAAGGAAAGGCCACTGTTTAACATCTCGGCTAGGTACTGTAAAATCTGTGGTATATTTATTACCCAAGGATTCTGGCCCTTTGCTTGATTCCAGGAGCAAAATCGTTTCCATTTGGCGGAGTAGGTTTTTCTAGTAGAGGGTCTCCTGGCCTCCAAGATGACATCCTGTACCTCCTTGGAGAGGAGAGCCTGCTGGCAACTTAAAGTATTTTCCATGCAGCTAGTTCTGAGCTGGCTGTGAAGGATCTTGTAGTTGTGCTGTGACAACAGAAGAGGGACTTGAGGTAGGATCCATGGTGGTGAGTGTGACAGGTTCTTTAGGAGAGGATACCAGTGCTGTCGTGGCCAGTCTGGAGCAATGAGAATCATTTTTGGCCTCTCTGCTCTGGTTTTTAATAGGACTTTGGTCAGTAGAGGTAGAGGCGGGAAGGCGTAGACTGTCAATGCTGTCCAACTGAAAGATAGTGCATCCACTTTCCAGGCCTGTGGATGATAGGTCCTTGAGCAGAATTTTTTCAACTGGTAATTGCTGTGGGAGGCAAATAGATCTATGTCTGGCTGTCCCCATGCTTGAGTTATCTTCGAGAAGACTTGAGGATGCAACTTCCATTCGTGAGGGTCTGTCACATTTCTGCTTAAGTTGTCTGCCAGAGTGTTTTCCTTCCCTGGCAGGAATTGTGCCTGTAGTTGAACTTGCCATTCCAATGCTGTGTTCCACAGGGTCATAGCTTGCCTGCATAGGGGGTATGAATGCATCCCTCCCTGTTTGTTTATGTACACAGGACTGTGGTGTTGTCTGTCCTTATCAATAGCTGGCCTGGTTGCAGTAGGTCCTTGAAATTCATAAGAGCATTTTGCACAGCTAGCATCTCCTTTTGGTTGATGTGTAGGTGCATCTGTTTTTGGGACCATTTTCCCTGGATGCACTGGTCTGCCATGTGTGCTCCCCATGCGTAGTCTGAGGCGTCTGTTGTAATGACTTGCCTTGCTTGTGGTATACAGAAAGGGAGACCCGTGTTTCTTTGGCATGCTTGAGCCCACCACAAAAATTCCTTTTGAAGGTATGGAATGAGTGGTAAAATTGTTTCCAAGCTGTGTTTGTGTTGAGACCATAAGTTTTTTAGGTACCATTGTAGTTTCCTCATATGCAGCTTTGCAAATGGTATTAGTAGAATGCAAGATGCCATGAACCCCAGAGCCTGCAGGATTTTCCTTGCAGTTAGCCTGGTTAAAGTTGCCATTTTGTTGAAGTATTGAGACAGTTGCCCTTGTTTGTCTGGCGTGAGGCAAGCCATCTGGGCCGTTGTATTTAAGCTGGCACTCAGGAAAATTATCTGTTGAGAGGGTATTAGCTTTGATTTCTTTTTGTTTATTGTGTACCCCAGGCAATTTAACAGTTTTATTACAAATGCCAGATGTTGCAATAGAATGTCCTTGCTGTCCGCTTGGATCAGGCAGTCGTCCAGATATGGGTAGATTTGTATTCCTCGTTGTCTGCAGAAAGCAATTACTGATGCCAGGCATTTTGTAAACACTCTGGGCGCAGTAAATAAGCCAAAGGGCAATGCACAAAATTGATAATGGGTTGAACCTGCAAGAAATCTGAGGTATCTTCTGCAATCTTGTCTGATAGGGACATGCAGGTATGCCTCCTTGAGGTCCAACGTTACCAACCAAGACTCCTTTGCCCAGCATGGGAAGAAGCTGCTGTAATGTGAGCATCTTGAATTTTGGTACCTCTAGATATGTGTTTAGAATAGATAGGTCTAAGATGGGTCTCCAGTCCTTTCTTGGTACCAGGAATAGTCTTGAATAAAATCCTTGACCTTGTTCTTTTGCAGGTACCTCTTGAATTGCTTTCATATCCATGAGAGCAGAAATTTGTTTTTGTGCCTCTTGCCATTGATTTTGTGGCAGGTTTGGCATGCCCCTCATCTTTGGAAGGGTGAGAAAGTGGAATATGTAGCCTCCGTCTATAATATCCAGAATCCATTTGTCCTTTGTAACAATGTGCCAGTTTTTTGAAAATAAGGTCAGTTTTCCGCCCAAATGTGCTGCCATTATAGCTTTGTTTGGCAGGCAAAGGGGAAAGTCATTGTGTCTGCTTTCTAAATGACTATGTTCTGTCTTCGCCGCCTCTTGGGGCTGGTGATTGCCATTGCCTGGCTCTGTAAGATCCTTGAGGTTGTCCTCTACCCCTTGGGCGTCTGTATCTACCCCTTTGGGGTCTGTCCGTGGCTGGAAAGGACCAATTTTTTGAAGGCCAGTTTCTGCTGAAGCGTGGAGGCTGCACCTGCAAGAAATCTTTAACTGCTTGCATAGATTTAGCTTTTTCCTCCATTTTCTTTTGTACCTCCTCAGCTTTAACACCGAACAGTACATCTTTTTGTAGTGGTGCATCTAATAATTTTGCTTTGACATGATCTGGTAAGGTTTGTTCTTTGAGCGAAGCGTGTCTACGTATGACAGAACCCGTGACTGCTGCTCTGCATGAAGCCTCTAAAGCATCAAAACCACACTGTAAGGTATGCTTCCCCACTTGTTCTGCTCCATGCAACAAATCCTGCAACTCTTTCAAATCAGGTTGTTCTGTTTGTGTCATTTTGCTTTTCAGCTGAGATAGCAAGAACTGCTGGTACTTTAACATATGAAATTGACAGTTTAATGCCCTCATGGTTGAAGTGGCTGATGTATACACCTTTTTCCCCCACCTTTCCAATGCTCTGGAATCTCTCTCTGAAGGTAAAGGGTTTTTAGCAGTAGAGGCCTTAATCCCCTTGGGACCCTGAGAAATAGTTTCTGGGTCAGCAGAAGGGCTTTTATAAAGGAACTGGTGAGAATCAGGAACCCGGTAATATCTGTCTGGTTTAACAGGGGCAGGAGGTAAAGAGTCTGGATTAAGACTGGCTTCTGCATACACATCATCCAAAATATCTAAGACAGGAGGAATAGCCAGGGGCCTATGCTGGGGAAGCAGCACAAATTCCCTGAGCCTTTTCTTGGAATCTGAGTAATCTTGGCCTTCCCAGTGGAAGTGTTCTCTCAATGTATTGTAGGGTTTCCCCAAAAGAGTAGTCCTCAGGGGGGGAGACCGAGGGAATAGACTCCTCAGCATCAGAGTCTTCAAAAGGGGAATAGGCATAATCCAGGTCCTCAGAAAGGCCTGAGGTAATAGATGCCTGATCTGAGGAAGGGTAGTCTTCCTCCATCCTGGGTCTTTTGTCTGAGGGGGGTTGAGAGCCCCTGATGAGTGAAATCAAATCCTCAGCCATTTTAAGCATCTGTTTTTTGGGCATGGGACCTTGAGAGGGGGCTTGAGGACCCTGTTTTTTAATTTTCATTGGAGCTTTAGATTTAGTGTACAATTTAATAGATAAGGTGGTAGGGCCTGAAAACGCCTTCAGAAATGGCAGGCCTTGCTAAACTTTCCGTTTCTCCGCCAAGAGTGGTATCGGTATCTGCAGTGGGAATGGGGACTGAGGAACCTGCGACCTCGGGTACTGAAGTAACCGGTAATAAGGTTTCATCGGTAGTCAGGGGCTGCGTAGGCGCCTCGCTGAGAACCGGTAGTCGGCCTTAGCGTGGTCTCAGTACTCGGTGCAGGCCTCGGGTGTCTGTCCTTATCCTTGCATTTTTTGCCTACAACTGGCGTCTGCATATCCGACGACATACTATAATTAGAAGTTATGTACCTACCATAACGTTCCATGTTAGTTGTCTTCTCTCGCCTTCTTTCTTGCTGGATGGGTTCGGAGCCGATCCTCGGCTCCGACTCGGCACTTGCTAAGCTCGAGAGTCACTTTTACCAGCTCGAGGCAGCCCCATATCCCATGATGCAAGGCGGTAAACACCCAGATCTCGTTTGGTACCTAGAGGGACAACTGCCTAGCATAAAAACTTTCCACTAAGGAAAGAAGAGCAACTAGCCTAAAGGGCTGTAAGGGGAAACCAGATAACTAAAACTAGAACTAACTGGTGCCCAAAATTCTTCCAGAGACAAGGGAGATCAAGGTCTGTCCAGGCAAGGGGGACAGGAGGGAGGGTCGCAAGAAAGAAGGCGAGAGAAGACAACTAACATGGAACGTTATGGTAGGTACATAACTTCTACATGTTAAGTTGTCAATCTCGCCTTCATTCTTGCTGGATGGGACCGCGTCCCTAGCACCTCTATCCTGGGTGGCTCAATGGAACAGATTCTTGAGAACCGTGGAACCAAAACTGGCCCTACTCCTGGAGGCCAAATCCAATTTGTAATGATAAACAAAGGTATGAGGAGTGGCCCAAGTGGCTGCTGCACAAATAGTATCTAAGGGTAGCCTAGCCTGAAAAGCTGTAGAAGTGGCTAGGCCTCTAGTGGAATGTGCCTTTGGTTTTGAGCACAGTTGTTTGCCCCTAAGTTGATAAATGTCAGAAATGGTGGAAGATAGCCATCTAGATAAGGTCACTTTGGAAACAGGGTGGCCTTTCTTATTTTCAGCATAAGAAAGAAAAAGCTGATCAGACTTCCTGAATTGCTTTGTTCTGTCCAAATAATATCTGAGTTGTCGGTGAACATCTAGATAATGCAATTTTTGTTCTGATCTGTTGGAATAATTAGGAAAAAATACAGGGAGATCAATGGATTGGTTTAAATTTGTTTTTGAAGCAACCTTGGGCAAAAAGGATGGATTAGTTCTCAAGGATACTCTGTCCTTGTGGAAGACCAAATATGGGGGACGAACAGAGAGGGCATGAAGTTCTGACACTCTCCTAGCCGAGGTAATAGCGACAAGAAAGAGTGTCTTCCACGAAAGAAACTTTAGTGAACAAGAAGCTGCTGGCTCGAAAGGAGGAAGAATTAAGGATGTCAGCACTAGATTTAGGTCCCATTGTGGAGGAGGAATCCTGACAGGAGGTCTAAGGAGAAAAATTCCTTTCAGAAAAGCTTTACAAAGCTTGTGGGACATAATGTTGTGATCTGCAAATCCGACATGAAAGTTCGAGATTGCAGCCAACTGAACTTTGACCGTGGAAGATGAAGAACCCGAGTGAAAGATTTCCGCTAGAAAATCCAAAACTGCATGAACAGGGGCAGTAAAGGGATCTATGTTCCTCGATTTCGCCCAAAGGGAGAAACGTTTCCACTTGCTAGTGTAAATCCTTCTAGTAGAGGATTTAAGGGAAGCTACTATGATATCTCCTAACGGGGTTAGAGATCATAGGAAGCCTGGCTAAGGAAGGAAGTGGAGCAACCAAGCTGTGAGGTTGAGAGAAGGGATGGACTGATGCAGCTGACCCTATTGGTGTATCAGAAGATCTGGCACTGGGTCCAGATGCCACGGCTGCACCAAAAGATGAAGATGAAGGAACAGAAACCAAATTTGTCGAGGCCAATACGGGGCAATGAGAATCATTTTGGCTCTCAAAACGGTAGCTTTCTGGAGTACCTGTGGTATCAATGGAAAAGGAGGAAAGGCATAAAGAAGTCCCTGGGGCCAATCTTGGGTAACAGCGTCTCTGGGGGGATGGCCCGGAAGTGGGAAGAGAGAGAAGAAGACTGGGCATTTGCTGTTTTGGGGAGTAGCAAAAAGATCGCAACATGGGCGGCCCCACTTCTGAAAAATCTCCTCCACTATAGATTGCTTGAGAGACCACTCGTGAGGCATGAGTATAGCTCTGCTCAATTTGTCCGCTAAAATGTTGGTTTTCCCAGGGATATGCGTTGCTACCAGAAACCGATGAGAGGAGATCGCCCGTTGCCAAAGTCTGACAGCCTCTCGACACAAGGGATAGGACTTGGTTCCGCCCTGCTTGTTGATGTACCATACTACGGACATGCTGTCCCTGTGAACTGCAATCATTCCTAAGGGAAGAAAGTCGTTGAGGGCTTGCAACGTTAAAAGCACTGCTCTCATCTCTGGGACATTTATGTGCAGGTGGTATTCGAACGGTTGCCACGTCCCATGAACAATCCTGCCCTGATAATGACCCCCCCACCCGATCAGGGAGGCGTCCGTAGTGACTGTGGCTACTGGGGCCGGAAAAACAAAGGGTCTGCCCTGATGGACTTGGGGAGAAGAAATCCACCAGGATAGATGGTTTTTGCAAGTTTGTGTCACCAGGATCTGGTGACGCATGGGAAGTTGTTGGTAGGACCATTGTGTGAACAACATCCATTGAAGGAGACGCATGTAAAAATGGGCCAAAGGAAGAAGAGTAATGGCAGCTGCCATGAGGTCCAATACTTTTAGGACCAGTCTGGCTTGCATCTTTTTGCTGGCAAGAATGATCCGCACGTGGTTTTGGATATCTAGAATTCTATGGCTTGTTAGGTTTGCTGACATCCGAGCAGTGTCTAAATTTGCGCCTATAAAGGTAATAGATTGGCAGGGCAATAAGGAGGATTTTTCGTAGTTGACCGAAATTCCTAACTGAGTGCAGAGATTTAGGGTGTAATCTCTGGCTTGGAGAAGTTGATGCCTGATGGTGGCTGAGAGGAGCCAGTCGTCGAGATACGGAAACACCTGGAATCCTTGACGTCTCAGGTGAGCCGTGACCACTGCCATGCATTTGGTGAACACTCTGGGGGCTGTAGTGAGACCAAAGGGCAGGGCTCTGAATTGAAAAGGACTGGACCCCAGCCGAAAGCGGAGAAACCTTCTGGAGCGTCTGTGGATTTTTATGTGATAGTACGCATCCTGAAGGTCTATTGTGCACATCCACTTGTCTTTGTCTAAGAAGGGCAAAATCGACTGAAGTGTGACCATCCAAAATCTTGTCTTTTTCACCGACTTGTTGAGTCAGCTGAGGTCCAATATTGGTCTCCAATCTCCCGTCTTTTTGGGAACCAAAAAGAACCTTGAGTAGATTCCGGGCTCTGAATGGTCTGTTGGAACTGGCTGAATGGCCCTTTTTTGTAGAAGCTTTGATACTTCTAATTTTGCGATTTCCCTTAGACCGGGTGGAACGTCTGGAAGGGAATTTTTGTGAGGGAAGGGACTTTCCTCGAAAGGAATCTTGTAACCCTTGGATATGATCGACTGTACCCATTTGTCTTGCGAAAGGGAAAGCCAGGCTTCTGGGTACAGCGATAATCTTCCCCCGACTGCCTCCAAGGGTGGACAGTCGGGCAACACCTCAGGGATGCTGGAAGGGCTTGTCAGAGAGAGGCTCTCTGCTGCCCTGGTTCTGCGGACCCCCTCTGCCCCTAGGGCGGCGTCTATTGTTATTACCCCCTCTGCCTCTAGGGGTAAACTGACCACGTGTGTCCGGCGTGACTCCCTGAGATTTTCAGAACCACATCTTTCCCCAATTCTGTCCTTTGGGGTAAGGCCTAGAAGGGGTGGAAAAACGGACTCCTACGGCAGAAAGAGTCTTGCCGTCTTGCTCACACCTGGTCAACGTATCCTTCACCTGGGGACTAAACAATGTTGACCCATCGAAGGGAGAGTTTGTGAAGGACGCCTTAAAGGGGTCTGCAAAATTACAGAGCCGCATCCAGGACTGACGTCTGAGAGCCACTCCTGTGCCTGCAGCTCTACTCGCTCCATTTGCTGCATAAGAAATTAGCCGCATGGAGGAGTTGGTTATGGAGTTAAGGATTCCTAGCTGAGAAGCAATCTTCTCCTGAGCCCCTGCAGCTGAAGGATCCTGTACTACTTCACCTAATTCTTTAAGGATGTCCCTTTGAAGTCTGGTGAAGTGACATAAATAATTCAGCGAACGCATGGCAAAGGTCGCTGAGGAAAACATCCGCTTACCATACCTGTCCATGGTCCTAGAATCCTTGTTAGGAGGATGGACTGGTACGGAAGGATCTGCAAGTTCCTTCTTGGTGGCGGCCGCCACCACCATGGCATCAACAGGAACACCTTTTGTAAGAAATTGCTTCTCGGAAGGGGCTGTAATAAATTTCGAAGGCCTCCTGGGAACTGGTTCCACGGAATCAGGAGATGCCCACGCCTTCCGAGCTATCACCTCCATGAGGGGTCAAAAGGCAGAGACACCCAGGAGGTGGAGGGTCGAGATCCAAAAGCTTCTAGGTATACCGACTCATCCTCGGAGGGATTAATGGAGGGCCAGTTTCCCCTCTGTTTTAGGAGTTCTAGGATGTCTGAAAAGGAGACATCCTCAGAGGAGGATCTTGGGGACCCCTCCGACTCATCTAAGTTGGTATCTGAAGTTGTAGACTCAGGGGAGTCTAGGTGCTTCCTCTTACAGGTCCTCTTACGCGGAGGATCATCTGACGGATCAGGAGAATCCTCGGAAGAGGGGGTTCTTCCCAGTGGGGAAACCTGAAGCGATGGATCTCTTGGTCCGGGAGCAAGAGAGTGGGAAGAGACATCTACAGGCACCATAGAGGGAGGAGCTAAGGGGATAGACTGCTGACTGAGCCCGGGGGCCAGCACACTCCTCATCACCTCGAAGGCTCCCCTCCCAGGGAGATCCGAGAGACCCCGCTCCGAAGAAACAGGGGCTCCCGGGCCCACCGAAAAGGAAGGCTCCGAGGCAGATGTCGGAGCTGAGCTTACCAAGGCCGAAGCCCCGAGAGGAAGAGCAGGGTCGGACAAGGGTCCGATGCCACTCACCCCCTCGGAGCAGACCAGGGAAGCCCGACCACCGGATCCCTCCAAGGAAGGCCTCGAGGAGGAGATAAGAGTAGAAGCTGAAGGAGCAGAAAGGGATGGTATCTGCCCCGCAGCTGTAGCAGTGACTATTCCAATAGACTCCGGCTCCGAGCTCTGGAGGAGAGTCGAAGGAGGAATTTGAAGAGGGTGTGGACTAGTAGTCGTCTGTTGAGATGGACTATGAAGCATTTGGGCTAGTGCCTGTGATTTTAACAATCTGCTAACCACTCTCTCCAAATCATGGTCTGAGAGCCTGGAAGACCTAGATGATCGGCTCCGATGGCTCCGCTCCGAAAGAAGAGGAGAGGTCGGAGCCGAAAGTATAGGCTCCAAAGAGGGAGACCTGGACCGCTTCCTCGACGGAACCATCAGAGCCGAAGAAGCCTCGGTTCCAGACGGAGCCGACAACTTATCGGCTCCAAGCCTGGTCAAAGATGTATGAGCTCCGGCCGGAGCTGATACAGGCAAGGAAATAATGGTATCGGAGCCAGCCGGCGCCGATACCGAAGCCTTAGACACATGGTGATCGGAGCAGGTCGGAGCCGACACCAAAGTGGCAGTTAAAGTATCGTCACAGATAGCCATCGGTGCTGAAGATTTAGTCAAAATAAGATCGGCTCCAGCCGGAGCCGATCTCGACTCCAAAGGAGTCGGAGCCAGGGCCGAAGGCTTAGATGCAGAAGCCTTGGCCTTGGAGGTCTTAGAGGGCTGACCCGAAGCAGACTTGGTCAGGGAGCCCTCTGGTTTAAGTAAGCCCCTTAAGATTAGTTTATTTCTCCTTTCCTGCAGGACTCTCTGGCTGAAGGAGTGACAAATAGCACAGGAGTCCTGCAGGTGGAGAGGCCCCAGGCAATAAATACAAGAAGTGTGACCGTCTGTCAGACACATCTTCTGACAGCACTTCTTGAAGCCTGAGACCCTCGGTTCTTTGGACATGGTGAAAGTACACAAACACTCTACTCACACAGTCCCAGACTCAGAATTTTAACTTTAAGGGAGAAAACAAACTCACACACACACCCTGACAGGAAGGGATGGAGGGGAGTAAAAGGCCCGACTAAATTACACTAAGAAAACAATGAACTATGAGTCAAAGACTCTAAAACTATCTAAAAGTGACAGAATACTAATAATCTGTGAGAAAAATATGGAAAGGGGTGAGTAAATTCTGAATAACAAATTACTTACCAAGAGCTGGTAAAAGGAGGACCTCATCAGCAAAGCGGCAAATGAGATCTGGGTATTTACCGCCTTGCATCATGGGATATGGGGCTGCCTCGAGCTGGTAAAAGTGACTCTCGAGCTTAGCAAGTGCCGATCGGCTCCGAACCCATCCAGCAAGAATGAAGGCAAGATTGACAACTTAACATTTAAATGTTTTGCCAAAATAATGAAGGGCGAACTCCGCCCGGCTCTTAATAGGGCGCTTGTTAAATCTAGCACAAAAACGGCAGGCCGAGACGTTGTGTTCTGGCCCTAAACAAGGTATACAATAAGAGTGAAAATCCTTATGCGGTATTTGCTTCCCACAAGAAATGCAATTATTAACTTTGTCTGACATCGGTCTGAGGCAAGAAAAGTTTCCCCAACGGGGTACTTAGCTTTAAAGAAGACTTCGGCTGAAATACTTTCGTAAATCTCAGGAGCTGGCCGACCGGCACTTGCGAAAGTACAGTTTTGTACCTACCATAAATGTAGATGTCCGATAGGTATGCATCTGCAGTCATCACATATGGGTTGTCCTGCCTCAGGCAACCCTTCAGTCAGCCGGATTCCAAAGTCTGGGTCCGGCGTCGGCTGATGTCGCCCTTTCCCCGACGTCACAGCGCCTGGGGTATAAAAGCGTCAGCCGACGCCATCTTCCTCAGTTTTTCTTGCCCCAGATGCCAGGTGCCCTCTAGGAAGGCTAAATTTGGAAAATGCAATAAAAAATCCAAACATTTGCAAAAAAAAAAAAAAATATATATATATATATGTATATATATATATATATATATATATATATATATATATATATATATATAAACAAATACACCATAATAGATCCCCCAGCTAGCTAATAGAGAAGAAAGCACCCTAGGAATACCACAGAGGGGAAGGAGGGAGGGTAAACCTGACTGCAGATACATACCTATCAGACATCTACATTTATGGTAGGTACAAAACTGTACTATGTCCTTCAAGGATGCATCTGCAGTCATCACATATGGGTAGAATACCATAGCCAATCTGGGGGTGGAGGTACTAGGAAAAGGATGGTGTAGCTAAGATACCCTGCAGGACAGCCGAAGCAAAGCCTGCTCTGGATCTGGAATATAAAGGTAAATTGTAATGCTTGGCAAATGTATGCACGGAGCTCCATGTGGCAGCTTCTAAAATGTCTTTTGTAGCCACCCCTCTTAAGGCTGTGGAGGTGGCTGTGGCTCTCGTAGAATGAGGTCTAATGTTAGCTGGTACAGTCTTTCCATGAAATGAGTAACAAAAGCGGATGCAATTTCCTATCCATTTTGAAATTGTCTGTTTGGAAATTGCTTTTCCTTGAGTACCAGCAGCATATGCTACCAGCAGCTGGTCAGTTTTCCTGAAACTTTTTGTTCTATCCAAGTAGTAGCGCAACTGTCTGTGAATGTCCAGGGTGTGCAGCAGTTTCTCCCCTTTGTTTTGAGGATTTGGGAAGAAGGTAGGCAAGTGAATGGCTTGATTCAATGAAACCCTGGATACCACCTTTGGCATAAAAGTAGGATTAGTTCTTAATGAAACTCTGTCCTGGTGAAAAATAATAAATGGCTGAACTGCCATCAGGGCCTGCAATTCCGAAACCCTTCTTGCTGAGGTTATTGCCAGAAGAAAAGCAGTCTTCCATGAAAGGTACTGTAGATCTGCAGATGCTGCTGGTTCAAATGGAGGCAGTGTTAGTTTTTCCAACACGTAGTTAAGGTCCCAAGCAGGTAGAGGTGGTTTCCTAGGAGGTTTGATGTTTTTAATTCCTCTTAGAAACTGTCTTAGGAGAGGATGAGAAAAGACAGGTGGATCAGTATTGTACTCTGCTGAAATTGCTGAAGCATGAATCTTAATAGAAGAGTAAGACAGCCCATTGTGGAACATTTCTGCCAAATATTCCAGGATATGTGCCATGTTCATCATTGTCACATCTAGGCCCTTTGTGGTGTTCCAGATGAGAAACCTTTTCCATTTTGCTGAATATGCCTTCCTTGTGGAAGGGTGGCGAGCTTCCATAATAATATTCTTCACTCTCTGGGATAGCTTATCCTGAGGAGGAGTCAAGGTATTCTCCACGCTGTTAGTTGCAATGTTTTCAGGTTGGAATGTAGAGTTTTGCATCTGTGCTGTGTCAGTAGAAGTGGCCATAGAGGTAGGGGCCATGGTTTCGTACGGGACATGCTCCTTAGCAGTGGGTACCAGTGCTGTCTTGGCCAGTCCGGAGCCATCAGGATCACATTTGGCTGCTCTGCCCTGATCTTCAGTAACACCTTGGTCATTAATGGAATAGGAGGAAATGCATACACTGTCAGATTTCTCCAGCTGAAAGAGTCCACTTTCCACGCTTGTGGGTGGTATGTCCTTGAGCAGAATTTCTTCAGTTGATGATTGTGGGGGGGATGCAAATAGATCTATGTCCGGGCTCCCCCAGGATTGTGTTATCTGTCGGAAAATGTCTGGGTGCAGCATCCATTCATGTGCATCCATGATATTTCTGCTTAAGCTGTCCGCCAGTGTATTGTCCTTCCCTGGCACAAACTGAGCTTGTAGCTGTATATTGAGTTTCAAGGAAAGATCCCATAGGTTCATTGCCAGTCTGCAAAGAGGGTAAGAATGGGTACCTCCTTGCTTGTTTATGTACTACATAACTGTGGTGTTGTCTGTCCTTATTAGTAGATGGCCTTGATGCAGAAAAATTTTGAAGGCCTCGATTGCATGTATCACTGCTAGCATTTCTTTTTGATTTATGTGCATGCGTAGCTCCTTTCGTGACCACTGTCCTTGGATACCTCTGCCCTCCATGTGTGCTCCCCAGCCAAGGTCTGAAGTGTCTGTTGTAATGGTTTGGGAGGTTTTTGGTTTTGTGAAGGGCAACCCTCTGTTGGACTGGCTGGCCTGAGCCCACCACAGAAATTCCTTGTGAAGGCATGGAATGAGTGGGATTAACGCTTTCAAACTGTGACTGTGCTGAGTCCATAAACTCCTTAGGTACCACTGCAGCTTTCTCATATGTAGCCTTGCTTGTGGAATCAAAAGAATACAGGATGCCATGTAACCCAGGGCCTGCAGAATTTTCCTTGCAGTCAGGTGGGTTTGTCTTGTCAGATTCTTGAAGTAATCCGGTAGCTGACTGTTTTTCTTCTGTGAGATAAGCCATTTGGGTGGTTGTATCTAGATCCGCACCCAGAAAGGTTATTCTTTGGGATGGAACAAGTCTTGATTTGTGCATGTTGACTGTATATCCCAAGGCCTGTAGAAGATTGATGGCATAATTTAAGTCCTTTATCAAAGTTTGTTGGCTGTCCGCTTGTATAAGGCAGTCATCCAGATATGGGTAGATTTGAATCCCCTGGAGTCTGCAGTGTGCTATTACTGATGCCAGGCATTTCGTGTGCTGAGAATTGATAATGCTCTGACCCTGCAAGAAATCTGAGGTATCTTCTGCAACTTTGTCTGATAGGGACATGCAGGTATGCTTCCTTGAGGTCTACAGTAACCAGCCAAGACCCCTTGCCCAGCATGGAGTTGCTGTAGAGTCAGCATTTTGAATTTTGGCACAATGAGATAAGTATTCAGTGCGGACAAGTCGAGAATTGGTCTCCATTGATGCTCTTTTCTTGGAACAAGGAATAGCCTGGAGTAAAATCCTTGGCCTTGTTCTGAAATAGGAACTTTTTCTATGGCTTTCATTTGTAATAAGTTTGAGATTTGTTTCAAAGCCTCTGCCCTTTGATTTGGTGGCAGACCTGGCATGCCTTTTCTTTTTGGCAATGTGTGGAAATGGAACCTGTATCCGTTGTCTATTATTTGTAGTGTCCATTTGTCTCTTGTAATGTTGTGCCAATTTCTTGAGAATAAAGAAAGCTTTCCGCCCAAAGGTGCTTCTAATTGAGCCCTGGTTGGCGGAGTCAAAGCAACGTCATTGAGTCTGTCCTTGTGCAGCAGTTGCAGGTCCTGAACTGTCTGCCTGGATTGCAGGTTGCCATTGACGGCCTCTGTAGGAGCCCCTAGCTTGCCCTCTACCTCTGGCACGCCTGTTCCTGCCCCTTTGAAATCTTTCTGTGTCCGGAAAAGACCAATTCTTGGAGGGCCAGTTTCTGCTGAATCTAGGCGGTTGGACCTGAAGAAAATCCTTAACTGTTTGTACAGATTTTGCCTTTTCCTAAAATTTCTTTAGGACGTCTTGAGCAGTGGAACCAAATAACTTTTGCTTTTCTAGTGGAGCATCCAAAAGCTTAGCCTTAACATGTTCTGGCAGAGATTGTTCCTTCAGCCAAGCATGCCTGCGTATGACAACACCTGTCACTGCTGACCTACATGAAGCTTCCAATGCATCATAACCACACTGCAAGAAGTGGTTGCTAACCTGCCGGGAGTTATGTACCAGATCCTGAAGGGATTTACGGTCAAAGGGTTCAGAAGAAGACAATTTCTTATGCATTTCTTCTAACAAATACTCTTGAAGCTGTATCATGTGAAATTGACAATTTAATGCCCTCACAGCAAGAGTGGCAGAAGTATACACTTTTTTACCCCATCTCTCTAATGCCCTGGACTCCTTTGCAGAGGGGAGTGGGTTCTTAGTAGTAACAGCTGCAACCCCTTTAGGGCCCTGTGAAATAGTTTCAGGGTCAGCAGAGTGGGCCTTATAAAGAAAATTATGTGTGTCCGGGACTCTGTAATACCTATCGGGCTTAACAGGGGCCGGAGGCAGAGTGTTAGGAGTCATACTAGAGTCAGAGTATACATCATCAATCACATTTAAAACAGGAGGAATAGCCAAAGGTCTATGCTGAGGTAAATGAAGAAAAGTTCTTAGTCTTTTCCTGGAATCAGAATATTCCTGGCCCTGCCATTTGAAATGCTCTCTCATAGTGTGAAGGGTCTCCCCAAAGGAAAGCTCTTCAGGAGGGGAGGCCGAAGGAATAGATTCCTCTGCATCCGTATCCTCGTAGGCCGAATAAGCCTCCTCCTGGTAGTCAGAGTGCTCCGAGCCATCAGAGGCCTCCTCTGAGGAAAGGGGATCAGGAGGATCCATCCTGGGCCTTTTGTCTAGAGGGGGTTGAGAGCCCCTGTCCGGAAGAGGCTGAGAGCTCCTAATTAAGGAGATAAGATCCTCTGCTAAAGTTAGAATCTGAGAACTAGAAGAAGGTTCCTGAGGGATAACTCTGGGAGGCATGGCCTTGGAGTGTTTTGCAGCTTTAGCCCTGGTGAAGGCCTTAATAGACATGGATGCAGGAGGCCTGGCTGCACCACGTGCTGGTGTAGTTTTGTCTAAAGGTATGGTGTCGGAAGATTCCAATACACCAGTTTCGGAAGGCAATTCTGTAACCGACTCGGTAGGAGCCTCCGGGGCTGAGGCTGTCGGTTTTAATATTTCAGGGTTCGGAAGTTCAAAGGACTCGGTATCAGCCGAGACAGAGACACTCGCGGTAGGCCTAGCCGCGGTTTCAGCGAAACCGCTGCCCGCGGTGTCGGTCCTTGTCTTCCGTTTCTTAATTAAATGTGATGTTGGGGTTTCCGACGGCATTTTGTAAGCAAAACTATCCCCAAAAACTCTTCTGCGAACTCCGACCGACGTCTAAGAGTGCGTCGGTTGAAGGAAGCGCAGGCAGAACAGGCAGAGACGTCGTGGTCTGGGCCTAAGCAAGGAAGACAATAAGAGTGGAAATCCTTATGAGGTATTTGTTTCCCACAAGTTAAACAATTATTAACTTTTTCTGACATCGGCTGAGGCAAGAAAGAGTCCCCAACGGGGTGCTTAGCTTTTGAAGTCTTCGGATAGCGAATTTACAGGAGCTGGCCGACCGGCACTTGCGAACTGGTTTTGCTTCGGGCACCACGCGGCAAGAAAGACTGAGGAAGATGGCGTCGGCTGACGCTTTTATACCCCAGGCGCTGTGACGTCGGGGAAAGGGCGACATCAGCCGACGCCGGACCCAGACTTTGGAATCCGGCCGACCGACCGAAGGGCTGCTTGAGGCAGGACAACCCATATGTGATGACTGCAGATGCATCCTTGAAGGACATCTGCTTCTGCTTCGGGCACCGCGCGGCAAGAAAGACCGAAGAAAATGGAGTCGGCTGCCTCTTTTATACCCCTGTCGCACTGACGTCAGGGAAGAAGCGACAACAACCGACGCCGGACCTAGACTTTGGAATTCGGCCAACCAAGGACCCGCCTGACGGCAGATAACCCAAGTGTGATGACTGCAGCTGTATGCACGAAGAACATCTGCAGTGGCAAAGCCTGCTCTAGATTTGGAGTAGAGAGGTAGGTGGTAGTGCTTGGTAAAAGTGTGCACTGAGCTCCAGGTTGCAGCTTCTAATATGTCTTTGGTTGGTACCCCTCTGAGGAAAGCTGCTGAAGTGGCTGCTGCTCTGGTAGAATGAGGCCTAATGCCCTTAGGCACAGATTTGTCATGTTGTGCTTAATAGAAGCGGATGCAGTGTCCTATCCATTTGGAGATTGTCTACTTTGTAATAGGTTTTCCTTGTGATCCTGCAGCATATGCTACAAACAGCTGCTCAGTTTTTCTGAAAGCTTTTGTTTTGTCCAAGTAAAATCGTAGCTGATTGTGTATATCCAAAGAGTGCAGAAGTCTTCCCCCTTTATTCTGGGGATTTGGGTAGAAAGTAGGCAAATGAATAGTTTGGTTTAAGGCCACATTGGAGACCACTTTTGGCATGAATGTTGGGTTCGTCCTTAGAGAAACCCTGTCCTGGTGAAAAATGAGGAAAGGTTCCACAGCCATCAATGCCTGTATTTTCCATGACAAGAATTTTAGATCAGCTGTGCTGGCTGGTTCAAAAGGAGGCAGTGTTAGTTTTTCTAAAACAAAATTGAGGTCCCAAGTAGGTACTGGTGCTCTCCTAGGGGGTCTTATATTCTTTGCCCCTCTGAGGTACTGTCGTAGTAGAGGATGTGAAAAAATAGGAGGATCCGTATTGTAATGAGCTGAAATGGCAGAGGCATGGATTTTAATAGAAGAAAAAGATAGCCTTTGTCCAACATCTCAGTCAGGTATTGTAAAATCTGAGGCATATTAGGGACCAGTGGGTCGAGCCCTTGTGCCTGGTTCCAAGCACAGAATCTCTTTCATTTTTCCACATAAGATTTCCTATTGCTGGGTCTCCTGGCTTCCAAAATAACATCCTTAACAGCTTTAGAGAGAGGTGCAGTCTGAGTGGCTACATTACCTGCCATGCTGCCAAGTTTAAGGTTCTGAGTTGACTGTGCAGAATCTGATTGTTTTGCTGTGTCAGAAGATGAAGGATTTGAGGTAAAGGCCAAGGCGGGCCTTGGGACAAAATCTTTAGGATTGGGTACCAGTGCTGGCGTGGCCAGTCTGGTGCAATCAGGATCATTTTTGGCCTCTCTTGTCTGACTTATAGAAGCACCTTGGTGAGAAGAGGCATCGGAGGGAAGGCATAGACTGTCAGGTTTTGCCAGTTGAAAGATAGAGCATCCACTTTCCATGCTTGAGAGTGATAAGTCCTTGTGCAAAACTTCTGTAATTGGCAATTGTGAGGGGAGGCAAATAAATCTATGTCTGGGCGTCCCCATTCCCTTGTTATCATGTTGAACACTTGTGGATTTAGCTTCCATTCGTGAGGATCCATGATATTTCTGCTTAGTTAGTCTGCCAGTGTATTTTTTGTTCCTGGCAGGAATTGTGCTTGCAGATGTACTTGGTAAGTCAGTGCTGTGTACCACAAAGTCATGGCTTGTCTGCATAGGGGATAGGAATGTGTGCCCCCTTGCTTATGAACCACATAACTGTGGTACTGTCCGTCTTTATTAATAATTGTCCTAGACGTATTAGGTCCTTGAAGGCTGTCGGGGCATTCTGTACAGCTAGCATCTCTTTTTGACTGATGTGAAGATGCATTTGTTCCTTGGGCCACGTGCCCTGAATACATTTTCCTGCCATATGTGCTCCCCAGGCGTAATCCGATGCATCCGTTGTTAATGTCTGCCTGGCTGTAGGTAAGATGAAAGGCTGTCCCTTGTTGCGGTGACAGGCCTGGGACCACCATCAAAACTCCTGTTGTAGGCAGGGAATCAAGGTTATGATTGTCTCTAGGCTGTGACAATGCCGAGTCCAAACACTTTTTAGATACCACTGTAGTTTCGTCATATGCAGTTTGGCATATGGAATTAGTAGAATGCAAGATGCCATGAAACCCAGGGCCTGCAGAATTTTTCTTGCAGGAAGCTGGGTCTTTGATGCCATCATTTGGAAGTAATGAGTCAGTTGCCTTTGTTTATCTGGCGTGAGATAAGCTATATGGGTAGTTGTATTTAAGCTTGCACCCAGGAATATTATCTCTTGAGAGGACACTAGTTTTGATTTCTTTTCGTTTACTGTGTACCCTAGGCAAATTAGTAATCTTTTTACAAACTCCAGGTGCTTTAGAAGAATGTCCTTGCTCTCTGCTTGAATAAGGCCATCCAAGTAGGGATATATTTGAATTCCTTTTTGTCTGCAAAATGCAATTACTGGTGCCACGCATTTTGTGAAGACCCTGGGCGCAGTAGATAAGCCAAAGGGCAGTGCAGAGAATTGATAATGCCTTGAGTCTGCTATAAATCTGAGGCATCTTCTGCACGATTGTCTGACTGGGACGTGCAGGTATGCCTCCTTGAGATCCAAAGTAACAAGCCAAGCCTCTTTGCCCAGCATGGGAAAGAGTTGTAGTGTTAACATTTTGAATTTTGGAACATCCAGGAAAATATGTAGGATTGACAGGTCCAGTATTGGTCTCCATGCTTTGTCCTTTCTGGGTACTAGGAAAAGTCGTGAGTAAAATCCTTGGCCCTGTTCTTCTTGTGGAACATTTTGAATAGCTCCCATATCCATAAGAGCTGCAATCTGTTTTTGTGCCTCTGCCCATTGGTTTTGTGGCAGGTTTGGCATACCTTTTGGTTTTGGAAGTGGAACCTGTACCCTTGAGAAACTATATTCAACACCCATTGGTCTTGGGTGATCCTGTGCCAATTTTTTGAAAAAAGTGCTAGCTTTCCCCCTAGGGGTGCTGTCAACTGGTAAGAGCTTAGCATTTGCAGAGGGAAGTCATTGTGACTGTTTCCTATAAGGTTGTGATTTGTCTTCTCCTCCTTTGGGGGCCAAAGCACCCCATTGTTTAGGTCTGTAGGAGCTTTGGGGCTGAGATCTGCCTCTTGGGCGTCTGTATCTGCCTCTTTGTGGCCTGTCTGACACTGGAAAGGACCAATTTTTTGAAGGCCAGTTCCTGCTAAATCTAGGTGGCTGAACCTGTAAGAAATCTTTCACAGTTTGCAATGACTTTGCTTTATCCTCCATTTTCTTTAAAACCTCTTCTGCCTTAACACCAAACAAAATATCATGCTGTAGTGGAGCATCCAATAATTTCATTTTAACATGGTCAGATAAACTTTGTTCTTTCAACCAAGCATGTCTTCGAATAACTAAGCCTGTAACTGCGGCTCTACAAGAAGCCTCTAATGAATCAAAACCACACTGCAGAGTATGCTTTCCCACTTGTTCAACTGCATGCAATAAATCCTGCATTTCTTTACAGTCAGGACCTTCTATATTTGTAACTATTTTCTGCTTTAACAATGACATGAGATACTGCTGTAAGCATGTGAAACTGACAGTTTAAAGCTCTTACAGCTAAAGTAGCAGAAGTGTAAACTTTTCCCCCCATCTGTCCAGAGCTCTGGAATCCCTATCTGAGGGGACAGGATTTTTGGCAGTGGAAGCTTTAACCCCTCTGGGACCCTGAGAAATAGTTTCTGGGTCCGCAGCGGAATTTTTGTAAAGAAATTTATGAGAGTCAGGGACCCTGTAGTACCTGTCTGGCTTTACTGGTGCAGGGGGTAAAGAATCTGGAGACAGACTGGATTCAGAAAAAAACATCATCAACAATATCAAGCACAGGGGGATAGCCAAGGGCCTGTGCTGAGGCAATAGAAAGAAATCTCTGAGCCTTTTCTTGGATTCTGAGTAATCCTGGCTCTCCCAATGGAAATGTTCCCCCTCATGGTGTGCAGGGTTTCCACAAGAGTGTAATCCTCAGGCGGTGAGGCTGAAGGAATGGACTCTTCAGCATCAGAGTCCTCATAGGGAGGGAGAGACTAGCCCTGGTCAGAAGAAGAATCAGAAGAAATGGAAACCTGATCAGAGGAATCATAATCAGTGTCTTGCCTAGGCCTTTTGTCAGGAGGGGGATGGGAGCCCCTGATTAAAGTAATAAGGTCTTCGGACATTTTAAGCATCTGTTTCTTAGGCATGGATGACTGTTCTGGATAATGCTGCACTTGTTTCTTTGTCTTTAATGGTGTTTTTGACTTTGCCTTTGCTGTAGTAGCTTTAATTGTAAGCTGTGAAGGTCTGAAAACACCCTCAGAAGCCGGTGCCTGCTCAGCGGCTCTGGACCCATCTGAGGGTATATTTTCCGTAGGCCCAATACCTTGAGTTTCCACAGGCCTCGGCGTCTCCACGTGGCTGTCGGTTGCAGCCTGTGGCTCTGAGGTAGCGGGTGTCAGGGGCTACGAGAGAGCCTCACTGAGAACCGGCGACTAGCCTAGAAGAGGCTTCGTCGTCGGTTTTGGACCTCGGATGCCTGTTTTTTTCTTTGTCTTTGCGTTTTTTATACATTCCGGTCGTCGGTTTTTCCGATGGCATTATGCAATTAAGTCTTCGTCCAAAATAATGTAAAGCAAAATCAAACCAACGTTTAATAGTGCATTTATTAAATCTAGCACAAAACCGACAACTAGTGACGTCGTGGTCAGGGCCTAGGCAAGGAATGCAGTAAGTGTGAAAGTCCTTATGAGGTATTTGCTTCCCATAAGAAATACAATTATTAACTTTTACTGACATCGGTCTGGAGCAAGAAAAAGTTTCCCCAACAGGGTACTTAGCTTTATTGAAGACTTTGGTTCTGAAATTCAAGTTTGAAAATCTCAGGAGTCGGCCGACCGGCACTTGCGAACTGCTTATGCTTCGGGCACCGCGCGGCAAGAAAGACTGAAGAAAATGGCGTCAGTTGCAACTTTTATACTCCTGGCGCACTGACGTCAGGGAAGAGGCGACAGCAACCGACGCCAGACAAAGACTTTGGAACTCGGGCCAACTACGAGTCGCCTGCCAGCAGGATAACCCAAGTGTAATGACTGCAACAGTGAAACATGATGAACATCAAATACACCAAAAAGCATAAATACACCAAACAAGAAGGAAGGCAGAGCAAAGAGAAGTCAGGGGGCTGGAGGGAGGGTAACCAGGACTACAACAGTGACTACACTTGAACATCTACATTTAAGGTAAGTGTACACAAAGTACAGTTGTGTACACTTACCATAAATGTAGATGTTCGAGTGTATTCACTGTTGTAGTCATTACATTTGGGTAATCTTCTAGCAGGTTGCCCTCAGTCGGCCTGATTAACAAAGTCTTGGGTCCTGCATCGGTTGCTGTCCCTTCTTCCATGACATCAGGTCGTCAGGGGTATAAAACATGCAGTCGACGCCATTACATCAGTTTTTCTTGCCCCAGATGTCAGGTGCCACCCTAATGGGGAGCAATATATATAGATATATATATATATATATATATATATATATATATATATATATATATATATATATATAGATATATATATATATATATATATATATATATATATATATATATATACACATATGTATATCATTTAAAACACACACACACACACACACACACACAAAAATAATATACCTCCAAACAAAAGCAAACACACCAAAAAGGCTTTTAAGCATAGTAAAAGAAATGAGAGGTATAGTAAGAGAAAAACAGGTGTCTGGAGGGTGGGTAACCAGGACTGCAACAGTGAATACACTCGAACATCTACATTTATGGTAAGTGTACACAACTGTACTATGTTCTTCATGTTTCAATGTTGCAGTCATTACATTTGGGTAGAATCCCAAAGCTATGGTTGGGAGGATGGAGTTATACAGCATTAGGAGCAGCTATAAGGCCCTGCAGTACAGCAGTGGCAAAGCCAGCTCTAGATTGAGACAGGTGCCATGGAGGAAGGTGTGACACATTGCACAGGAGTGGGTACCAGTGTTGGCGAGGCCAGTCTGGAGCAATCAGAATCATTTTTGGTTTGTCCTGTCTGACTTTAAGTAGAACTTTGGAGAGCAGAGGCAGACGGGGAAAAGCATAGACTGACAGGTTTTTCCAGCTGAATGATACAGCATCCACTTTCCAAGCTTTTTTGTGATGAATTCTTGTGCAGAATTTGTCCAACTGATAGTTCTGGGATGAGGCAAAAAGATCTATGTCTGGACTCCCCCATTTGCGTGCCAACATGTTGAAAAAAAGAAGTTATGTACTCACCATAACGTTCCATCCGAGTAGTTACACTTCATTTTTCTGCAACCTGTGGTTATACGGATCTGAGCCGGCAACTTTTTTTCTAGCATCTGCTCCAAGCTCCGAGCTACTCCCCTTACCCATAATGCCCTACCATCTCCTATCTTCCCTCAGATCGAGTTTGCTGCAACTAAGAAGTACAGTTGTGTACACTTACCATAAATGTAGATGTTGAGTGTATTCACTGTTGCAGTCATTACACTTTGGTTATCCTGCTGGCAGGCTACCCTCAGTCGGCCCGAATTCCAAAGTCTAGGTCTGGCGTCGGCTGCTGTAGCCTCCTCCCTGACATCAGTGCGCCAGGGGCACAAAAGATGCAGCCGACGCCATTTTCCTCAGTCTTTCTTGCCCCCAGATGTCAGGTGCCCCCAAATGGGTAGGCTAAAAATATGCCAATAAAACATGCACGCGTCAAAATATATTATACCATCATCTACAAGCAAATACACCACATAGGTTGCATAGATTTAGAAAAGTTCAGATAAGTTCCAGCAAAGATATGGGGGATGGTGGGTGGGTAACCTGGACTGTAACAGTGAATACACTCGAACATCTACATTTATGGTAAGTGTACACAACTGTGCTATGTTCTTCGTGTTTCACTGTTGCAGTCATTACACTTGGGTTGAATCCCAAAGCTATGGTTGGGAGGCTGGAGCCAAGTAGCATTAGGAGCGGCTATGAGGCCCTGCAGAACTGCAGTGGCAAAGCCTGCCCTGGATTTAGAGTAGAGTGGTAAATTATAGTGCTTTGTAAAGGTGTGCACTGAACTCCAGGTAGCAGCCTCTAACGTGTCTTTGGTTGGTACTCCCCTGAGGAAGGCTGCTGAAGTGGCTGCTGCTCTGGTTGAATGTGGCCTAATGCCCTTAGGCACTGGCTTGCCATGTTGTGAATAGCAGAAACGAATGCAGTGGCCTATCCACTTTGAAATAGTTTGCTTTGAGATAGCCTTTCCTTGTGATCCTGCAGCATATGTCACTAGTAGTTGCTCTGTCTTCCTGAAAGCTTTGGTTTTGTTCAAATAGAAGCGTAGCTGTCTATGTATGTCCAAAGAATGCAGAATTCGCTCACCCTTATTCTGTGGGTTTGGATAAAAAGTAGGCAGATTAATAGTTTGGTTAAGGGCCACAATGGACACTACCTTAGGCATAAATGTCAGGTTTGTCCTCAGAGAAACCCTGTCTGGATAAAAAAAGGTTCCACATCCATGAGTGCCTGTAGCTCTGAGACTTGTCTTGCAGAGGTTATTGCTAGGAGCAGAGCTGTTTTCCAAGACAAAAACTTTATATCAGCTGTAGCGGCTGGCTCAAAAGGAGGCAGGGTGAGTTTTTCCAAGACTTAATTGAGGTCCCATTGCTGGTATTGGTGATCTCCTTGGAAGCCTTAAGTTTTTGGCACGTCTGAGGTACTGCCTTAATAAAAAATGAGAAAAGATTGGTGGCTCTGTATTGTAATGAGCCAAAATGGCAGAGGCATGAATTTTAATTTATGAAAAGGATAGGCCTTTGTCCAGCATCTCAGTTAAGTATTGCAAAATCTGAGGAATATTTGGTACAGCTGTGTCAATTCCTTGTGCCTGATTCCAAGCACAGAATCTCTTCCATTTTGCATCGTAAGACTTTCTGGTACTAGGCCTTCTAGCCTCCAAAATTACATCAATCACATCTTTAGTGAGAGGTGCGTTTTGTATGACTACATTATCCGCCATGCTGCCAGATTTAAAGTCTTTAGTTGGCTGTGCAGGATCTGATTGTTTTGTTGGGATAGTAGATGAGGTAATTCAGGCAAGGTCCAAGCCGGGCATTGAGACAAGTTCCTTAGGATTGGATACCAGTACTGGCGGGGCCAGTCTGGGGCAATCAGTATCATCTTTGGCTTCTCTTGCCTGACCTTTAGGAGTACCTTGGGGAGGAGAGGCAGAGGAGGAAAGGCATATACTGCTAAGTTTTTCCAGCTGAAAGATAATGCGTCCACTTTCCATGCTTGTCTGTGATAGGTCCTTGTGCAGAATCTTTTTATTTGGTAGTTGTGAGGAGAGGCAAATAGATCTATATCCGGGCATCCCCATTTCCTTGTTACCATGCTGAAGACTTGTGGATCCAATTTCCACTCATGGGGATCCATGAGGTTTCTGCTTAGTTTGTCTGCCACAGTATTTATCTTGCCTGGCAGGAACTGTGCCTGCAGATGTACTTGGTAAGTCAATGGAGCGTCCCAAAGTCATGGCTAGTCTGCAAAGGGGGTAAGAACGAGTGCCTCCCTGCTTGTTTATATACCACATGAATGTGGTGTTGTCTGTCTTTATCAGTAGTTGTCCCGGATGAAGTAGGTCCTTGAAGGCTGTCAGGGCATTCTGAACAGCTAGCATCTCTTTTTGATTGATATGTAGATGCATTTGGTTTGTGGACCATGTGCCTTGAATACATCTTCCTGCCATGTGGGCCCCCCAGGCATAATCTCATGCATCTGTTGTTAATGTCTGCCTGGCTGGGGGTAAGGTGAATGGCTGTCCCTTGTTCTGGTGACAAGCCTTCGCCCACCATCGAAACTCCTGTTGCAGGCAGGGAATGAGGGTAAAGTACAGTTTTGTACCTACCATAAATGTAGATGTTCGAAGATCCACATTGCTGCAGTCCTAACACTTGGGTAGTCCGCTGTCCCAGTCGGCCCGAATACCAAAGTATATGGCTGACGTCGGTCAAGGCGCATTAGTCTGACGTCAGGACGTCAGGGTACAAATGCGCATGACCGACGTCATATCCTCAGTCTTTTCTTGCCCCAGATGTCAGAAGACCCTAAAAAGATAAGGCCAAAACCAAAAAACACCAAACACTCCTGCACCAAATATACAATATATATACAAATTTACAAAAGTATAACCCCACCCACACAACCACCCCTAAACACAGAGGGGAAGGAGGGAGGTAATTGGACTGCAGCAATGTGGATCTTGAACATCTACATTTATGGTAGGTACAAAACTGTACTATGTTCTTCATTCCACATTGCTGCAGTCCTAACACTTGGGTAGAATCCCAAAGCAGAGGTAAGGGAGGCTGGCAAATCATAAAGAAGCAGGAGCTGTCAACATGCCCTGCAAAATAGCCGTGGCAAAACCAGCCCTAGATTTAGAGTAGAGAGGAAGGTGGTAATGCTTAGAGAAAGTATGCACTGAACTCCAAGTAGCTGCCTCCAAAATATCCTTAGTTGCCACCCCCCTTAGAAATGCTGTTGAAGTGGCAGTAGCCCTGGTGGAATGAGGCCTAATCCCAGCTGGAACTTCCTTGCCATGATGGGAATAACAAAATGCAATGCAAAACCCAATCCACTTAGAAATAGTTTGTTTTGACACAGGCTTGCCCTGAGAACTCAAAGCAAAAGAAACAAACAACTGCTGAGATTGCCTGAAATCCTTAGTCCTGCTTAAATAATAACGCAACTGCCTGTGTACATCTAAAGTGTGCAAAATCTTTTCCCCCTTATTTTGGGGATCTGCATAAAAAGTAGGCAAATGAATAGTTTGGTTTAAAGCCACACTAGAAACCACCTTAGGCATAAAGGAAGGATTAGTACGTAATGATACCCTATCCTTATGGAAAATCAAAAAAGGCTCAACCGCCATAAGGGCCTGCAATTCAGAAACCCTTCTTGCAGAAGTAATGGCCAACAAAAAGCAGTCTTCCATGACAAGTATTTCAATTCAGCAGTAGCCGAGGCTCAAAAGGTTGTAGAGTAAGTTTCTCCAACACAAAATTGAGATCCCAAGCAGGAGTAGGAGCTCTCGTGGGGGTCTTATATTCTTTGCCCCTCTAAGAAATTGCTTGAACACAGGATGAGAAAACAATGGTGGGTCACAATCATAGTGAGCTGAAATTGCTGCAGCATGAATCTTTATGGAAGAGAAAGACAAACCTTTGTCCAATAACTCAGTAAGATATTGAAGAGCCACACTCAAATTAGGCTCAGAAACCTCCAAATTCTTTGCTGCACTCCAAAATAAAAATCTCTTCCATTTTTCTGCGTACACTTTCCTTGTACTAGGTCTTCTGGCTTCCATAATCACATTCAAAACTTGTTGAGGAAGTTGAGACCTGCTATGTTTCCAAACAGAATATGCCAGGCTGTTAGATGAAGAGAATGAAGCTTGACATTGAGTAGATGACCGTCCCTCTGAGACAATAGGTGTGGAATCAAAGGTAAAGGCCATGGAGGCTTCCTTACCAGACTCCTCAGTAATGGGTACCAGTGTTGCGAGGCCAATCTGGAGCTATTAAAATCATCCTTGGCTTGTCTTGTCTGACCTTTAGGAGTACCTTTGGAAGAAGAGGCAGAGGTGGAAAGGCATACACATGAAGATTTTTCCAACTGAAAGAAAGAGCATCCACCTTCCAAGCTGTGTGATGAAACCTTTTCGCAAAACTTTGGCAGCTGGTGGTTTAGTGGAGAAGCGAACAGATCTATGTCTGGAGTTCCCCATGACACTGTCAATTTCGAAATACATGAAGATCCAGTTTCCACTCGTGGGGATCCATGATTTGCCTGCTTAACACATCTGCTAAGGAGTTCTGTGCTCCGGCAGAAACCTTGCCTGAAGAGTTAGTTGCAAGCTGAGCAGTCTCCCATAAAATCATTGCCTGCCTGCATAGAGGGTAAGAATGTGTTCCCCTTGTTTGTTGATGTACCACATGACAGTTGTGTTGTCTGTTAGAATCAACACCTGCCCTGGAAGAAGTAACTCCTTGAAAGCCATTAATGCAAACTGGACTGCTAACATCTCCTTCATGTTGATATGTAGATGCTGTAGTCTGGCAGGCCACTTGTCTTGTACCCACTTTCCATTCAGATGAGCTCCCAAGCTATGTCTGAGGCATCTGTCGTTAGAATCTGACTCGCCTCTGGCCGGGTCACAGAGAGTCCCTTGTTTAGGTGACATTCCTGAGCCCACCACAAAAATTCCTTTTGAATGCAAGGTATTATTTGAATGACAGTGTCCAAATCCTGGCAGTGCTGTGTCCATACATTTTGAGATACCATTGCAGCTTCCTCATATGCAGTTTGGCATTGGGAAGCACCAGAATACAAGATGCCATGAACCCTAAGGCTTGAAGGACTGTCCTTGCAGTCAGCCCGGACTGAAGAGATAGTTGATGGAAGTAAAGGGAAAGATTCTTTTGTTTGTCCGGGGTTAAAAGGCCATCTGGGTTGCTGTATTCAGTCTCACACCCAGAAAGCACATGTCTTGAGAGGGTACTAGACTGGACTTTATTTCGCTCACAGAATACCCCAGGCATCTTAGCACTGCTATCACATATTCCAAATGCTGTAAAGGTCTTCCTTTTCTTGAGCCAGAATCAGGCAGTCGTCCAAGTAAGGATAGATTTGTATTCCTTTTAGCCTGAAGTAAGCTATCACTGGAGCCAGAACCTTTGTGAATACTCTGGGCGCAGTAGATAAGCCAAAGGGCAATGCAGAGAACTGATAATGTGAATTTCCAGCTCGAAAACGCAGATACTTCCTGCAACTTAGTCTGATAGGTACATGAAGGTAAGCCTCCTTGAGGTCTAAAGTTACCATCCAGTGATCTTTGCCCAGCAGAGGTAAAAGCTGTTGTAACGTCAACATTTTGAACTTGGGAATGTCCAGATAAGTGTTGAGGATAGATAAATCCAAAATTGGTCTCCACGTGTTCCCCTTCTTTGGTACTAGGAACAGGCGAGAATAAAATCCTAGGCCTCTGTCTGGCACAGGAACCGGCTGAATGGCCCCTATTTGGAGTAACAGAGAAATTTGCTTGTGAGCCTCTTTTCTTTGTAGCGGAGGAATGTCTGGCATGCCTTTGAAAGGAGGCAAGGTATGGAAATAAAACCTGTAACCGTGGTGAATGATATCCAATACCCATCTGTCTTGGGTAATTAAACTCCAATTTTCTTTGAAAAGTGCCAGCCTTCCTCCCAAAGGTGCTGCCAGACGAGAAAGCACTGGCAGCTGAAAAGGCAGGTCATTGGGTCTGTTTACGAAAGGACTGACCCCTGCCCTCACCAGAAGACTGAGCAGGTGAACTCCCCGTTCTAGGCCTAAAAGAACCCTGAGCTCTGCCCCTACCACGTCTAGACCTACCCCTAGACTGGGAATCATAAGCAGGATATGTCCACCCTTAGTAGGCCAATTTCTACTAAACTTGGAGGCTGAACCTGCAAAAATCTTTAACAGTCTGCATAGACTTAGCCTTGTCCTCCATTTTCTTTAAAACTGCTTCCACAGGCGAACCAAACAACACGTCAGACTGTAATGGAGCATCCAAAATCCTTGTCTTAACATGCTCAGCTAAATTCTGATCCCTCAGCCAGGCGTGCCTCGAAGAACAGAACCAGTGGCAGCCACCCTCGAAGAGGCCTGCACAGCATCAAAACCACATTGCAAGGAATGCTTACCCACCTGTTCAGACACATGAACTAAATCCTGCAACTCTTTACACTCAATACCTTCCGCCAGAGCATCTACCTTAGACTTCAATTGTGAAAGGAGATAATTTTGATATTTTAACATGTGGAACTGGCAATTCAAAGCCCTCATGGCTAAAGTGGAAGAAGTATACACCTTCTTTCCCCATCTATCCAAAGCCCTTGCCTCTATCAGGAGGAACAGGATTTTTAACAACAGAAGCCTTAACACCTTTAGGCCCCTGAGAAACAGTTTCTGGGTCTGCCCTAGGACTCTTAAAAAGATACTTATGAGCTTCAGGCACCCTATAATACCTGTCTGGTTTAACTGGGGCAGGAGGCAAAGAATCAGGGTTCAGTGAAGCCTCTGCAAAAACATCTTCCACCACATCCAGAACAGGAGGGATAGCTAAAGGCCTATGCTGGGGTAAAAACAAAAATTCCCTAAGCCTCTTCATGGAATCAGAGAAATCTTGACCTTCCCATTTAAAATGCTCCCTCATGGAATGAAGAGTCTCTGAAAAAGAAAATCCTCAGGAGGAGAAGCCAAGGAGTAGAATCATCCACATCAGAATCAGAATAAGGAGGATACTCCTGCAAGTCTTCAGCCGAAGACTCAGAAGCCTCCGAACACTGCTCAAAACTCTCAAACTCAGGTTCCACCCTAGGCCTCTTATCAGGAGGGGGCATAGAACCTCTAATCATAGTAATCAAATCTTCTGCCATTTTAGGCATATGTTTCTTAGGCAAAGATCCTGAAGAACTAGGAGAGACCCCCACTGAAGCTAAACCTGGCCTGCCTCTCAAAGAAGCCTTGGAAACAGTAGGGGAGGGCCTAACCACCTTAGGAAGAGAGGGGAGAACAGCCACCTGAGAAGCCCCTTCAGCCTGGCCTACCTCCTGAGAGGATACATCTTGTAACAGTAAAGTCTCTCCCTGAGACTCCAAAGAAACTTCAGGCAGAACCACCGGCTCCACTCAGCATTCAACAGAGCCGACGTCTGGGACTGGCGGTTCTTCCAACCTAGGCTTTGCTGCTTTGTCCTTGCGCTTTTGACGAAGCGGGCCGGAGCATCCGACGGCATTTTATAATTACAACGCTTCCCAAAGACTAACCTGGCACAGTCTAATCTTCTCTTTATAGTGCGTTTGTTAAATCTAGCACAAGAGCGACATCCAACAACGTCGTGCTCAGGCCCTAAACAAGGTATACACAAGGTATGGTAATCCCTATGAGGTATCTGTTTCCCACAAGAAATACAGTTATTTACTTTTTCTGACATCCGGTTAAATACTGAGGCAAGAAAAAAACAAAATATTCCCCAACGGGGTACTTAGCCAACTTTGATTCGGTCTGAAACTCCGACTTCAGAAAATTTCAGAACGCCAACCTGCACTCGCAAAACTGCTTCTGCATCGGACCATGCGGCAAAAAAGACTGAGGATATGACGTCGGTCATGCGCATTTGTACCCTGACGTCCTGACGTCAGACTAATGCGCCTTGACCGACGTCAGCCATATACTTTGGTATTCGGGCCGACTG
The DNA here is from genome assembly GCF_019279795.1 of Protopterus annectens. NCBI lineage: Eukaryota > Metazoa > Chordata > Ceratodontiformes > Protopteridae > Protopterus > Protopterus annectens. Next base: position 556,301,896 of record NC_056741.1, on the reverse strand, counting down.
GGACAGCGGACTACCCAAGTGTTAGGACTGCAGCAATGTGGAATGAAGAACATTTATTGTTTCCAGGCTGTGGCAATGTTGAGTCCAAACACTTTTTAGGTAGCATTGAAGTTTCCTCATATGCAGTCTTGCATATGGAATTAGAATGCAGGATGCCATGAAGACCAAAGCCTACAGAATTTTTCTTGCAGATAACTGGGCCTTTGTTGCCAATAGGTTGAAATAGGTAGTCAGTTGCCTTTGTCTGGCGTGAGATAAGCCATCTGGGCAATTCTATTTATGCCTGCACCCAGGAATATTATCTCTTGAGAGGGTACTAGTTTTGATTTCTTTTCGTTGACTGTGTACCCTAGGCCTGATAGAAATCTCTTTACAAACGCCAGATGCTGTAGTAGAATGTCCTTGTTCTCTGCTTGAATGAGGCAGTCGCCCAAGTAAGGATATATTTGTATTCCTCTGTCTGCAGAATGCAATTACTGGTGCAGGGCACTTTGTGAAGACCCTGGGCACAGTAGATAAGCCAAAGGGCAGTGCAGAGAATTGGAAGCGCACTGAGCCAGCTTTGGATCGGAGGTATCTTCTGCATGTTTGTCTGACTGGGACATGCAGGTATGCCTCTTTTAGGTCTAAGGTCACAAGCCAAGCCTTCTTGCCCAGCATGGGCAGAAGTTGCTGTAGTGTCAACATTTTGAATTTTGGTATATCCAGATGTGTTTAGGATAGATAGGTCCAGTATTGGTCTCCAGGTCTTGTCCTTTCTTGGTACCAAGAACAGTCTTGAATAAAACCCTCGTCCCTGCTCTTGCTCTGGTACTTGTTGAATGGCCCTCATGTCCATGAGGGATGAGACTTGCTTTTGTGTCTCTACCCACTGATGTTTTGGCAGGTCTGGCCAACCGTTTGTCCTCGGCAGAGTATGGAAGTGAAACTTGTAGCCTTGTGACACTATGTCTAGTACCCATTTGTCCTGGGTTATTATGTGCCAATTTTGTGAAAAAATTGCTAGTTTTCTCCCTAAAGGTGCTGCCAGAAGATAAGTGCTTGGTGCAGGCAGAGGGAAGTCATTGGGACTGTTTCCTGTATGGCTGTGATTTGTCTTCTCCACTTTTGGAGGTAGAAGCACCCAATTGTTTAGACCTGTAGGAACCTTGGGGCTGGGATCTGCCTCTTGGGCGTCTGTATTTGCCCCTTTGTGGTCTGACACTGGAAAGGACCAATTCTTTGTAGGCCAGTGTCTGCTAAATCTTTGAGGCTGCACCTGTAAGAAATCTTTAACCGTTTTCATAGATTTAGCTTTGTCCTTCATTTTCTTTAACACCTCTTCTGCTTTAACCCCAAACAAGGTATCATGCTGTAATGGAGCATCTAATAATTTTGCTTTGACATGATCAGGCAGACTTTGTTCCTTTAACCAAGCATGCCTCCTAATGACAGAACCCGTAACAGCGGCCCTGCAGGAGGCCTCCAAATAATCAAAACCACATTGCAAAGTATGCTTTCCAACTTGTTCAGCTGCATGCAATAAATCCCGCATTTCTTTGTTTTCTGCACATTCAGAATTTATCAATATTTTCTGTTTAAACACTGACATAATATATTGCTGATATTTGAGCATATGGAACTGACAATTTAAAGCCCTTATAGCCAAGGTAGCAGAAGTGTAAATCTTTTTTCCCCATCTGTCCAATGCCCTAGAATCCCTGTCAGAGGGGGGTAGGTTTTTTGCACTGGAAGCCTTGACCCCTTTGGGACCCTGAGAGATAGTTTCTGGGTCAGCAGCCGGATTTTTGAAAAGGAATTTATGAGAGTCAGGAACCCTGTGGTACCTGTCTGGCTTAACAGGAGCTGGAGGTAAGGAGTCAGGGGTCAGACTGGACTCTGAAAATACATAATCTACAATGTCTAACACAGGTGGAATAGCTAGGGGCTTGTGTTGTGGTAGTAAAAGAAAGTCTCGGAGCCTTTTCTTAAATTCTGAAAAATCTTGGCTCTCCCAGTGGAAATGCTCCCTCATGGTACGCAAAGTTTTCCCAAAAGAGTAATCCTCCGGAGGAGAGGCTGAAGGAATAGATTCTTCAGCATCAGAATCCTCATAGGGAGGAAGAGAGTATTCCTGATCAGAAGAGGAATCAGATGAAATGGAAGTCTGATCTGAAGATTCATATTCTGTCTCTTGCCTAGGCCTTTTATCAGGAGGGGGATGGGAACCCCTGATCAAAGTAATTAAGTCTTCGGCCATTTTCAGCATCTATTTTTGGGCATGGGGGGCCTCTCCATGAGGCTGTTGTACTTGTTTCTTTTTCTTTAAAGGTGCTTTAGTCTTTGCCTTTGAAGCTGAAGTCATTTTAATGTATAATTGAGTAGGTCTGAAAACACCCTCAGAAGCAGATACCTGATCAGTGGCTCCGGACCCATCTGAGGGAATAGTCTCCGAAGGTCCAATACTTTGAGCTTCCAGCGGCCTAGTCGACGTGGGAGTCGGTAGCGGCCTGTGGGCCTAAAGTAGCAGGCGTCAGGGGCTGCGAAGGCGCCTCACTGAGAACCAGCGAACCGGTGACTGGCTTAGAAGAAGCCTCGTCTGTTTTGGACCTCGGATGCCTGTCCTTTTCTTTTTCTTTGCGTTTCTTGTGAATTCCGGTAGTCTGAAGGCTACCAGACGACATCGCATAATTAAATCTTTTGCCAAAATAGTGTAATGCAAAATCGTACTGACGCTTAATAGTGCGTTGGTTAAATCTAGCACAAAACTGACAACTAGCAACATCGTGGGCAGGGCCTAGGCAAGGAATACAGTAAGAATGAAAGTCCTTACGAGGTATTTGCTTCCCACAAGAAATACAATTATTAACTTTTTCTGACATCGGTCTGGAGCAAGAAAAAAGTTTCCTCAACAGAGTACTTAGCTTTTAATGAAGACTTCAGAAACTCGAAGACGAAAATCTCAGGAGTCTGCCGACAGGCACTTGCGAACTGTTTATGCTTCGGGCACCGCACGGCAAGAAAGACTGAAGAAAACGGCATCAGCTGCATCTTTTGTATCCCTGGCGCACTGACGTCAGGGAGGAGGCGACAGCAGCCGATACCGGACCTAGACTTTGGAATTTGGGCTGACTGAGGGTAGCCGCAGGATAACCCAAGTGTAACGACTGCAACAGTGAAACACGAAGAACATCATAAGCAATTCAAGCCAATAAACCAAAAGTACAGTTTTGTACCTACCATAAATGTAGATGTCCAATAGACATGCGACTGCAGTCATAACATGTGGGTTGTCCTGCCTCAGGCAGCCCTCGGTCGGCCGGATTCCAAAGTCTGGGTCCGACGTCGGCTGATGTTGCATTTCTCTCCGACATCAGAGCGGCTGGTGTACATAAGCATCAGCCGACGCCATTTTCTTCAGTGTTTCTTGCCCCAGATGCCAGGTGCCCTCCAAGGAAGGCTGTAATCAAATTGGAAGACAAAAACAGGATTCCAAACAAATAAATGAGCAATAAAACAAATACACCATAACAGATATCCCCAGCTAAGAGAAACAGGGATAGGCGTGGACCCTAGGCATAGAGGGGTTTGGAGGGAGGGAAAATCCGACTGCAGTTGCATGTCTATCGGACATCTACATTTATGGTAGGTACAAAACTGTACTATGTCCTTCAAGAATGCAACTGCAGTCATAACATGTGGGTAGAATACCATAGCTTAGCTGGGGAGGAGGAATGCTCTAGGAAAAGATGGTGTGGCAATCAAACCCTGCAGGACTGCCGAAGCAAAGCCTGCTCTGGATCTGGAGTATAGAGGGAGATTGTAGTGTTTGGAGAATGTATGCACGGAGCTCCATGTAGCAGCTTCTAGAATGTCCTTGGTAGGCACCCCTCTTAAGAATGCTGTAGAGGTGGCTGTAGCTCTGGTGGAATGTGGTCTGACATTGGCTGGAACAGTCTTTCCATGAAAGGAATAACAGAATCTGATGCAATGTCCAATCCATTTAGAAATAGTCTGTTTTGAAATTGCTTTGCCTTGGACTGCAGGGGCGTAAGCTACAAAAAGTTGTTCAGACTTCCTACTGGCTTTGGTTCTGTCCAGGTAGTATCAAAGCTGTCTGTGAATGTCCAAGGTATGCAAAAGTCTTTCCCCCTTATTCTCAGGATTGGGGAAGAAAGCAGGCAGATGAATTGCTTGATTTAAAGAAACCCTAGATACCACCTTTGGCATAAAAGTAGGGTTGGTCCTTAATGAAACCCTGTCTCTGTGAAAAATAATAAAGGGTGGTATTGCCATTAGGGCCTGTAGCTCCGAAACCCTTCTTGCTGAGGTAATTGCCAACAGGAAAGCTGTCTTCCATGAGAGAAATTGCAAGTCAACTGTAGCTGCTGGCTCAAATGGAGGTAGAGTCAGTTTTTCTAGGACAATATTGAGGTCCCAGGCTGGCACTGGGGCCTTTCTTGGTGGCTTAATGTTCTGGATTCCCCTGAGGAATTGCCTTAGTAAAGGGTGTGAAAAAACAGGAGGATCAGTGTTGTATCTAGCTGAAATAGCAGATGCGTGTATCTTTATGGAAGAATATGAGAGGCCGTTCTTTAACATATTTGCCAAATATTCCAAGATGAGTGGGCTGTTCAACAAAGATGCATCATGTCCCTTGCTGGTATTCCAATTGCTGAATCTTTTCCACTTTGCTAAGTAAACCTTTCTGGTGGATGGTCTTCGAGCCTCTGTCAGTATCCGCTGAACTTCCTTGGTGAGAGATAGGTTGTAGTTATTCATGGGATCTCCCAGGCTGTTAGTTGCAGTGTCTGAAGATTTGGATGCACTGTTTCGAAATTGTGTTGAGTCAAAAGTAGAGGCCATTGGGGAAGGGCCCACCTCCTGGTGTGACATAAGCTCCGTAAGTAGTGGGTACCAGTGTTGTCTTGGCCAGTCCGGAGCTATTATGATTCCCTTGGGTCTCTCTGCTTTGATCTTTAGTAATACTGAGGTCATCAGTGGTAGAGGTGGGAATGCATAGATTGTTAGGGAGTTCCAGTTGAATGAGAGAGCATCTATTTTCCAAGCTTTTGGATGATATGTCCTTGTGCAGAATTTTGGTAGAAGATGGTTGAGGTGAGAGGCAAATAGGTCTACTTCTGGCTTGCCCCATGTCGAAGTGAGTTGTCTGAAGGTCTTCGGATGTAACCTCCACTCGTGTGGATCTGTGAAATTCCTGCTTAGGCTGTCCGCCAACACATTGTCTTTTCCTGGAACAAACTGGGATTGTAACTGGATGTTTAGGCTCAGTGATTTCTCCCAAAGATGCATTGTCAGTCTGCAAAATGGGTAAGAGTGGGTGCCCCCTTGCTTGTTTATGTACCACATCACAGTGGTGTTGTCTGTCCGTATCAGTAAATGGCCTTGCTGGAGTTGGTGTGACGCCATTTTCTTCGATGGCATGCATTACTGCCAGCATTTCCTTTTGGTTTATATGCAGATGTGTTTCCTTTGGAGTCTATTGTCCTTGAATACACCTGCCTTCCATGTGCGCCCCCCATCCAAGGTCTGAGGCGTCTGTGGTCATGGTCTGTGTTATCTATGGTTTTTTGAATGACATACCTGTGTTTACCTGGCTCACCGAGGCCCACCATAGGAATTCCTTTTGTAGGCATGGAATGAGCGGTATGATTGTCTCCAAGTTGTTGCTGTGTTGAGACCAAATGCTTTTTAGGTACCATTGAAGCTTTCTCATGTGTAGTCTTGCTAATGGAACCAGTAGAATGCAGGATGCCATGTAACCCAGGGCCTGTAGGAATCTCCTTGCAGTCATCTGGGTGAGTTTTGCTAAATCTTTGAAGTAATGAGTTAACTTCTCTTGCTTGTCTTCTGTCAGGTAAGCCATCTGAGAGGCTGTGTCTAGTTTGGCTCCTAAGAAGATTATTTGCTGGGATGGCTGCAGTCTTGACTTTTGGAAGTTGACTGTGTATCCCAGAGCTTGAAGTAATCGTATGACATAATCCAGGTTTTTTGTCAACATCAATTTGTCATCCGCTTGTATGAGGCAGTCGTCCAGGTACGGGTAAATTTGTATTCCCTGGAGCCTGCAATGAGCAATTACTGAAGCCAGGCATTTTGTGAATACTCTGGGCACAGTAGATAAGCCAAATGGCAATGCTGAGAATTGATCATGCTCTGGCCCTGCAAGAAATCTGAGGTATCTTCTGCAGCTGTGTCTGATAGGGACATGCAGGTATGCCTCCTTGAGGTCCAGAGTCATCAGCCAAGACCCCTTGCCCAGCATGGGAAGGAGTTGCTGTAAAGTCAGCATTTCGAACTTTGGTACTATTGCGAACTGCTTCTGCTTCGGGCACCGCGCGGCAAGAAAGACTGAAGAAAATGGCGTCGGTTGATGCTTATGTACTCCAGCCGCTCCGACGTCGGAGAGAAATGCGACATCAGCCGACGTCGGACTCAGACTTTGGAATCCGGCCGACCGAGGGCTGCCTGAGGCAGGACAACCCACATGTTATGACTGCAGTTGCATTCTTGAAGGACATCCTGAAAAGACAGGACAAGGTCCGGGGGACGGTGGGAGGGAATGTTGCAGAAAATGAAGTACAACTATTCAGATGGAACGTTATGGTGAGTACATAACTTCTTTATCTGAAGTTGTTAACTTCATTTTATCTGCAACCTGTGGGACAGAGTCGCCAGCTACTCCGATCCTGGGAGGACCTTATGGAAGGATATTCCTGAGCACAGCAGAGCCAAAGAATGCTCTACCCCTTAAAATCAGATCTAATTTGTAAAGGGAAATGAAGGTATGTGAATTGGCCTAGGTCGCTACTGCACAAATATCGTCAAAAGGCAGCAGAAGTCGCCATGGGCCTGGTAGAGTGAGCCTTAACAATACCAGGAGGAGATAAACCTTTTGCTTTGTAGCATGTGAAATACAAAGAGTGATCCATCTGGCCAAAGAAACTTTAGAAATAGCTTTTCCCATAAATGCTTTGGAAAAGGAAAAGTACAGTTTTGTACCTACCATAAATGTAGATGTCCGAGAGGTATGCATCTGCAGTCCTTACAAATGGGTTGTCCTGTCCTCAGGCAGCCCTTCGGTCGGCCAGATTCCAAAGTCTGGGTCTGGCCTCGGCTGATGTCGCACTTCACCCGACGTCATAGCTGCAGTTCTTCGGGTATAAAGGCATCAGCCGACGCCATTTTCCTCAGTGTTTCTTGCCCCAGATGCCAGGTGCCCTCTAGGAAGGCTCAATTTAGATAAATGCAAATATTTCCAAACAAAAGAGAGCAAATAAAAATAAACATGTATATACATATATACAAACAAATACACCATAATAGATTCCCCCAGCTAGCTACAAGATGGGCAAATACCCTAGGAGTACCACAGAGGGGAAGGAGGGTGGGTAATCCTGACTGCAGATGCATACCTCTCGGACATCTACATTTATGGTAGGTACAAAACTGTACTATGTCCTTCAAGGATGCATCTGCAGTCCTTACAAATGGGTAGAATACCACAGCCAAACTGGGGGAGGAGGTAATAATAAGATTATGGTGTAGTTAAGATCCCTTGCAAAACAGCAGTGGCAAAACCTGCTCGGGATCTGGAATATAAGGGTAGATTATAATGCTTGGCAAATGTATGCACGGAGCTCCAAGTAGCAGCCTCTAAAATGTCTTTGGTAGCCACTCCTCGTAAAAAAGCTGTAGTAGTGGCTGTAGCCCTTGTGGAATGAGGTCTGATGTTTTCTGGAGTTGTCTTCCCATGGTAAGAGTAACAGAATCTAATGCAATTTCCTATCCACTTAGAGATTGTCTGTTTTGGAATTGCTTTTCCTTCCATTCCTGTTGCATATGCTACCAGTAACTGGTCAGTTTTTCTATTGCTCTTAGTTCTGTCCAGGTAGTAGCGTAATTGTCTATGTACATCCAAGGTATGTAGTAGCCTTTCTCCCCTGTTCTGTGGGTTTGGGAAGAATGTAGGCAGGTGGATAGCTTGGTTTAAAGATACCCTGGAGACCACCTTTGGCATAAAAGTAGGATTAGTTCTCATGGACACTCTATCTTGATGGAAGATAAGGAAGGGCTGTACTGCCATTAATGCCTGTAATTCAGAAACCCTTCTTGCTGAAGTGATTGCAAGCAGGAAAGCAGTTTTCCATGATAAGTACTGTAATTCTGCTGTTGCTGCTGGCTCAAAAGGAGGGAGTGTTAATTTTTCTAGCACAAAGTTCAAGTCCCAAGCGGGCAATGGTGGCTTCCTTGGTGGTTTTACATTTTTAATGCCTCTCAGAAACTGCCTGAGTAGAGGATGTGAGAAGACTGGAGGATCCATGTTGTATTCTGCCGAAATAGCTGATGCATGAATCTTAATGGAAGAATAGGACAGGCCATTGTGGAAAAGTTCTGCCAAGTATTCCAGGATGTTAGCTATGTTTACCAGTGACACATTTTCTCCTTTTGCTGCACTCCAAATGAGATATCTTTTCCATTTTGCTGAGTAAGTTTTTCTTGTTGAGGGTCTGCGAGCCTCCAAGATAATGTCCTTAACCCTTTGAGATAAATCTGGGTTATTTTGTCTTATGCAATGTTCCAGGCAGCTAGCTGCAGCGTTTTTAGGTTTGGATGCAGGGTTTTCAAGTTGTTCTGTGTTAGCAGTAAGGGAACTAGGGGCAGAGGCCATATTTGTTCCCGGGACATACTCCTCAGTAATGGGTACCAATGCTGCCTCGGCCAGTCTGGAGCTATCAGGATGATCCTTGGCCGGTCTTCTTTGATCTTCAGTAGCACCTTGTGCATCAAAGGAAGAGGTGGGAATGCATATGCTGTCAGGTTTTTCCAACTGAAAGATAGGGAGTCCACCTTCCAAGCAAGTGGGTGGTATGCCCTTGTGCAGAATTTTTTCAATTGGTGGTTGTGTGGGGATGCGAATAAGTCTACTTCTGGTAGTCCCCATTTCCTTGTAATGGATTTGAAGATGTCTGGATGCAGCATCCATTCGTGGGCATCCGTGGTAGTTCTGCTTAGGATGTCTGCTAGTATATTTTCTTTTCCTGGTACAAATATTGCCTGTAGCTGAATGTTGTAGCTCAGGGCCACATTCCAGAGGTCCATTGCCATCCGGCATAGAGGGTATGAATGTGTGCCTCCCTGTTTGTTGATGTACCACATGACTGTGGTGTTGTCCGTCCTTATCAGCAGTTGACCCTGTTGAAGAAACGGTCTGAATGTCTGAATTGCCAGTTTTACTGCCAGCATCTCCTTTTGATTTATGTGTAGGTTCAGCTGGTCTTGAGTCCATAGGCCTTGTATGCACTTGTCCAGCATGTGTGCCCCCCAACCGAGGTCTGAGGCGTCCGTGGTGAGTCTGGCTTGGTTGAGGGCTGTGGAAGGGCAATCCCTTGTTCAATTGACAGGCCTGGGCCCCCCATTGGAATTCTTGCTTCAGGCATGGAATTATTGGAATTTGGGTTTCTAGGCTGTGCTTGTGCTGAGACCATAAATTCCTTAGGTACCATTGCAACTTCCTCATATGTAGTCTGGCATGTGGAATCAATATTATGCAGGATGCCATGTAACCCAGGGCTTGCAGGACTTTCCTTGCTGTTAGCTGGTTCTGCGTTGTTAATGCCATGAAATAGATAGGAAGGTGCTTCTGCTTTTCTGCTGTGAGGGAAGCCATTTGATTTGATGTGTCCAGCTCTGCACCCAAGAAAGTTATTGTCTGGGATGGTATCAGCCTTGACTTTTTTATACTGACTGTGTATCCCAAGGCTTGTAGTAGATGAATGACCTTTTTCAAATCTTTTTCTAATTTGTTTTGGTTGTCCGCTTGTAACAGGCAGTCGTCCAGGTAAGGGTAAATTTGAATTCCCTGAAGCCTGCAATAAGCAATTACTGATGCCAGGCATTTCGTGAATACTCTGGGCGCAGTAGATAAGCCAAAGGGCAATGCTGAGAATTGATAATGCTCTGATCCTGCAAGAAATCTGAGGTATCTTCTGCAATTTGGTTGTATGGGGACGTGCAGGTATGCCTCCTTGAGATCTAGAGTTACCAGCCAAGACTCCTTGCCCAGCATGGGAAGGAGCTGCTGTAGGGTCAGCATTTTGAATTTTGGAACAATGAGATATGTGTTTAGAGCGGACAGGTCGAGAATAGGTCTCCATTGGTTTTCTTTTCTTGGCACCAGGAAAAGTCTGGAGTAAAATCCTTGCCCTTGTTCCATAGACAGTACCTTTTCTATAGCTCTCATCCTTATCAAGTGGTCTATTTGTTCTAGAGCTTTTTTCTTTTGATTTGGAGGTAGGTTTGGCATTCCTCTCTTCCTTGGTAGAGTATGGAAGCGAAACCTGTAACCTTTGTCTATTGTCTGTAAAATCCATTTGTCTCCTGTGATGTGATGCCAGTTTTCCGAAAATAAGGCTAGCTTTCCGCCTAAGGGTGCTTCTAGTTGTTCCCTGGTAGGCGGTTTCAGAGCCAAGTCACTGTGATTGTCCTGTGGAAGTGGTAGTGGCTGGATCTGTGGCAGTACTTCGCTGGTTGTTAGGCTGCCACTGACGCCCCCTGTAGGCACCTCTGGATTGACCCCTGCCTCTTGGGCACCTATTCCTGCCTCTCTGTGCTCTGGTGTCTGGAAAGGACCAATTCTTGGAAGGCCAGTTCCTACTAAACCTTGGAGGCTGGACCTGTAAGAAATCCTTGACTGTCTGGACAGATTTTGCTTTCTCTTCCACCTTCTTCAGCACCTGCTGTGCAGGGGAGCCAAACAAATTGAGCTTATCCATGGGAGCATCTAGAAGCTTTGATTTAACATGGTCTGGTAAGGACTGCTCTTTTAACCATGCATGCCTTCTGATCACTGTACCAGTCATAGCTGATCTAAAGGAAGCCTCCAGTGCATCATAGCCGCATTTTAAGGAATGATTACTGACCTGCTGAATGTTATGTACCATTTCCTGAAGAGATTTTTTGTCTAATGGTTCAGGCGAGGACAGTTTTTTAGTTAACTGATCTAACAAATTCCTGATACTGAATCATGTGGAATTGACAGTTTAGGGCCCTAGCTGAAAGAGTAGCAGAAGTGTAAACTTTTTTACCCCATCTCTCTAAGGCCCTGGATTCCCTTTCAGAGGGGAGGGGTTTTTTGGCAGAGGTAGCTGCTACTGCCTTGGGTCCCTGTGGAATAGTTTCAGGATCTGCAAAAGGAGCCTTATACAAATGATAATGTGTGTCCGGAACCCTGTAGTACCTGTCGGGCTTAGCAGGGGCCGGAGGAAGTGAATCAGAGGAGTAATCTGTAGAAACTGGCTCAGGGGGCTCTGCTCTAGGCCTCTTCTCTGGAGGTGGGTGAGAGGCCCTGTCAGGGTGAGGTTGGGATCCCCGGATCAAAGAAATAAGATCCTCTGCTAGACTAAGCATTTGAGTACTAGAGCTAGGCCTGTGAGAGGGGGTCTTAGCAGGCACATTCTTGGTAGATTTTGCTGCTTTAGCCCTGGCAAAAGCCTTAATCGACATGGATGCAGGCGGCCTAGCAGCTCCACGTGCAGGAGTAGATATATCTAAAGGAATAGTATCAGATAAATCCTGTGATCCTGCAGGAGCAGGTGGGATTTCAGTAGCAGATTCAGCCATGCTGGATGAGGCCTCGGTAGGAGGCAAGCTTTCGGCCGAAGGAAGGACCGTGGACTCGGTTTCAGCCGAAACCGAGACACTCGCGGTTGACTTAACCGTGGTTTCGGCCGAAACCGCGGACCGCGAGTGTCGGTCCTTTTCCTTACGCTTTTTAGTAAATTGCGAAGTCGGAGTTTCCGACGGCATGTTGTAAGCAAAAGCGGAGCCGAAAAACTCCTCAGCAAATTCCGACCGACGTCTAAGTGTCCGTCGGTTGAAAGAAGCACAGGCTAGACAAGCTGCTACGTCGTGGTCTGGGCCTAAACAAGGTAGGCAGTAAGAGTGGAAATCTTTATGAGGTATTTGTTTCCCACAAGTTAAACAGTTATTCACTTTTTCTGACATCGGCTGAGGCAAGAAAGAGTCCCCAACGGGGTACTTAGCTTTTTAGAAGTCTCTGGTTCTGACCGACCGGCACTTGCGAACAGCTTCTGCTTCGGGCGCCACGCGGCAAGAAAGACTGAGGAAAATGGCGTCGGCTGATGCCTTTATACCCGAAGAACTGCAGCTTTGACTTCGGGTGAAGTGCGACATCAGCCGAGGCCAGACCCAGACTTTGGAATCTGGCCGACCGAAGGGCTGCCTGAAGACAGGACAACCCATTTGTAAGGACTGCAGATGCATCCTTGAAGGACATCAAACAATTGGTCAGTCTTGCAGAAGGACTTCGTTCTATGAAGATAAAAACGAAGTTGTCTATGAACATCCAATAAATGGAGTTTGTATTCACCTTTATTTTGGAAGTTAGGAAAGAAAAGGGGCAGATTAATGGACTGGTTTATGTTTGCTTCAGATGCCACTTTAGGTAAGGAAGGATTAGTACGGAGGGAGACCCTATCCTTATAGAAGATCAAATATGGAGGCACAGCAGACAGAGCTTGAAGCTCAGAAACCCTCCCAGCAGACGTAATGGCAACAAGGAAAGCGGTCTTCCAGGACAAAAATTTTAAGTCCACCGAAGCTGCAGGTTCGAAAGGTGGAGCCACCAATACCTGTAAAACAAAAGTAAGGTCCCAAGGAGGCACTGAATCCTTGACAGGTGGACGTAACAGAAAAGTACCTTTAAAAAAAGCCTTACACAGCCTAGAGGAGGCTAAGGCCATGTTGTCTTCACCAACGTGAAAACTGAAAATGGCTGCCAATTGTACTTTCACTGTGGAAGAACTAGCTCCTTGTTGAAAGATGCCAAACAGGAAATCCAACAATGCTGGAACAGGGGTTGTAAAGGGATCTATTTTTCTCTGTAAGGCCCAAATGGAAAAGAGCTTCCATTTACTGCAATTTAATTTCTTAGTGGAGTCTTTAAAAGAAGCCACCAGAATTAATTTTACCGGGGATGAAAGACCGGGAGTCCTGGCAATTAACGGAACTGGAGCAACCAGGCTGTCCGCTTGAGGCTGCCCAGATCAGGCAAACGTGCCCCCGACGGATGGGAAATTAGATCTGGGCAGGGATCCAGAACCCACGGGGGAGCTAAGAGATGAGACCAAAGGAATGGGAACCAAACCTGACGAGGCCCGAACAGGACAATGAGGATTACTTTGCACCGCAGTCGGCAAGCTCTCTGAAGAAACTTCGGAATGAGTGGCAATGGTGGATAAGCATACAGAAGCCCGGAGGGGGGGGGCAAGCATGGACTACAGCGTTTCTGGGGACTTCCCCTCGTGAGGGAATCAGACCGAAGAACTCACTGCACTTCGCGTTGGAAGGAGATGCAAAGAGATCGCAGCAAGGCTGACACCATGTAAGGAAGATCTCCTCCGCTACTGACTGCTTCAGAGACCACTCGTACGGCATCAGATTGGCCCGACTCAATCTGTCCGCTAAAATGTTGGAGCACCCCGGGATGTGCGTCATCAGAAACCAACTGGTGGAAATCGGCCATTCCCACACACTCATGGCCTCGCAACATAGGGGGTAGGATCTGGTTCCCCCCTGCTTGTTGATATACCAGACAACAGACATGTTGTCTGACTGAATTGCAATCAATCCGAAAGGAAGAACTGTGTGAAAGGTTTCCAACGCTAAAAGCACTGCCCTCATCTCTAGAACATTTATGTGCAACTTGGTCTCTGACTTGGACTACGTTCCTTGGACTGTCCTTCCCAAACAGTGTCCCCCCACCTGAGTTCGGAGGCGTCCGTGGTCACTGTGGCTTGGACTGGAGATAACGCAAAGGGGCGTCCTTCTGATATCTCCGGTGAATTTAACCACCAAAGAAGAGACGTCCTGCAGACGTGACTGATCTTGATTGGAAATTCCATGGGCAGGTCTAGCCAAGACCACTGAACAGCCAGAGTCCATTGAAGAACCCGCATGTGAAGGTGCGCACAAGGGAGAATCGATATGGCTGCAACCATGGAGCCCAGAGCCCGGAGAATATTGCTCACCTTTGGAGACTTGGCGTTCGCTAACTGAGCTACGTGGCACCTGAGGTGTAGGATCCTGTCTGGAATTATGAATACCTTCATCTGCAAAGTGTCTAGCCGTGCCCCAATGAAGTCTAGAACTTGTACTGGTTGCAATTGGGATTTGTGAACATTAACTGTAATTCCCAGTAGATCTGCCAACCGAATGAAAAAATCTCGGGCCAGACACAAGTGATGCTTGTTGGGCGCAGTGAAGAGCCAGTTGTCCAGGTATGGAAACACCTGAATACCCTGAAGCCTCAGGTGAGCCGCTACAACTGCCACTATCTTGGTGAACACCCTGGGGGGGTTGTGGTGAGACCAAAGGGTAGGGCTCTGAACTCAAAATGACTGGCTCCCAGTCGGAAGCGCAGAAACCTCCTGGAGCTTCTGTGTATTTTGATGTGGTAGTAAGCATCCTGGAGGTCTAACGACCACATCCAGTCGCACTCACGAAGATAAGGTAGAATGGAGTGTAGGGTGACCATCCGGAATTTCTGTTTGGCTACTGACAAGGTTTAATGTTGACAGGTCTAGAATGGGCCTGAGGTCCCCCGTCTTTTTTGGCACCAAAAAGAACCTTGAGTAGACGCCTGATCCGGACTGATCGGGGGGGCTGTTCGATGGCTCGTTTGAGAAGCAGCTTTGAAACCTCTAGAGCTACGGCCTCCCTGTGAGCGGGTTGAACATCAGGGAGGTGTTTTGTAATATGTGGAGGGGCAACAAATGGGATAGAGTAACCTCTGGATATTATCTGTAAAACCCAGCGATCTGTCGTAATTGACTCCCATGCCGCTGGGTGTAAGGACAATCGTCCCCCAACTGCCTCCAGAGTAGGACAGTCGGGCAACCCCTCAGGGCTGCTGACCGGGTCTATCAGAAAAGGGTTCCCTAAATCCAAATTCCTGGGACCCCCTCCACCTCTGGGTCGGCGTCGATCCTGCCCCCCCCCTCTGCCTCTGGGGGAATAGTTGTCCTGAGAATCCTGGGAAAACTGAGATTTTCGGAACCACATCTTCTTCTGCCCTCTGATTCCTAGAGAAGGACCGCTGAGGGTTAGAGGAGCGGACTTCGACGGCAAACAAAGTCTTCCTGTCCTTTTCCCTCTTGACAAGTGTGTCACGTGCTGTATTCCCAAAAAGGGAAGAACCATCGAAGGGAGCATTGATAAACGATGCCTTGAAAGGGTCCGCTAACTGACACAACCTGAGCCAGGCATGACACCTCATGGCTATGCCTGTCCCAGCCGCCCTAGCTGCTCCTTCCGTGGCATGGGAAAGCAGTCGCATCGACGTGTTTGAGACTGACTTCAGAGTAGACATTTTCACCGAGAACAACTGTCTGTCCTGCGGCGATAAAAACTCTGGGGGCGACTCAACGGATTCCGAAGCAAGGTCCCACTGAAACCGAATCACATGTGCCAAATAATTCAGCGCATGGATTGAAAAGGTCGCTGAGGAATAGACACGCTTCCCAAACCTATCCACCGACCTGGACTCCTTGTCTGTAGGGTGGACTGAGGAACTCTCCTGTGCTAGTTCCTTCTTTTTGGCTGCTGCAACCAACATAGCATCAACTGGGGCTCCTTTCGACCAAGGTTGTGTGCCAAAAGGGGGAGATAAAATCTTGTCAGGGCATTTGGGAATGGGCTCTACGGTGTCAGGCTCCTTCCATGCCCTCGTGGTGATTAGGTCCACCAAAGGGGTCTGCTGGTGGGGACACCCAGGAAGTAGATGGGCCCATGCCAAAGGCCTCCAGAAACACTGACTCATCCCCAGAAGGTTTTGGGGCTGCTCTGGCGGAGGATCCCCATGATTTTTCTGAAGGAGACGTCTTCGGGAGGTGACCTGGGGGAACCTTCTCCTTCATCTAAGTCAGTGTCCGTAGTGAGGGACGCTGGGGAGTCTAAGTGCCTCCTTTTGCACTTGCGCTTATGGTGATCCTCTTCAATGGGACTTTCAGAAGGGGATTCATGAGCTGCAGGGGTTTCCTCAGGGAAATTAACCTGGGGATCCTCTGGCAAGGGCTGTCCCTGAGACAGGATGAAGGGAGTTGTCGCCAAATCCAGGGGGGCCTGGGTGGTATCCGAGGGAATGGGCTGGAGTCTCAATCCCTGGGAAAGAACCTTCTCCACCACTTTGAAGGCTGAGGGAGAAGCCCTCCCCAGATCCGAAAAGGTTGGAGCCGAAGAATCCATTCCCCCGGGTCCGACTCCCTGTCCGCGGCTCCGAGGGTCACTCGGATCCAAACAAGTCGAATCCAAGGAACTCAAGGTAACAGCCAGAGTTGAGGTTGAAGAAACGTCGGCGCCGAGCTACCAGCTTCGAAAAACCTCGGATCCAAGAGCCCCGAAGTTGAAGCATGGATCGGAGAAGG
The DNA here is from genome assembly GCF_019279795.1 of Protopterus annectens. Classification (NCBI taxonomy): domain Eukaryota; kingdom Metazoa; phylum Chordata; order Ceratodontiformes; family Protopteridae; genus Protopterus; species Protopterus annectens. Next base: position 556,285,451 of record NC_056741.1, on the reverse strand, counting down.
AGAGATGGGTCGGAAAAAAGGCATGGAGGACCCCCTCCAGAGGACTCTCATCTGAATTTGGGTCTGAATGTTTGTCCGCATCATACTGTTCATGTCCATGTCTGACAGGCTCCGAGTCGACCTCGAAGAGGCCACCGACCCAGATCTGGCTCATCTGCGCAATGGGGAGGAAGGCCTCGGGTCCGAATGTTCCAACGGCTCCGGTGAGAAACAAGGAGACCGGAGCCGTGGAGAAACAGGCCTCATGGTCTTAGAAGGGGGACTAAGAAAGAGCTCCCTGTCTGGGGATCTCTTATGATGTCTGTCCTTCCTCTTCTCCCTATCCTCTCTGCGCCTTTCTTTATCTTTTTCTTTTTCCTTGTCAGCCACACTGACTGTAGATTTGTCTTTAGAAGACCCATCACCAGAAGAAGAGGGAGGTTGAGTCCCTGTCTGGGTGGGAGGTGGAACACCAGAGACCGAGACCGAGGCAGATTCCAGCATGGCAGCAGGGAGAAGGCCTTTGGCTACTAGCTTGGCCTTCCGATCCCTAAGGGCCCTCAGATTAAAGCCAGAACAGATAGCACATTGAGTGGACAAATGTGCCACTCCCAAACAAATTACACACAGAGTGTGACCATCAGCCGGGGAGAGCTTATGGCCACACTCTGTACATTTTTTGAAAACAAGCTTCGGCTGATCAGCCATAGTCCTACACCCAAAAGTACAAACACTACCTACCAGAAAAAATGCACACAAACACAGGTGGGGAAGGGCAGGCCTAACTACTACTACTCTATAAAACTTTTTTTTTTGACACCGACGAACAAGCGTGACACTGAAAAAAGGGAGGAAGGGAAATATTCACTCAAACACACACTAGATACAAGAAATAATACCAGCTACTATCCCTAAGCTCAGAGCAAAGGAGACCAAGATGCACACTACCGGCGCGGCAAACGAGATCTGAGGGAAGATAGGGGATGACAGGGCATTATGGGTAATGGGAGGAGCTCAGAGCTTGGAGCAGATGCTAGAAAAAAAGTTGCTGGCTTGGATTCGATATGGATCCATATACCCACAGGTTGCAGATAAAATTAAGTTAACTACTTCAGATCTTGTGGTTCCAGTTTCCATTCGTGTGGGTCTATAAGATTTTTGCTTAGTTCGTCTGCCAGAGTATTTAGCTTTCCTGGCAGGAATTGTGTTTGTAGTTGTATTTGGTAGGTCAAGGCAGTGTTCCACAATGCCATGGCTAGTCTGCAAGGAGGGTAAGAATGTGTACCCCGCTTGTTTATGTACCACTTAACTGTGGTGTTGTCTGTCTTTATCATTAGTTGTCCTGGATAAAGGTAGTCCTTGAAGGCTGTCAGTGCATTCTGTACAACTAGCATCTCTTTCCGATTGATATGTAGGTGCATTTGATTTGGGCTCCATTTGCCCTTAATGCACCCCCAAGCATAGTCTGATGCGTCTGTAGTTAGAGTTTGGGCGGCAGGGGATGGAGTGAATGGCAGTCCCTTGTTTTGGTGGCAGGCCTCTGCCCACCATATGAACACTAGTTGCAGGCAAGGTATGACAGGAATCATTGTTTCCAGGCTGTGACAATGTTGACTCCATAAACTTTTTAAGTACCACTGAAGTTTCCTCATATGCAGTCTTGCAAATGGAATTAGAAGAATGCAGGAGGCCATGAACCCTAAGGCTTGCAGAATTTGTCTTGCAAATAGCAGGGTTTTTGTGGCCAACTGTTTGAAGTAAATCACCAATTGAATTTGCTTTTCTGGCGTAAGGTAAGTCATCTGGGCAGTTGTATTCCAGCTTGCACCCAGGAATAAAGAAGTTATGTACCTACCATAACGTTCCATGTTAGTGGTCTTCTTCTCGCGTTCGTTCTTGCTGGTTGGGTTCGGAGCTGATCCTCGGCTCTGACTCGGCCATCTTCAAGAGCTCGAGAGCTGCTTACTGGCTCGAGGCTCCCCTATATCCCATGATGTCTGGCGCTAGAAACCCAGATCTCGTTTGGTAAGTCTAACTGCAGACATAATAATGATAAGGGAATCCTATCCTAGAATGCATAAATCTTACTGGAGAGACTACTAGTCAGAAAGAAATAGCCAGAGAAGACTCAGCCAGTGAAAAATCAAGAAGAACTCTTCTCGGTCCACTAGGATAGGGGGATGGAGGGTGGGATGCAAGAAAGAAGGCGAGAAGAAGACAACTAACATGGAACGTTATGGTAGGTACATAACTTCTTTAGGTTAAGTTGTCTATCTCGCCTTCATTCTTGCTGGTTGGGACAGCGTCCCTAGCATCTAAAACCCTGGGTGGCTCATCGGAAGAGACTCTTCAGAACAGTGGAACCAAAATCAGCTCTGCTCCTGGAAACCAAATCCAACTTGTAATGCGAAATAAAGGTACGTGGGTTGGTCCATGTAGCCGCAGCACAAATAGACTCCATGGGCAACCTAGCCTGAAAAGCCACCGAAGTAGCTAAAGCTCTGGTGGAGTGACCTTTTGGTTTGATTGGTAAGTTTTTATTCCTGAGTTGATATATGAATGTGATGACAGAAGTCAACCACCTGGATAAGGTTACCTTAGAGACCAGAAGACCTTGTTTACCTACTGCATAGGACAGGAAAAGTTGATCTGATTTTCTAATGTCTTTGGTTCTATGCAAATAAAAGCGTAGCTGCCTGTGAACATTAACTGATGCAACTTATATTCCGCCCTGTTGGAGTGGTTCGGAAAAAACACAGGAAGGTCTATGGACTGATTCAAGTTACTCTCTGAAGAGACCTTAGGAAGGAAGGAAGGATTAGTCCTAACAGCAACCCTGTCATTGTGGAACACGAGGTATGGGGGACGGATAGAAAGAGCCTGTAGTTCCTAAACTCTTCTGGCTGAAGTAATAGCTACCAGAAAGAGGGTTTTCCAAGATAAGAACTTCAATGAACAAGAAGCTGCAGGTTCAAAAGGGGGCAAAATTAAAGAAGCTAAAATCAAATTTAGATCCCACGGTGGTGGAGGATCTCCCGCTGGGGGCCTGAGCAGAGTGGTTCCTTTGAGAAAAGCTTTACACAGCTTACGGGACATGATATTGTTTTCCGACAGTTCAATGTGAAAATTTGAAATTGCAGCTAACTGAACTCTAATTGTAGTGGAAGCGGACCCAGCATGGAAAAGCTCTGCAAGAAATTCCAAAATGTAGTGTATAGGGGCTGAAAAGGGGTCTATACTTTTTGCCTCTGCCCAGGAAGAAAAACATTTCCACTTACTAGTGTTAAGTTTTTCTGGTTGTAGACTTGTGTGATGACAAAAGGATTTTGCGCACAGAGGGGGAGATATCTGGGAGCCTGGCTAAGGTTGGAAGTGGAGCAACGAAGCCGTGAGCTGGAGAGAGTGTAGGGAATGGTGCAGCCTGCCCGAATGATGAATCAGGAGGTGTGGAACTAGGTCCAGAATCCATGGCTGCTCGAGAAGATGGCGATGCAGGAACGGGAACCATATTTGTCGAGGCAAGTAAGGAGCAATGAGGATCATTTTGCAACCCAAAACGGTAGCTTTCTGAATTAACTTCGGGATGAGGGGAAAGGGAGGGAATGCATAAAGAAGTCCCTGAGGCCAATCGTGGACTACAGCGTCTCTGGGGGAATGTCCGGGAAGAGTAAGGAGAGAGAAGAAATTGCTGCACTTGCTGTTGAAGGGAGTTGCAAACAGGTCGCAGCAAGGTTGGCCCCATTTGCGGAAGATTTGGTCCGCAACTACCTGGCTCAGAGACCACTCGTGAGGCATGAGAATTGCTCTGCTCAGTCTGTCTGCTATGACGTTGGACCTCCCACGGATGTGCGTTGCAATGAAAAACTGTTGGGAAGAGATTGCCCACTGCCAGAGTCTGAGTGCTTCTCAACATAGGGGGTAGGACCTGGTTCTGCCTTGCTTGATGTACCACACTACAGACATATTGTCCGTTTGAATTGCAACAGTCCTGGTAGGAAGAGAGTCCTGAAGAGCCTGCAACGCTAAGAGCACGGCTCTCATCTCCAAGACATTTATGTGCAGATGACACTCATGAGGTTGCCAGGTGCCTTGGACTGTTCTGCCCTGATAATGCCCCCCCCCCCACCCGATCAGGGAGGCATCCGTGGTCACTGTAGCCACTGGAGGGGGGAGAACAAATGGTCTGCCGTGGAGCAATGATGCGGAGACCATCCACCAAGCAAGGTGCTTCTTGCATGCTTGAGTGATCATAATCATGTAAGACATGGGAAGTTGCTGGAAGGACCACTGGGTGAAAAGAAGCCACTGGAGAATCCTCATGTGAAAATGAGCTAGAGGGACAAGTACGATCGCTGCTGCCATGAGCCCCAGCGTTTAAAAGACAAACCTGGCTTTAATTCTTTTGCATGCTAATAAAACCTTGACATGCTGACGAATCACTAACACCCTGTCTGGTGGGAGGCTCGCTAACATGTCTTTGGTATTTAAACTTGCGCCTATAAAGGTGATAAACTGACAGGGCGACAATGCAGATTTTTCTAAATTTATTGTGATACCTAGCCTGGAGCAAGTGTCAATAGTACAATCTCTGGCTCGCAGAAGGTGATGTCTGGTGGTAGCAGAGAGGAGCCAGTCGTCGAGATATGGAAACTCCTGGAATCCTTGCCGTCTCAGGTGAGCGGTAACTACTGCCATACATTTGGTAAACACCCTGGGGGCTGTGGTGAGACCAAAGGGCAGAGCTCTGAACTGATAACGGCTGGCTCCCAGCCGGAAGCGAAGGAATCTTCTGGAGCGTCTGTCCATTTTGATGTGGTAGTACGCATCCTGAAGATCTATGGAGCACATCCAATTGTCCTGACCCAGGAAGGGTAAAATAGACTGAAGCGTGACCATCCGGAACTTTGTTCTTTGTACAGACTTGTTTAGTCTGCTGAGATCCAAAATGGGTCTCCAGTCCCGTCTTTTTTGGTACCAAAAAGAACCTTAAGTAAATTCTGGATCCTTGCTGGTCTGCTGGGACTTGCTGAATGGCCCTTTTTCTTAGCATTTTCGAGACTTCTTGCACTGCTTGGTCCCTTAGATTGGGTGGAACGTCTGGAAGGGACTTGTTTGACCTCAAGGGGGTGCGAACAAAGGGAATTCTGTAGCCTCCGGATATGACTGACTCTACCCATTTGTCTTGTGTTATGTCTTGCTAGGCTCTTGGGTACAGCGATAATCTTCCCCCAACTGCCCCCAGAGGTGGGCAGCTGGGCAACCCTTCAGGGATGCTGGAAGGGCTTCTCAGAGAAAGAGTCTCTGCTGCCCTTATTTTGCGGACCCCTTCTGCCAAGAGGGCGGCGTCTGTTATTGTTCCCTCCTCTGCCCCTGGATGGGAACTCACCATGTGTGTCCGGCAAGGGTCCCTGGGATTTCTGGAACCACATCTTCCCACTCTTCTGACCCTTAGGATATGGTCTGGAAGGAGTGGAAAAACGGACTCCTATGGCAGAGAGAGTCTTGCCTTCCTGCTCACACCTGGTAAGGGTCATCTTTCATCTGTGATCCGAAAAGAGAGGAACCATCAAAGGGGGTGTTAGTGAAAGACGCTCTGAAAGGTTCCGCAAAGTTACATAGCTGCATCCAAGCGTGCCTCCTTAGGGCCACGCCTGTGCCTGCGGCTCTACTCGCACCATCAGCTGCATACGAAATGAGCCTCATGGAGGAGTTTACCACTGAATTAAGAGTCGCCAGCTGGGAGGCTGCCTTAGCCTGGGCCCCCTCAGCTGATGGATCTTGGAGGGTATCTCCAAGCTCTTTCAGGAGATCCCTCTGAAGACGGCTAAAGTGGCACAGGTAATTCAGGGACCGCATGGAAAAGGTCGCTGAAGAGAACATCCGCTTCCCATATCTGTAGATTGTCCTAGACTCCTTGTTAGGGGGATGGACAGATGAAGTTTCAGCCAAGTCCTTCTTTGTGGCCGCCGCTACCACCATGGCATCAACGGGGACACCTTTGGTCAAGAACTGTTTGTCCTGCGGTTCAGTAATGAATTTGGCAGGTCTTCTAGGGGTCGGTTCCACTGTATCTGGAGCCGTCCACGCCTTCCGAGCCACCACAGACATTAGTGGGTCGAAAGGCGGAGACACCCAGGAGGTGGAAGGCCGGGATCCAAACGCGTCCAGGAATACCGACTCATCCTCGGAAGGGCTTAGGGTAGTCCAGTTCCCCCTCTGCCTAAGCATCTCAACGATGTCTGAGAAGGAGACATCTTCAGAGGGGGATCTTGGGGACCCTTCCGACTCCTCTAAGTCGGTATCCGATGTGACAGACTCGGGGGAGTCAACATGCTTCCTCTTGCATTTCCTCTTGCGAGGTGGCTCCTCTGAATGATCAGGGGAGGCCTCGGAAGAGGAGGATACACCCAAAGAGGTGTCCTGGAGCACTGGATCCACACGCTTGGGGTCGGGAAGAAGGGCAGAGGCTGGCACAGGCACCCTAGGGGGAGGAGCCGATGGGGTCGATCGTGGGAATGACTCAGGGGCCAGTACACTTCTCATCACCTCGAAGGCATCCCTGCCCGGACGCAGAGAGGGCTCCGGCTTCGATGAAACCAGAAGTCCTCCCCGCACTGAGGGGGACGGCTCCAAGGCAGATGTGGGAGGCGAGCTCACCTGAGCCGAAGCCCCGAGGGGGAGAGCAGGGTCGGACAAGGGGGCGAGTGGCATCGGATTTCACGGGCTGAGCCTTTGCTGGTGAATCTTGAGGTCTAAGCAAACCCCTCAGAATCAATTTATTTTTGCGCTCCTGCAGGACTCTTGGACTGAAAGCATGACAGATCGAGCAAGAGTCCTGCAGGTGCACGGAGTCCAGACAATAAACACAAGTGTGACCATTTGCCAGAGACATCTTCTGACAGCATGAGTCACACTTCTTGAATCCAGCCGGTTTATGATCCTTGGACATCCTGGAGGAAAACCAAGGACAAGAACACACACAGAAAGGTTAAATTAACCAAAGAGTAAACTTTTACACACTACAGTTACCACAACCAACTACAAGCACTACTACAACAAAAACTTAAGATAACTATCACTAAACACTAACAGTGATTAATAAAGGAATTTTTTTTTTTTGAAGGAGATAGAAAGGTTAACCTCTAACTTAAACGGAAAAACCTTTCTGAGGAAAGGGAGAGAAGGGGGGGGGGACTAACTTAAACGAGTTTCTTGGGGAAAGTAAACGGATCTAGAAAAGAAAAGTACAGTTTTGTACCTACCATAAATGTAGATGTCCGATAGGAATGCATCTGCAGTCATCACATATGGGTTGTCCTGCCTCAGGCAGCCCTTCGGTGGGCCGGATTCCAAAGTCTGGGTCCGGCTTCGGCTGATGTCGCACTTTCCCCGACGTCAGAGCGCCTGGGGTATAAAAGCATCAGCCAACGCCATCTTCCTCAGTTTTTCTTGCCCCAGGTGCCCTCTAAGGAAGGCTAAATTTGGAGAGATGCATTTAAAAATCCAAACATGCACAATAATATAAAAACAAATACACCATAATAGATCACCCCAGCTAGCTATAAGAGGGGTAAGTACCCAAGAAATACCACAGAGGGGAAGGAGGGAGGGTAAACCTGACTGCAAATGCACACCTATCGGACATCTACATTTATGGTAGGTACAAAACTGTACTATGTCCTTCAAGGATGCATCTGCAGTCATCACATATGGGTAGAATACCATAGCCAATCTGGGGTGGAGGAACTATGTAAAGGATGGTGTAGCTAAAATGCCCTGCAGGACTGCCGTAGCAAAGCCTGCTCTGGATCTGGAATATAAAGGTAAATTGTAATGCTTGGCAAATGTATGCATGGAGCTCCATGTAGCAGCTTCTAAAATGTCCTTGGTAGCCACCCCTCTTAAGAAGGCTGTGGAGGTGGCTGTGGCTCTCGTGGAATGAGGTCTAATGTTAGCTGGCACAGTTTTTCCATGAAAGGAGTAACAAAAACGAATGCAATTCCCTATCCATTTTGAAATTGTCTGTTTGGAAATTGCTTTTCCTTGTGTACCAGCAGCATATGCTACTAACAGCTGGTCAGTTTTTCTGTAACCTTTAGTTCTGTCCAAGTAGTAGCGCAACTGTCTGTGTATGTCCAGGGTGTGCAGAAGTTTCTCCCCTTTGTTTTGTGGATTTGGAAAGAAGGTAGGCAAGTGAATAGCTTGATTTAATGAAAACCTGGATACCACCTTTGGCATAAATGTAGGATTGGTTCTCAATGAAACTCTGTCCTGATGAAAAATAAGAAATGGCTATACTGCCATAAGGGCCTGTAACTCAGATACTCTTCTTGCTGAGGTTATGGCCAGAAGGAAAGCAGTCTTCCAAGACAGGAACTGTAGTTCTGCAGATGCTGCTGGTTCAAAGGGAGGCAGTGTTAGTTTTTCCAACATGAAGTTAAGGTCCCAAGAAGGTAGAGGTGGTTTCCTTGGAGGATTGATGTTTTTGATTCCTCTTAGAAACTGTCTTAGGAGAGGATGAGAGAAGACAGGTGGATCAGTATTGTACTCTGCTGAAATTGCTGAAGCATGAATTTTAATGGAAGAATAAGACAGACCATTGTGGAACATTTCTGCCAAGTATTCCAGGATATGTGGCATGTTCATCACTGTCGCATCTAGGCCCTTTGTAGTGTTCCAAATGTGAAATCTTTTCCATTTTGCTGAATATGCCTTTCTTGTGGAAGGCCGGCGAGCTTCCATAATAATATCTTTCACTCTCTGGGATAGCTTGTCCTGAGGAGGAGTCAAGGTATTTTCCAGGCTGTTAGTTGCAAGGTTTTCAGGTTGGAATGCAGAGTTTTGTAATTGTGCTGTGTCAGTAGAAGTGGCCATAGAGGAAAAGGCCATGGTTTCGTGCGTGGCATGCTCTTTAACAGTGGGTACCAGTGCTGTCTTGGCCAGTCCGGAGCTATCAGAATCACTTTTGGCTGCTCTGTCCTGATCTTCAGTAAAACCTTGGTCATTAATGGGAGAGGTGGAAATGCATACACTGTTAGAGTTCTCCAGCTGAAAGAGAGGGCGTCCACTTTCCATGCTTGTGGGTGGTATGTCCTTGAGCAGAATTTCTTCAGTTGATGATTGTGGGGGGAGGCAAAAAGATCTAAGTCTGGCCTCCCCCATGATTGTGTTATCTGTAGAAAGATGTCTGGGTGCAGCATCCATTCGTGTGCATCCATGATATTTCTGCTTAGGCTGTCCGCCAGTATATTGTCTTTCCCTGGCACAAACTGGGATTGTAGGTGTATATTGAGTTTCAAGGATAGTTCCCATAGATTCATTGCCAGCCTGCAAAGAGGATAGGAATGGGTGCCTCCTTGCTTGTTTATGTACCACATAACCGTGGTGTTGTCTGTCCTTATTAGCAGATGGCCATGATGCAGAAAGGGTTTGAAGGCTTCGACTGCATGTATCACTGCCAGCATTTCCTTTTGGTTTATGTGCATGCATAGCTCTTTGTGACCATAGACCTTGAATGCATCTGCCCTCCATGTGCGCTCCCCATCCGTGGTCTGAAGAGTCTGTTGTAATGGTTTGTCTGGCTATTGGTGTGCTGAAAGGCAGACCCCTGTTTGACTGGCTTGCTTGAGCCCACCACAGAAATTCCTTTTGAAGGCATGGAATGAGTGGTATCAAAGTTTCCAGGCTGTGACTGTGCTGAGTCCATAAACTCCTTAGGTACCATTGTAGTTTCCTCATATGTAGTCTTGCTTGCGGAATCAGAAGGATGCAAGAAGCCATGTAACCCAGGGCCTGCAGGATTTTCCTTGCAGTCAGCTGTGTTTGTCTTGTCAGATTTTTGAAGTAATCTGGTAGTTGACTTTGTTTTTCTTCTGTGAGGAAGGCTATATGGGTGGTTGTACCTAGATCTGCACCCAGAAAGGTTATTCTTTGGGATGGAACAAGTCTTGATTTGTGAAAGTTGACTGTATATCCCAAGGCCTGAAGTAGGTGGATGGCATAATTCAAGTGTTTTACCAAAGTTCGTTGGCTGTCTGCTTGTATAAGGCAGTCGTCCAGATATGGGTATATTTGAATCCCCTGAAGTCTGCAGTGTGCAATTACTGATGCCAGGCATTTCGTGAATACTCTGGGCGCAGTAGATAAGCCAAAGGGCAATGCTGAGAATTGATAATGCTCTGACCCTGCAAGAAATCTGAGGTGTCTTCTGCAACTTTGTCTGATAGGGACATGCAGGTATGCCTCCTTGAGGTCTAGAGTTACCAGCCAAGACCCCTTGCCCAGCATGGGAAGGAACTGCTGTAGAGCCAGCATTTTGAACTTTGGCACAATGAGATAAGTATTCAGTGTGGACAAGTCGAGAATAGGCCTCCATTGTTTTTCTTTTCTTGGAACAAGGAATAGTCTGGAATAAAATCCTTGGCCTTGTTCTGAGAGAGGAACCTTTTCTATAGCTTTCATTTGCATTAAGCTGGAAATTTGTTTCAAAGCCTCTGCCCTTTGATTCGGTGGCAGGTCTGGCATGCCCTTTCTTTTTGGTAATGTGTGGAAATTAAACCTGTATCCTTTGTCTATTATTTGTAGTGTCCATTTGTCCCTTGTAATACTGTGCCAATTTTCTGAGAATAAAGAAAGCTTTCCGCCCAAAGGTGCTTCCAATTGAGCCCTGGTTGGCGGTGTCAAAGTAAAGTCATTGAGCCTGTCCTTGTGCAGCAGTTGAAGGTCCTGCATTACCTCTCTGGTTGGGAGGCTGCCATTGACGTCCTCTGTAGGAGCCTCTAGCTTGCCCTATACCTCTGGCACGCCTGATCTTGCCTCTCTGAAACCTCTCTGTGTCTGGAAAGGACCAATTCTTGGAAGGCCAATTCCTGCTGAATCTTGGTGGTTGTACTTGGAGAAAATCTTTGACTGTTTGTACGGATTTTGCTTTTTCTTCAAATTTCTTTAGGACCTCCTGAGCCGTGGAGCCAAATAACTTTTGCTTTTCCAGAGGAGCATCCAGCAGCTTTGCTTTAACATGGTCTGGCAGAGATTGTTCCTTCAGCCAAGCATGCCTACGTATGACTGCGCCAGTCATAGCTGACCTACATGAAGCTTCCAATGTATCATAACCACATTGCAAGAAATGGTTGCTAACCTGTTGTGAGTTATGTACCAGATCCTGAAGTGACTTGCGGTCTAGGGGGTCAGGTGAAGACAGTTTTTTATGCAATTAATCTAACAAATACTCTTGGTACTGTATCATATGAAATTGACAATTTAATGCCCTCATAGAAAGAGTAGCAGAAGTATACACTTTTTTACCCCATCTCTCTAAAGCTCTGGACTCCCTTTCAGAGGGGAGAGGATTTTTAGCAGTGGCAGCTGCAACCCCTTTAGGGCCCTGAAAAATAGTTTCTGGATCAGCAGAGTGGGCCTTGTAAAGGTAAAGATGTGAGTCCGGGACCCTGTAGTACCTATCGGGTTTGGCAGGAGCCGGAGGGAGAGAATCAGGGGTTGTGCTAGAGTCACAGTACACATCATCAATGACATTCAAAACAGGAGGAATAGCTAAAGGTCTATGCTGAGGCAAATGTAAAAAGGTCCTTAATCTTTTCCTGGAATCAGAGAATTCCTGGCCCTGCCATTGGAAATGCTCTCTCATGATGTGCAGTGTCTCCCCAAAGGAAAACTCTTCAGGAGGGGAGTCCCAGGGAATAGATTCCTCTGCATCAGAATCCTCGTAGGCCGAAAAAGCCTCCTCCTGGTGGTCCGAGAGAGTAGAGCCATCAGAGGCCTCATCTGAGGAGTGGGGATCAGAGGGCTCAACCCTGGGCCTTTTGTCTGGAGGAGGTTGAGAGCCTCTGTCCGGATGAGGTTGAGAGCCCCTAATTAAGGAGATAAGATCCTCTGCTAAGCTTAGAATCTGTGAACCAGTAGAGGGTCCCTGATGGATAACCTTGGGAGGCAAAGCTTTTGAGAGTTTAGCAGCTTTAGCCCTGGAGAATGCCTTAATGGACATGGATGCAGGAGGCCTGGCTGCACCACGTGCTGGTGTAGATTTGTCTAAAGGAATGGTGTCGGAAGGTTCCAGGACACCAGTTTCTGTTGGAAATTCAATAACAGACTCAGCCGGGGCCTCCGGGACCGAGGTAGTCGGCTGAGCGGTTTCGGTAATTGGAAGTACCAAGGACTCGGTTTCAGCTAAGACAGAGACACTCGTGGTAGGCCGTGCCGTGGTTTCAGCCGAAACCGCGGCCCGCGTGTGTCGGTCCTTGTCCTTCCGTTTCTTAACTAAATGAGAAGTCGGAGTCTCCGATGGCATCTTATACGAAAAACTAGCCCCAAAAAATTCCTCTGCAAACTCTGCCCGACGTCTGAGAGTGCGTCGGTTGAAGGAAGCACAGGCTGAACAGGCCGAGACGTCGTGGTCTGGGCCTAGGCAGGGGAGGCAGTAAGAGTGGAAATCCTTATGAGGTATTTGTTTCCCACAAGTTAAACAATTATTAACTTTATCTGACATCGGCTGAAGCAAGAAAGAGTCCCCAACGGGGTACTTAGCTTTTTTAAGTCTTCGGTAGCTGAATTACAGGAGCTGGCCGACCAGCACTTGTGAACTGCTTCTGCTTCGGGTACCACGTGGCAAGAAAGACTGGGGAAGATGGCGTCGGCTGATGCTTTTATACCCCAGGCGCTCTGACGTCGGGGAAAGTGCGACATCAGCCGACGCCAGACCCAAACTTTGGAATCCGGCCGACCGAAGGGCTGCCTGAGGCAGGACAACCCATATGTGATGACTGCAGATGCATCCTTGAAGGACATCTAGGTACAATACAATACAACAGCCTAATCTAACGACTAATTCTACACTAAAAACTACAGTTTTGACAAGAAAAATACAATAATAATAAAGTTTTATACGACCTGAGCCAGTAGAACAACCTCGCAGCCAAAGCGGCAAACGAGATCTGGGTACCTAGCGCCAGGCATCATGGGATACAGGGGGGCCTCGAGCCAGTAAGCAGCTCTCGAGCTTTTTAAGATGGCCGAGTCGGAGCAGAGGATCGGCTCCGTACCCAACCAGCAAGAATGAAGGCGAGATAGACAACTTAACATGCAATTTTGTGACAGGGTACCAGTTGTGATTTTTCATTTATGGTGTACCCTAGACAAGTTAGAACCCTTTTTACAAACGCCAGATGCTTTAGAAGAATATCCTTGTTTTCTGCCTGAATTAGACAATCATCCAGGTATGGATATACTTGAATGTTTCTTTGCCTGCAAAATGCAATTACTGGAGCCAGGCACTTTATGAAGACTCTGGGCGCAGTAGATAAGCCAAAGGGCAGTGCAGACAACTGGTAATGCAGGTACCCTGCTTTGAAGCGGAGGTATCTTCTGCAAGATTCCCTGATTGGGATATGCAGGTAAGCCTAGAGTTACCAACCAGGCATCTTTGCCTAGCATAGGTAGTAACTGTTGAAGAGTCAGCAACTTGAATTTTGGAATGTCCAGAAATGTGTTTAGAGTAGATAAGTCCAGAATTGGACGCCATGATTTGTCTTTTCTGGGTACCAGGAAAAGTCTTGAATAGAAACCTTGTCCCTTTTCCTCTTCTGGCATTGGTTGAATAGCCCCCATGTTCATGAGGGACAGAACTTGTTTCTGGGCCTCTGCCCACTGATTTGGGGGCAGATCTGGCCATCCGTTTGGGATTGGCAATGGGTGGAAATGAAATCTGTATCCCTGGGATACTAGATTTAAAACCCATTTGTCCTGGGTAATAAGTTGCCAGTTTCGTGCATGAAGTGCCAGTTTCCCCTCCAAAGGGGCAGCTAAAAGGTAAGTGCTTGGTGATTGTAGAGGGAAGTCATTGAGACTGTTTACCATAGGGAGGTGCCTTGTTGTTTCCTGATTTGGAGGTGGAGGCACTCCATTGTTTTGTTTTAAAAGTTCCTTTTGACTGAAACCTGGAGCCTTTGGAATGCCAGGATTTGACTTGAGCATATCTCGAAGGGACTGGAAAGGACCAATTCTTAGTAGGCCAGTGTCTACTAAATCTTGGAGGTTGCACTTATAAGAAATCATTCACAGTTTGCATAGATTTAACTTAATCTTCCATCTTTTTTAACACTTCTTCAGTCTTATTACCAAAGAGACTGACCTGTTGTAAAGCAGCATCCAACAATTTTGCTTTAACTTGGACAGGCAGAGTTTGCTCTTTGAGCCAAGTATGCCTTCTTAGCACAGATCCAGTTACAGCAGCCCTGCAAGAGGCCTCCAAGGAATCAAAACCACATTGCAAAGTATGTTAGGCCTCCAAGAAATCAAAACCACATTGCAAAGTATGTTTTCCAACTTGTTCAGCTGAATGTAATAAATCCTGCAAATCTTTATTTTCCACACAGAGATTAACATAATTTTCTGTTTAAGTAGTCCCATGATATGCTGTTGATATTTAAGCATATGAAATTGACAGTGTAAAGCCCTGATTGCCAAGGTTGCAGACGTGTAAACCTTCTTACCCCATCTATCCAGTGCTCTGGAATCTCTTATCAGAAGGGGTAGGATTTTTAGCAGTAGAGGCCTTAATGCCCTTGGGACCCTGAGAAATGGTTTCAGGATCAGCCGTAGGATTTTTGAAAAGGAATTTGTGGGAGTCAGGAACCCTGTAGTATCTGTCTGGCTTACTAGGAGTCAGAGGCAGAGAATCAGGAGTCATACTAGATTCTGAAAAAACATCATAAACAATGTCTAGAACAGGAAGTATAGCCAAAGGCCTATGCCAAGGAAGAAGAAGAAAATCCCTAAGTCTCTTTTTAGAGTCATAGAAATCCTGACTTTCCCAGTGGAAATGTTCCCTTAAGGTATGCAAAGTTTCTCCAAAAGAGAAATCCTCAGGGGGAGAAGTAGAAGGAATGGAATATTCTGTCAGAGTCCTCATAAGTAGGTATAGATAAATCCTGTTCAGTAGAAGAATCAGAAAAAATAGAATCCTGATCAGAAGATTCATAATCAATGTCTTGCCTAGGCCTCTTAGCAGGAGGGGGTTGGCTACCCCTGATCAAGGTAATTAAATCTTCAGCCATTTTGATCATTTGCTTTTTAGGCATAGGGGCCTGCACACGTGGCCCAAACGTCGTTTTTTTTAGACATAGAAGTAGAGTTTGGCCTTAGTTTTGAAGATGGCGTCGGTTTAATATACAAATCTTTAGGCCTGAAAACACCCTCAGAAGCTGGTGCCTGCACAGCGGCTCCGGATCCATCTAAGGTAGAGACATCCGCGGGTAAGCATCTCGTGGCATACCGGCGGACTAGCGACTGGCTTAGGAGAAGCGTCGTTGTCAGTTTTGGACCTCGACGGCCTCTGCCTTTTTTTTTTTAGGTATTCCGGTAGTCGGACTGCTAACAGAAGTCATTTCTGGATAGTTAAATCGTGAGACAAAATATTTAGAAGCAAAAATGTACCGATGTTTAATAGTGCGTTGATTAAATCTAGCACAAAAACGACAACAGGGTACGTTATGATCAGGGCCTAGGCAAGGAATACAGTACAAATGAAAATCCTTATGAGGTATTTGCTACCCACAAGTAATGCAATTATTAACTTTTACTGACATCGGTAAGGAGCAAGAAAAAGTTTCCCCAACGGGGTACTTAGCTTTTAGTTGAATACTTTGGTTCTGAAACTCGAAAACGAAATATTCAAGAGTCAGCCAACTGGCACTTGCGAACTGCTTCTGCTTTGGGCACCGTGCGGCAAGAAAGACTGATGTAATGTCATCGGCTGCATGTTTTATACCCCTGACGACCGAAGAAGGGACAGCAACTGACGCAGGACCTAAGACTTTGTTAATCAGGCAGACTGAGGGCAACCTGCCAGGAGATTACCCAAATGTAATGACTGCAACAGTGAAACACGAAGAACATCTGTGCTATGTTCTTCGTATTTCACTGTTGTAGTCATTACATTTGGGTTGATTCCCAAAGCTAAGGAAGGGAAGAGGAATTTAGAGAGCATTAGGACCAGCTATTAAGCCCTGAAAGACTGCAGTGGCAAAACCTGCTCTGGATTTAGAAAAAATAGGCATGTGGTAATGCTTG
This sequence comes from Protopterus annectens, assembly GCF_019279795.1. NCBI lineage: Eukaryota > Metazoa > Chordata > Ceratodontiformes > Protopteridae > Protopterus > Protopterus annectens. The sequence continues at coordinate 556,269,389 of NC_056741.1, read as the reverse complement.
GTGAAGGTTTGTACTGAGCTCCAGGTAGCAGCTTCTAGGATGTCCCTGGTAGGGACTCCTCTGAGGAAGACTGTAGAGGTAGATGCAGCATTGGTGGAATGTGATTTTATCCCCTGTGGGGTAGGTTTTCCATGGTGCTTATAGCAGAAATTAATGCAATGGGCTATCTATTTAGAAATGGTTTGCTTTGAAATGGCCTTCCCCTCTGCCCCTGCAGCAAAGCAAACTTGCAGCTGTTCAGATTTTGAGAGGCTTGGTCCTGTCCAAATGAAATCTAAGTTGTCTGTGCACGTCCAAAGAGTGCAGCATTCGTTCACCTTTATTTTGTGGATTCGGGAAAAAAAGTAGGCAAACGAATGGACTGATTTAGGGCCACACTAGACACCAGCTTGGGCATAAAGGAAGGACTGGTCCTGAGGGAAACCCTGTCTGCATGGAAGATAATGAAGGGCACCACTGCCATGAGGGCCTGTAATTCAGACACTCTTCTTGCTGAAGTGATGGCAAGAAGGAAGGCTGTTTTCCAAGAAAGGAATTTCAGCTCTGCAGTTGCAGCTGGTTCAAATGGAGGGAGAGTGAGCTTTTCCAATACACAGTTAAGGTCCCAGGCTGGAGTAGGGGCTCACCTGAGGGGTCTTAAATTTTTGGCCCCTCTGAGGAACTGCTTTAGCAGGGAGTGAGAGAAAATGGGGTGGTTCAGTATTATAATGTGCTGAAATGGCAGAGGCATGAATTTTAGTGGATGAGAAGGATAGGCCCTTCTGGAGCATTTCTGTTAAGTACTGAAGAACATGAGGTAAAGCTGGGCACTGTTGTGCCCATCCCCTGAGTTAGGCTCCAGGAACAGTATCTTTTCCACTTTTCAGCATAAGATATTCTAGTGCTAGGCCTCCTTGCTTCCAAAATAACATCCAGCACCTGCTTACTGAGAAATGCTATTGGAGAGCTCAAGGGATTAGCCAGGCTGCAAGGTTCAGGGTTTGAAGCTGAGGGTGTAAAATCTAGCCCGCCTGCTGGGACAGCAGGGAAGGTGTCTGAGGTAGGTGCCATGGCTCCAGCAGTATCATACTGCGCAAGAGGGGGTACCAATGCTGACGTGGCGAGTCTGGTGCAATCAGTATTGTCCTTGGTTTGTCCTGTTTGATCTTTAGCAGAACCTTCGAGAGGGGAGGCAGAGGGGGAAAGGCATAAACAGAGAGGCTTTCCCAGGTAAAGGACAGGGCATCCACTTTCCATGCTTGACTGTGGGAAATCCTTGTGCAGAATTTGTCCAATTGGTAGTTCTGGGGGGAGGCAAACAGGTCTATTTCTGGAGTCCCCCCATTTGTTCAAGAGGTTGAATATTTTTTGGTTCCAGTTTCTATTTGTGTGGGTCCATGAGATTTCTGCTTAGGTCGTCTGCCAGTGAATTTAGCTTGCCTGGCAGGAACTGAGCTTGTAGGTGCACTTGGTAGCTCAAGGCGGTCTTCCACAGAGCCATGGCTAGTCTGCAGAGAGGGTATGAGTGGGTGGAACTGAGCTTGTAGGTGCACTTGGTAGCTCAAGGCGGTCTTTCCACAGAGCCATGACTAGTCTGCAGAGAGGGTATGAGTGGGTTCCCCCCTGCTTGTTTATGTACCACATAACTGTGGTGTTGTCTGTCTTTACCAATAATTGTCCTGGAAGGATGTGGTCCTTGAAGGCTGTCAGGGAATTCGGATCTATATTAGATCACTGAACGCTTAAAAAAGCGAACGGTGACTGACTGAACTTATGTAAGCGAAAGCTTACAATCTCGAACTGTCAAAACAGTGATTTTTTTCCTAGGGAAAAAAAACCCTGTTCCAAAACACATATACACAACACAAGCACACCAAACAAACAGCAATCCACACACATACACCTAAAATCTGACACCTAACCCTACACTAAACTTTACACACACCACTAACTATCCACTTACCTTAACCCAAACCCTAAGGTCCGTCACTATCGCACACTCACCTCACCCGCTCCCTAACCCTAACTCACCTAACCCGCCCTAACCCTCATGTCCACACAATCGCACACATACCTAACCCGCGCACTATCCCTAACTCACCTAACCCTCCCTAACACTCACATGCACACAATCGCACACTTACCTGAACCCGACCCGTAACTTCCAACCGCAGCACTAAAAATACCGAAGCAACAGAAACGGACAACCAAATTCTTTCCCTAGGAAAAAATTAGGGTTTCTGTTGCTTCGATATTTTAAGCTTTCACTTACATAAATTCAATCAATCACCGTTCACTTTTTTAAGCGTTCGGTGATCTAATTATAGACCCGGGAATTCTGTACAGCTAACATTTCTTTTTGGTTAATATGCAGGTGCATCTGACTCGAGTTCCATTTGCCCTGAATGCACTGCCAAATGAGCCCCACATGCATAGTCTGATGCATCTGTTTTTAGGGTTTGGGCGGCAGGGGGTAGACTGAAAGGGAGCCCCTTGTTGAGGTGGAAGGCCTCTGCCCACCAAAGGAACTCTGTCTTTATATAAGGAATGATAGGAATCATTGTTTCCAGGTCCTGAGAATCTTGGCACCATAGGCTTTTTAGATACCATTGTAGTTTCCTCATATGCAGTCTTGCATATGGAATTAATAAAATGCAAGAGGCCGTGAACCCCATGGCTTGCAGAATTTTCCTTGCAGATAGCTGGGTCTATATGGCCAGTAATTTGAAGTAGGCTGTCAAATAAACTTGTTTCTCTGGCGTGAGGAAAGCCATCTGGGAAGTTGTGTTCAAGCTTGCTCTCAGGAATACAATCTGTTGGCAGGGTACTAGGTGAGATTTATTTTCGTTTATGGTGTACCCCAGCGAGGTTAGAAGTTTCTTTACAAATGCCAGATGTTTTAATAGCGTGTCCTGGCATTCTGCCTGAATCAGACAATTGTCCAAGCATGGGTATATATGAATACTTCTCTGCCTGCAAAATGCAATGGCTGGAGCTAGACACTTTGCGAATACCCTGGGCGCAGTAGATAAGCCAAAGGGAAATGCGGAGAACTGATAGTGCATGTAGCCTGCTGTGAAGCGTAGGTATTTCCTGCAAGATTCCCTTTTTGGAATGTACAGGTAAGCTTAAGTCTAAGGTTGCCTACCCCCTCTTTGCCTAGCATAGGAAGCAGCTGTTGAAGTGTTAGCATTTTGAATTTTGGGATTACCAAAAAGGTGTTTAGAATAGAGAGGTCCAGGACAGGACGCCAGGAGCTGTCTTTTCTGGGTAAAACAAGAAGCGATGTCCTGAGCGTCCAGAAGCTTTATTGCTCACACAAATTTCGATAAAAATAATAAAAATACAACTTAAAAAGAAATACAACTTAAAAAGAAATACTGAGCGCTTTCACCCGCTCCAAATAATGCGGGTTTCTTCAGAGTACAAATGTCATATGTTTACACCAGCCTTATATAGTAAAAAAATTAAATATGTAAATTGGATAATTATTTGATTATTACGCAACACTAATTCTAAATGATACTTGGAATTGTGTGTTTAATAACAATAGAGGATTTAAAGAGACCCTAGGTTCACACCCGAGAATAACATATAGTAGGGGTACCAATCTGAAGGAGATTTTTGAAAGTAGGGTGTCTGGATTTAAGATATCAAATATGAAGAAATGTGGATTTTGTAAAAGTTGCAAATACATTAATGATGGACCTTATTGTACAGTGTATGATTATGGGAAAACACTTCAATGCCCGGGACAATGTAACTGCAATACGAAAATGGTTATTTACCTAGCTAGTTGTATTTCATGTCCTGCATACTAAGTAGGTAAAACTAAGAGAAAATTAAAAGAAAGAATTATGGTGCATGCAAGAGACATTAAACACAAAAAAGAAACTAATGCTCTCTATGTTCATAGTACTACATGCTGCAACTTTAAAAGATTTATCTTTTTCATAATAGACAGAATACACAATCCCTGGGAAAAGGAAGGTGACTTAGATAACTTATTGCTAACTAAGGAGTGCCTGTGGCAGCTTCGATTTAATGCTAGTACTACACCGGGATTGAATGGGCACATCAGTATTGCTAGTATTTTGAAATACAAATCATTATGCATTTGACTAGGTCTTTAAGAGAGAAAATTTATATGCGTCATGTAGAAATAAATATATTGTCATGCCTTTTAATTACTAACCCACAAAATACTACACTACGAGTGAGTGTCAGAAAACACTCCATTGTATGTGATGTATTAATTGTTATTGTATTTTTACTTATTAATACTAATGTTAAAACATCAGTTTTAATTTTTACTAAATCACTCTTATTACATTATCAACTAAAAAACTCTACAATTGGTTTTTATCAACACACTATATTTTATGTAATACATGAGTTTGGATTATTAATATGAACAATGTCAATTTTTAGTACGTCTTTATTATATAATATTTATGTTATATATTTGGACACATATTTTTGACATTCATGTATATATTTTATATAAACATTTAAGTGTAAACAACTATGGATTTATATTTATAACTTGTATTTATTTTACTATTTATATAATTATATAACTACTTATTTACATATTAAACATTATTATTTATACATATATATATTTATTTATTAAATACATTTAACATTATTTTTATAATATATTTATTTAATATAATTGTATTTATAAAAATTATATTTATTAACTGATTAATTCTTACATATTTTTAAGTAGTTACATAAACACACACAATTTTAAGTTTTATGCCCTCATAAATAAATATTACGTCTTTTTAGTTACATACTTTACAAACTTCCTTTAAAAGTTATACAAAACTCACTTATATTGTTTAAGATTAACAGTTTGGTTTAAGGGTTAATATTCAAGAAAGAAATAAGATTAAAAATAAAAATAATCAGTACTTTGTATTAGCGTTGCGTAATAATCAAATAATTATCCAATTTACATATTTAATTTTTTTACTATACAAGGCTGGTGTAAAGATATGACATTTGTACTCTGAAGAAACCCGCATTATTTGGAGCGGGTGAAAGCGCTCAGTATTTCTTTTTAAGATGTATTTCTTTTTAAGTTGTATTTTTATTATTTTTATCGAAATTTGTGTGAGCAATAAAGCTTCTGGACGCCCAGGACATCGCTTCTTGTTTTACTGGTCTTTTCTGGGTACCAGGAAAAGTCTTGAGTAAAAACCTTGTCCCCTTTCCTCTGCTGGGACAGGTTGAATATCTCTAACACTTAGAAGAGAGAGAACCTCCTGTTGAGCCTCTGCCCACTGATTTGTGGGTAGGTCTGGCCAACCGTATGGGGTTGGTAAGGTGTGGAAGTGGAATCTGTATCCTTGGGAAACTATATTTAAAACCCATTTGTCCCATAATATGCTGCTGATACTTTAACATATGAAACCGGCAATTTAAGGCCCCAATGGCCAAAGTAGCAGAAGTGTATATCTTCTTACCCCAATCTGTCCAAGTCCCTGGAATCTCTATTAGAGGGGGTAGGGTTTCTGGCAACAGTAGCCTTAATGCCCTTTAGTCCTTGGGAAATGGTCTCTGGATCCGCAGTAGGATTCTTGAAGAGGAACTTGTGAGAGTCAGGTACTCTGTAATACCAGTCAAGTTTTCTGGGAGCTGGAGGTGTCTGGGGCCAGGCTAGATTCCAAGAAGGCATCATCTACAATGCCCAGAACAGGAGGGACAGCTAAAGGCCTGTGTTGAGGGAGGAGTAAGAATTCCCTAACCCTCTTTTTGGAGGCAAAAGGAAAAATCTTCTGGAGGGGAAGCAGAGGAAATGGAATCCTCTGCATCAGAATCCTCATAGGTAGATAAGGGCAAATCCTGGTAATCAGAAGAAACAGAAATTTCAGAATCCTGATCAGAACAATCAGAAGGAAAATCAGTTCTATGTCTCTTAGACGGGGAAGGCTGGCTTCCCCTAATTAAAGTAATAAGGTCTTCAGCCATTTTAAGCATTTGTTTTTTAGGCATATGGGCCTGACCATGTAGTTTGGACGTCGGTTTTCTAGGCGTGGGTCGAGTTTTAGGTCTTGAAGAAGAAAATGGCGTCAGTTTAAAATACAAATCTGTAGGCCTGAATACACCCTCAGAAGCCGGTGCCTGCACAGCGGCTCCGGACCCATCCAAAGTAGAGACATCCGCAAGTTCCATAGTCAAAGCACCTCGCGGCATACCGGACTCCGAATGGGTCTCAGTAGAGGCCTGCAAATCTGAAGTAGTTGGTATCAGGGGCTGTGAAAGCGCCTCACTGAGTACCAGCAAACTGGCCACTAGCTTAACGGAAGCGTCATCGGCAGTTTTGGACCTATGCAGTCTGTCTCTATCTTTATCCTTATGTTTTTTTCAGAATATCGGTAGTCGGATGGCTTACCAAAGCCATTTCTGGATAGTTAAACTGAGTACCAAAATAATTTGATGCAAAAATAGACGAATAGTTCGGGGGTTGAATAAGGCACAAAATTGACAGCGAGGGAAGTCGTGGTCTGGACCTAAGCAAAGAATGCAGTATGAATGAAAGTCTTTATGAGGTATTTGCTTTCCACAGGTAAGACAATTGTCAACTTTTACTGACATTTTACTGACATCGGTTAATAGCAAGAAAAAGGATCCCCAACGGGGTACTTAGCTTTTTTTGAAGACTTCGGTTCTGAAACTCGAAAATGAAAATTTCAGGAGTCGGCCGACCGGCACTTGCAAACTGCTTCTGCTATGGGCACTGTGTGGCAAGAAAGACTGATGTAATGGCGTCGGCTGCATGTTTTATACCCCTGACGACCTGATGTCATGGATGAAGAGACCGCATCCGATGCAGGAATCCAAGACTTTGACATTCACAGGCCGGCTGAGGGCTACCTGCAGGCAGATAACCCAAATGTAATGACTGCAACATTGAAACATGAAGAACATCAGTGGCGTTGTCTGTAAACACTTTCAGAGGGCCTGGTTGAAAGAGGATGAAAGCCCTGTAAAGCCAGAATCAGAACCCTCATTCCTTGATGTTGATGTGTTCTCTCCTTTGAGATGGAGACCAAAGGCCCTGAACCTTCTTGGAAGAAAATGCTGACCCCCACCCTGTATCTAAGGCATCTGTGAACAGATGTTGAGATGTATGAGGCAGAAGAAGAGGAGGGCCAGGACTCAGAGTAAGCTGTTCAATCCATCAATGAAGCTCTGTTTTTAGACTGGGGAGGACAGGAATCACAAACTCTAGAGGGCGAGACCATGCTGTGTCCAAACTTACTTTAGGTACCACTAAAATTTCCTCATGTGGAGTTTTGCAAAGGGCAGCATGGGAATAGTGGAAGCCATGAACCCAAGAAGTCTTAGAAACTCTCTGGCTGTAATCGAGGGGAGAGGCAGAAGGTTTTCCAGAAAGGCAGTGAGGGTATGAACTTTGTCTGAAGGAAGAAATAAAGTACAGTTTTGTACCTACCATAAATGTAGATGTCCGATAGATATGCAACTGCAGTCCTGACATATGGGTTGTCCTGCCTCAGGCAGCCCTTCGGTCGGCCGGATTCTAAAGTCTGGGTCCGGCATCGGCTGATGTCGCCTCTTCCCTGACGTCAGAGCGGCTGGGGTATAAAAGCATCAGCCGACGCCATCTTCTTCAGTGTTTCTTGCCCCAGATGCCAGGTGCCCTCCAAGGAAGGCTAAATTTAGAGAATGGATAAAAATTCCAGACATGCACAACAGTAATAAACAGATACACCATAACAGATATCCCCAGCTAATTTGAAAAAGGGGGAGTGGACCCTAAAAAAGAGAATTACAGAGGGGTAGGAGGGAGGGAAAAAGTACAGTTTTGTACCTACCATAAATGTAGATGTCCGATAGGTATGCATCTGCAGTCATAACATAAGGTTGTCCTGCCTCAGGCAGCCCTTCGGTCGGCCGGATTCCAAAGTCTGGGTCTGGCCTCGGCTGATGTCGCACTTTCCCCGACGTCAGAGCGTCTGGGGTATAAAAGCATCAGCCAACGCCATTTTCCTCAGTTTTTCTTGCCCCAGATGCCAGGTGCCCTCTAGGAAGGCTAAATTTGGATAAATGCTGAAAAGTTCCAAACATTTGCAAATTATATACATGTATTAACAAACAAATACACCATAATAGATTCCCCCAGCTAGCTGAAAGAGGGTCGGACATCTACATTTATGGTAGGTACAAAACTGTACTATGTCCTTCAAGGATGCATCTGCAGTCATAACATATGGGTAGAATACCATAGCCAAACTGGGGGAGGTGGTACTAAGAGAAGGATGGTGTAGTTAAGATCCCCTGCAGCACTGCAGTTGCAAACCCTGCTCGGGATCTGGAGTATAAAGGTAGATTGTAATGCTTGGCAAATGTATGCACGGAGCTCCAAGTAGCAGCTTCTAAAATGTCCTTGGTAGCCACCCCTCGTAGGAAAGCTGTAGTGGTGGCTGTGGCCCTTGTTGAGTGAGGCCTGATATTTTCAGGAACTGTCTTTCCATGAAAGGAGTAACAAAAGCGATGCAATTTCCTATCCATTTTGAAATTGTCTGTTTGGAAATTGCTCTTCCTTGCACCCCAGTTACATATGCTACAAAACGTTGGTCAGTTTTTCTGCTAGTTTTCGTTCTGTTCAAATAGTAGCGTAGTTGTCTGTGTATATCCAGGGTGTGCAAAAGTTTTTCCCCTTTGTTTTGTGGGTTAGGGAAGAACGTAGGCAAGTGAATAGCTTGGTTCAAGGATACCCTAGATACCACCTTTGGCATGAAAGTAGGATTGGTTCTTAGTGACACTCTATCCTGGTGAAAAATAAGAAAAGGCTGCACTGCCATTAATGCTTGTAACTCAGATACTCTTCTTGCTGAAGTGATTGCCAGAAGGAATGCAGTTTTCCGAGATAGAAACTGTAGGTCTGTTGATGCTGCTGTTTCAAAAGGAGGTAGTGTCAGTTTTTCCAGCACAAACTTGAGATCCCATGCAGGTAGAGGGGGTCTTCTTGGAGGTTTAACATTTTTGATCCCTCTCAAAAATTGCCTGAGAAGAGGGTGTGAGAAGATAGGTGGATCCATATTGTATTCTGCTGAAATTGCTGAAGCATGAATCTTAATGGAAGAATAAGACAGGCCATTGTGGAACAATTCTGCTAAGTATTCTAGGATGTGTGCTAGGTTTGCCACTGTGACATCTGTGCCCTTTGATGAGCTCCAAATGAGAAATCTCTTCCATTTAGCTGAGTATGTCTTCCTTGTGGAAGGTCTGCGAGCCTCCAGGATAATGTCCTTCACCCTCTGAGATAAAATAGTTTGGTTGGGATTGAAGGAATTTTCCAGGCAGTTAGCTGCAATGTTTTCAAGTTGGGATGCAGGGTCCTGAAATTGTTCTGCGTTAGAAGAAGAGGCCATAGGGGAAGAGGCCATGAATTTGCCTGAGACATGCTTCTCAATAGTGGGTACCAGTGTTGTCTTGGCCAGTCCGGAGCTATTAGTATCACTTTTGGCTGTTCCTCCCTGATCTTCAGTAGAACCTTGTACATCAATGGGAGAGGTGGAAAGGCATATACTGTTAGGGCATTCCAGCTGAAAGAGAGAGTCCACCCTCCATGCTTGTGGGTGGTATGTCCTTGAGCAGAATGTCTTCAGTTGGTGGATGAGTGGGGAGGCGAACAGATCTATCTCCGGCATTCCCCATGTCTTTGTTATGAGTTTGAAGATGTCTGGATGCAGCATCCATTCGTGTGCATTCATGGTAGTTCTGCTTAAGCTGTCTGCTAGTGCATTTTCTTTTCCTGGTACGAATTTGGCCTGCAGCTGGATATTGAGATTCAGGCATAGATTCCACAGATTCCTAGCCATCCGGCATAGAGGGTAGGAATGTGTGCCTCCCTGTTTGTTTATGTACCACATGACCGTGGTGTTGTCTGTCCTTATTAACAGATGTCCTTGTTGGAGGAAGGGTCTGAATGCCTCGACTGCATGCCTCACTGCCAGCATTTCCTTTTGGTTTATGTGCATGCTTAGTTGCCCTTGAGGCCTTAGGCCTTGGATACATTTGTCCTCCATGTGTGCTCCCCATCCTCGGTCTGAGGCGTCCGTGGTGATGGTCTGCCTTGTTTTTGGTTTGTTGAAAGGCAACCCTCTGTTGGACTGGCAGGCCTGAGCCCACCACAGGAATTCCTTTTGAAGGCATGGAATGATTGGTATCATGGTTTCTAGACTGTGACTGTGTTGAGACCATACACTCCTTAGGTACCATTGTAATTTCCTCATATGCAGCCTGGCATGTGGGATTAAAATTATGCAGGATGCCATGTAACCCAGGGCCTGCAGGACTTTCCTTGCAGTAAGCTGCGTTTGTCTTGTCAGAATCATGAAGTAATCTGGAAGTTGTTTTTGTTTTTCTTCTGTGAGAAAAGCCATCTGGGTGATTGTGTCCAGATCTGCACCCAAAAAGGTTATCCTTTGGGATGGTACTAGTCTTGACTTTTGGATGATGACTGTGTATCCCAAGGTCTGTAGCAGGTGAATGGCATAGGCCAAGTCCTTTAACAATTTTTTCTTGTTGTCCGCTTGTATTAGGCAGTCGTCCAGGTATGGATAAATTTGAATTCCCTGAAGTCTGCAATGTGCAATTACTGATGCCAGGGCATTTCGTGAATACTCTGGGTGCAGTAGATAAGCCAAAGGGCAATGCTGAGAACTGATAATGCTCTGATCCTGCAAGAAATCTGAGGTGTCTTCTGCAATCTGGTCGGATAGGGACGTGCAGGTATGCCTCCTTGAGATCTAGAGTCACCAGCCAAGACTCCTTGCCCAACATGGGAAGAAGTTGCTGTAGGGTCAGCATTTTGAATTTTGGCACAATGAGATAAGTGTTCAGTGCGGACAGGTCGAGAATAGGCCTCCATTGGTTTTCTTTTCTTGGTACAAGGAATAGTCTGGAGTAAAATCCTTGGCCTTGTTCTGTACATGGTACCCTTTCTATAGCTTTCATCTGAAGTAAATTGCTGATTTGTCTTAAAGCCTCTGCCTTCTGGCTTGGTGGAAGGTTTGGCATTCCGCTTCTTTTTGGCAAAGTGTGGAAGTGAAACCTGTATCCTTTGTCTATTATTTGCAATGTCCATGTATCCTTTGTAATGCAATGCCAGTTTTTTGAGAATAAAGCCAGCTTTCCGCCCAAGGGTGCTTCCAGTTGATCCCTGGTAGGCGGAATCAGAGTCAAGTCATTGGGTCTGTCCTGTAGTAGTGGTTGTAGTTGTAGCTGTTGCACTACTCCTCTGGTTGGCAGGCTGCCACTGAAGGCCTCTGTAGGGGCCCTTCGATTGACCTCTGCCTCTAGGGCGCCTGTTCCTGCCTCTCTTTGCTCTGGACGAGTCTGGAAAGGACCAATTCTTTGTAGGCCAGTTTCTGCTGAATCTCGGTGGTTGAACTTGCAGGAAATCTTTAACTGTTTGCACAGATTTTGCTTTTTCTTCAACCTTTTTTAGAATCTCCTGTGCAGGGGAGCCAAATAAATTTTGTTTCTCCATTGGAGCATCGAGGAGTTTAGCTTTGACATGGTCTGGCAAAGATTGCTCCTTCAGCCAGGCATGCCTACGAATAACTGCCCCAGTCATAGCTGATCTACATGAAGCCTCCAGTGCATCATAGCCACATTTTAAAAAATGATTACTAATCTGTTGTGAGTTATGTACCAAATCCTGAAGGGATTTACGGTCTAAGGGTTCAGGAGAAGAAAGTTTCTTATTCAGTTGATCTAACAAAAATTCTTGGTATTGTATGATATGGAATTGACAGTTTAATGCCCTGGCAGAAAGAGTAGCAGATGTATAAACCTTTTTTCCCCATCTCTCTAAAGCTCTAGACTCTCTTTCAGAGGGTAGGGGATTTTTGGCAGTAGCGGCTGCAACCCCTTTAGGGCCCCGAGAAATAGTTTCTGGGTCTGCAGCATGGGCTTTATACAGATGGAAATGAGAATCCGGGACCTTGTAATATCTGTCAGGTTTGGCAGGGGCCGGAGGAAGAGAATCAGGGGCTGTACTGACATCATTGTACACATCATCAATTACATTTAGAACAGGAGGTATAGCTAAGGGCCTATGCTGAGGCAAATGCAAAAAGGTCCTTAATCTTTTTCTAGAATCAGAGAAATCCTGACCTTGCCATTAAAAGTGCTCTCTCATGGAGTGTAAAGTCTCCCCAAAGGAAAATTCTTCAGGAGGGAGGCAAGGATAGATTCCTCTGCATCTGAATCCTCATAAGGCGAGTAAGCCCCTTCCTGGTGGTCTGACAAATCAGATCCATCCGTGGAGTAATCTGAGGAGTGAGGTTCAGAGGGGTCAGTCCTGGGCCTTTTGTCTGGAGGAGGTTGAGAGGCCCTGTCTGGGTGAGGTTGTGAACCCCTAATTAAGGAGATAAGGTCCTCAGCAAGGCTGAGAATCTGTGAACTAGTGGAAGGCCTCTGGGATGTAGATTTGGCAGGCAAAGCTTTTGAAAGTTTGGCAGCTTTAGCCCTGGAGAAGGCCTTACTAGACATAGAAGCTGGGGGCCTAGCTGTCCCACGTGCAGGGGTAGAAATGTCCAAAGGTATGGTGTCGGACAAATCCTGAACACTAGCTTAGGTAGGGAGTTCTGAAGCCGACTCAGCTGGGGCCTCTCTGGCCTCGGTGGTCGGAAGTATGGTTTCGGAAATAGGAATCGGCGTGGACTCTGTTTCGGCCGAAACCGAGACACTCGCGGTAGGCCTAGCCGTGGTTTCAGCCGAAACTGTGGGCCGCGAGTGTCGGTCCTTTTCCTTGTGTTTTTTGACCATATGCGAAGTCGGAGTCTCCGACGGCATTTTATAAGCAAAAGCGGCTCCAAAAAATTCCTCTGCAAACTCCGACAGACGTCTAAGAGTCCGTCGGTTGAAGGAGGCACAGGCTAAACAAGCTGACACGTCGTGGTCTGGGCCTAAGCAAGGAAGGCAGTAAGAATGGAAATCCTTATGAGGTATTTGTTTCCCACAAGTTAAACAATTATTTACTTTGTCTGACATCGGCTGAAGCAAGAAAGAGTCCCCAACGGGGTACTTAGCTTTTTTCGAAGTCTTCGGTAGCTGAAATCTCTGGATCTGACTGACCGGCACTTGGGAACAGCTTCTGCTTCGGGCACCGCGTGGCAAGAAAGACTGAGGAAAATGGCGTCGGCTGATGCTTTTATACCCCAGACGCTCTGACGTCGGGGAAAGTGCGACATCAGCCGAGGCCAGACCCAGACTTTGGAATCCGGCCGACTGAAGGGCTGCCTGAGGCAGGACAACCATATGTTATGACTGCAGATGCATCCTTGAAGGACATCCTGACTGCAGTTGCATATCTATCGGACATCTACATTTATGGTAGGTACAAAACTGTACTATGTCCTTCAAGAATGCAACTGCAGTCCTGACATATGGGTTGAATACCATAGCCAAGCTGGGGGTGGTAGGATCTAAGATAAGGATGGTGTAGCTAAAATGCCCTGCAGGACTGCAGAAGCAAAGCCTGCTCAGGATCTGGAATATAAAGGCAGGTTGTAATGCTTGGAAAATGTATGCACGGAGCTCCATGTAGCAGCTTCTAGAATGTCCTTTGTAGCCACCCCTCTTAGAAAGGCTGTGGAGGTGGCTGTAGCTCTGGTGGAGTGTGGCCTGATATTGGCTGGCACACCTTTTCCATGGAAAGAGTAGCAGAATCTGATGCAGTTTCCAATCCATTTTGAAATTGTTTGTTTGGAAATTGCCTTTCCTTGTACTCCAGCAGCGTAAGCTACAAATAGTTGGTCAGACTTTCTGCTGGCCTTTGTTCTGTCCAAGTAGTAGCGCAATTGCCTGTGTATGTCCAAAGTGTGCAGAAGCTTTTCTCCTTTATTTTGAGGATTGGGAAAGAAAGTAGGCAGGTGAATTGCTTGATTTAGAGAAACCCTGGATATCACTTTTGGCATGAATGAAGGATTGGTTCTTAAAGAGACTCTGTCCTGATGGAAAATTAGAAATGGAGGTACTGCCATGAGGGCCTGTATCTCCGAGACACTTCTTGCTGAAGTAATTGACAACAGAAAAACTGTTTTCCAGGAGAGAAATTGCAATTCTGAAGATGCTGCAGGCTCAAAAGGAGGAAGAGTTAATTTTTCCAAGACGAAATTGAGGTCCCATGCAGGCACTGGTGGTTTTCTTGGAGGTTTAATATTCTTTATCCCTCTTAGAAACTGTCTTAGCAAAGGATGTGAAAACACAGGTGGATCACAGTTGTATTTTGCTGAAATTGCTGAAGCGTGTATTTTTATGGGGGTATAGCTAAAGGCCTGTGCTGGTTAACTTAAGGAAAGTCCGAAGCCTTTTCCTGGAGTCGGAGAAATCCTGGCCCTGCCACTGAAAATGCTCTCTCATGGAGTGAAGAATTTCCCCAAAAGAAATATCCTCAGGAGGAGAGGCAGAGGGAATGGATTCATCAGCATCAGAATCCTCGTAGGCCGGGAAGAATTAGGTTCATAGGTTTATACTAGGCTATCTGCCCTAAGGCATTTATAAGCCTATCCCAGAGTTTTTGTGGCTTACGCCACCCCTTATGTTAAAAAATACTGTGCCCATTAGTTTATTTTAGTTTATTGTGCCTCTGTCCAGCAGTGACACAGAGATGATTCCCGGGGTAAACCTACGATCTCCCATCCACCGGTCAAGATTTCTCTTGAACAGAGCCAGCGAGGTGCTCTGCCTCACATGGACCAGGATTTTATTCCACAACATAGGGAGTCTCTGGGTGACAAATCTATCCCTCCAGCATGTCCTATTTATATCCGTGCTAAGGTTTAAGTCGCTTGCTCTAGTGGATCTGGTAGATTTGGATTTTTTGAGGTGGAGCATGTCCATTAATTCCGGGTTGGACATGGCCTTGTATGTCAGGCACAGGTCACCTCTGAGCAGACGGTATGCGACTGAATAGAGCTGGAGTTACTTCAGTCTGGCAGCATATGACAAATTTTGGAGTCCCTTTATCCTTTTGGTGAGGAACTTTTGGGGTCTCTCCAATTGCTGCAGGTGTCGGGTGAGATACATCCCGAATGGGGCATTGTACTCGATCATTGGTCTGATAAGTGAAGAGTACAGGGGAACAATGACCTCACTTGATCTGGATGTGAATCCCTTCATGATCAGGTGGGCAATGTAGAAGGTTTTTCTAACCACTTTAGCAATGTGAGTGTCAAAAGAAAGGCCACTGTCAACCTGGGTCCCCAGGTCCCTGATAACCTCTTCTGTGCTTAGTGGATTGCCACCTATATGGTAGCTTGGGGTCACCTTGTTGTTCCCGAAGGGTATGACTACACATTTTTTGGCATTTAACTTCAGGCCATGGCTCTGGCACCAGCTATCAGTTTCCGTGAGACCCCTCTGAAGGATATCTGTGTCCGATGTACTTTCCACTATGGCTCCCAGTTTGCAGTCATCTGCAAACTTTGTCAGCCATAGTCCTCCTATGTTAGCCTGTACTTCTGAGAAGTAGATGCCGAACAACAAGGGGCCAAGGACTGAGCCCTGTGGGACACCACTTGTGACCGGCTTGGAATCTGACATGGCGCCAGCTACTCTAACCCTGTGGGTTCTGTCCTTTAGCCAGTTTGCAACCCATCTTGTGACATATGGGTTTACATTTAAGCTGGTAAGTTTCTCTATAAAACCCGAGTGGGGTATTGTGTCGAAAGCTTTTGCAAGGTCAAGGTAGGCTGTATGGACTGCCTTTCCCTCATCAATGGCCTTGGTGACTGTTTCGAAGAAGTCAACCAAGTTCAAAAGGCATGATCTGCCCTTGACAAAGCCAAACTGGGTCGGGTCCAATGTCTGCAAGTCCCCTATGTCTTTGTTTATGAGCTCCATTATGATCCTCTCCATAGCTTTGCAGACCAGGCTTGTTAAGCTTATGGGGCAGTAATTACCAGGGTCCGTAGAGGCACCCCCTTTGTGGAGTGGGACCACAGTTGCCGTACGCCACTCCTTGGGCATGTATCCTGTGGTAAGGCTAAGATTAAACAGCTGCCTTATGTGCGGGTTTAGTTCCTCATTGAGTTCGTGTAGCACACAGCCGGGGACACCATCCGGTCCCATTGATGCTGTGTTTTTAGCTTAGAGACAGCAGCTTTCACCTGCGCATTGGAGATGTCTGGGAGGCTGCACTCCGCCGGGATAGTTATCTCTCCTTTTGGGGGGGAGAGGGGGGTGAAGTTTGCACTGAACCTGTCTGCCAGTATGTTGGCAATGTCTGTGGGTTCAGTGATTTTTGTATCATTTTGGACTAATTCTGAGCATATCTGAGAGTTTCCACCCAGGTTTCTAACATAGGTGAAGAAGGCCTTATGATTGTCTTTTGAATCTATGGCAATTTTTCTCTCAAAGTTGGCCTTGGATGATTTTATGAGTGCTCGTATTTTTTTACTAATAATGATCAAAGGTGTCTTCTCTTTTATGGATTTTGCTCTATCATGTAACAGCTTTCTCCTCTTATTGTAAAGTTTGTTTATGGCTGGGGTCCACCAGACTGGACGTTTGCCCTTGGTGGAAAGAGTCTTGGTTTTATTCGGGATTGCCTGATCCATGCAGTCCTGGAGGTGTTCGTAGAAGGCATTTGTAAGGGCTTCCGCAGCTTGGGTTGTGGTTTCCACTGGCTCGGGGGCCTTGAAGGATACCACACCAGTCTTGAGTAGTGTGAAGTTTGCTTTAGAAGTTCTTCACTGTGGTCTTTTTGTTTGGGGTGGGGCGGGATGTGGATATCCAGTGAGATTAGTTTATGATCTGATCTCACCAATGAGGGATATACTTCCGTGTAGAGCATTTTGTCCCCATGTTTGTGATGATGAGATCTAGTATATTTTCTCCTCTTGTGGGAACGGTGACTAGTTTTTCCATGGCATTTGAATTTATGAACTCCAGGAACCTTTGGGCTAGAAAGTTTGGGCTTGAGTAATGTTCCCAGTCTATATTCGGGTAGTTGAAGTCACCCAATATAATGGTGTTTGGAGATACATTTATACCCTCCAGTGTCTTCAGGAAGGCTGTGTGGGGTTCCTGAGTTTGAGAGGGTGGCCTGTAGCATGCTACAAATTGTAGAGCAGTTTTGCCTATGGTTAATTGCACCTGGATGATTTCCAATGCTTCGTGCGTTGCCACCAACCTGGAGGTGTGGGTATCCTTGATGAATATGGAGACACCCCCTCCTTTTGTGGTGTGGTCCGGGTTTTGGGGCCGGAACGCATGATATGAGGTAAAACCTGATAGTGCCGGGGTGCTCTCAGGAGCCTTGAACCAGGTTTCAGTCACAGCACAGACATCGATGTTCTCCATACTGAGAAGGGCCTAGAGTGCGTGCATTTTGAGATTTAGACTTCTGGCATTGAGCAGCATTACCCTTAGTTTCTTCCCATTTTGTTTTCTAGGGTGGTAGGTTTAGAATTTGAGCCTTGCCTAAAAAGGCACTATGGGGGTGGCAAGAGCCTTAGCCAATATCCGGAATCCCAGGGGTGACAGGTGCAAGCCGTCCCTTGCGAAGCAGCGTGGCTTGTCAAGCATGTCATCCCAGGCAGACAGACACTGGATCCCCTTTGAATGACACCAGAAATTAAGCCAATTGTTAAAGCTGATCATCTTGTCTCTATGTTGTGGCATCATTCTTGGTGAAGGAAGGATGCTGCACAGGGTCAGGGTCATACCTGCCTGGGCTACATAATCAGAGAGCTCCTCTATGTCTCTTTTCATGTAGTCCAGGGAGGTACGTCTCAGGTCGTTCACACCAGCATGGACAATGACTGTGTCATATTTGTACTTGCTGTGGAGTGACCCGAGTGCTTGTATTATGTGTCGGATTCTATTGCCCGATAGGCAGCTTACTGTGACCCTCTCCTTGTTCAGCCTGGTGAGTGGGACGTCAGTGTGTCTGACTATGGAGTCACCTATGACAAGTATGTTTGGTGTTGTATTTGGCCTTAAGGGCTGTGACTGCTTTGCACACTGATTTTGTGTTTTATGTGTTGCCTGTGGTGTGTCATGAGGTGGCGGTTGCTTGGGTGTCTGCTTTGGAGGCCTCTGCTGTTTAGGTAAATTTTTGCTCAGAGCCTCCGAGTATGTCTTTGGGTGTTTATGTGTTTGATTCATTGTTGTGATAGCTTTATGTGAGACTGGTTTTGTGGTGTGTGTAGTTGCCTTCTCCTCCTGTCTGGTCTTGCCAGTCCTGAGTTGAGAGAGCTCAGCCTCCAGTTTGGTTAAATAGCTGCATCTCTCGCAAGTATTTGTGTTATGTGGGAGGAGGAGAGGGTTGTCTGTGTACATGAGGCAATTGTAACATTGCCTCAATATTCCCAGATTCACCAACTGGACAGGAGAGGACGCCAGCATCTGGCCCTTCGACATGCTAGAGAAATTAAGAAGTTTGGGGTGTAACTGAATGAGAGGACTTAGTAAGGAAGTGGGTACTCCTGGGGGGTTCGCTAGTGAGGGACTTTGTATAATACAGAAGTGCTAAGCCTGAAAAGAAGATGCTTTTAAGACAAGTGCTGAGCTTTTTTTTTTTTTTTGGAGAAAAAAAAAAAGCTTTTTAGGAACAAGTGCTGCGCTTTTTAGTTAAGGGATATACTGTTTAGAATACTAGTAGAGCAGTTCTAAGGGAAAAAATGAAGAACAGACTTTATGGAGCCAGAAAAAGTTTAACCTTGTTAAACTGGCGCTGCCCGATGCTGCTCTAGTGGTAACTCCATGCTAAAGCGGGCTTGATAGCAGGGGCTGGAAAGAGCCAGAAATTGATCCAATACGGCCAATAAAACTACAGTTTCAAGTCAGTAACCACTCCCATGGGGGGGGCAGGGGAGCTGCACAATGTTTTTCACTGCCACTGATCAACAGAGAGACTTTCCTTTAGCCCAAGCAAAAATGGCCTCACAGAAACTTACAAACAGTTCAGGAACAGCAAGCCTGTAACTGAACTTAAAAATCTCAGAAAAGTGGGAAAAAAGCAAGATTTTTTTTTTGTTTTTGTTTTTTCAGAAATAGCAGAGGTTCACAAGTAATATCAAGTTATAACAGTGCAGTAAATGACCCCACACAAGAGTGCTAGGTCAAAGACAGAAAATATGAAAGTTTTGAGAAAAAACGATTTTAAAATTAAGTGCAAACAGGAAATTAAGTAAACAGCTTTTGGTTGTGCTCTAAATACAGCTACCAATGCAGAAATCAAGTTTAACAAGCCAGAAAATGCTCAAACTAGGCAACTATGCAGAAAAACTTAGCAAATAAACAGAGAAAAAATACTTAAAATCTCAAAAGTGGCTCCCTTCTTCTCTCAGCGTTTTCTCCTCTTGGTGGGTGCTTCACCAACAGCCAACAAGCCTGAAAAGACTCCAAACCCACGAGGCAACTAGGTTTTAAGAGAGGAAGATGAAGGAGTTTTGGAAATGACCCCTACTGGTCAATAAAACTACAGTCTCAAGTCAGTAACCACTCCCACGAGGGGCAGGGGAGCTGCTCAATGTTTTTCACTGCCACTGATCAACAGAGAGACTTTCCTTTAGCCCAAGCAAAAATGGCCTCACAGAAACTTACAAAGTTCTTCCTGGGAATCTGAATGGCCTGACTCATCAGAGGCTTCATCTGAGGAAAGGGTATCTGCCTGCTCAACCCTAGGCCTTTTGTCTGAAGGCGGCTGAGAACCTCTGTCTGGATGAGCCTGAGAGCCCCTGATTAAAGAAATTAGATCTGCAGCTAAAGTCATGATCTGTTTATCAGAAGTGGGACCCTATGAAAAAGATTTAGGAGGGTGAGACTTAGCCTGGCTGGCAGCCTTAGCACGTGTGTAGGCCTTGATGGACATAGACACAGGAGGCCTAGCTGCCCCACATGCTGGAGTAACTTTGTCCACCGGTATGGTGTCAGGCAAATCTTGGGCTTCGGTTTCAGGAGGAAAATCAACAACCGCACGGGGTAGCCTCCGGGACCGAAGTGTGTGGTAAAGCGGTGTCGTCGGCCTGGAGCGGTTGAATTACCGCCTCCGAAGAGACCGATGCACTTGCGGTAGGCTTTAGCGTGGTGTCGGTGGAAGTCGCGGGCCGCGAATGTCGGTCCCGGTCCTTCCGTTTTTTGGAAATATGTGCTGTCGGTAGTTCCGACGGCATAATATAGGAGTAATTTTCCCCAAAAAAGTCTTCAGCAAATTCTGCCCGGCGCCTAAGTGTGCACTTATTGAAGCAAGCACAGGCAGCACAGGCCGAGACGTCGTGGTCTGGGCCGAGGCAGGGAAGGCAGTAGGAATGGAAGTCCCTATGAGGTATTTGTTTACCACAAGACAATTATTAACTTTTGCAGTTTTATCCGACATCGGCTGAGGCAAGAAAAGGTTCCCCAACGGGGTACTTAGCTTTTTGATGACTTCAGATCTGAAAACACAGGAGCTGGCCAACCGGCACTTGCGAACTGCTTCTGCTTCGGGCACCGCGCGGCAAGAAAGACTGAAGAAGATGGCGTCGGCCGATGCTTTTATACCCCAGCCGCTCTGACGTCGGGGAAGAGGCGACATCAGCCGACGCCGGACCCAGACTTTGGAATCCGGCCGACCGAAGGGCTGCCTGAGGCAGGACAACCCATATGTCAGGACTGCAGTTGCATTCTTGAAGGACATCAGAGGGTTCCTCCGTTGTTAACAAGCACTCTGGCTTCGAAAAACCAACATGGCTCGGAGGAGGAATCACGGATGGAGACCAGACTGGCTCGAGTGGCTCCAGAGCCGACTGGATCAGAGCCACAAAAATTTAGGCAGGGCAGACGACTTGAGGAGTCTCAGTACTACCCTCTCCACATCTTCGTCCGAAAGACTCCTGGAAGATAAGGTTGGGGATCTCAACCTAGCAGACACTGGAGATTTGACCATCAAAGAGACCGGTAGGGACTCTGCAGACTGGCTACGAGAAGCAGAGTCAACTATTTGCAAGGCTTCAGCAGTCAGCACCAAAGTATCTGTGACTGACTCTGAAAACACAGTGCTCTCCTTCGGCTCCGAAGACTGAGGAGTCGAGGAGGCAGGTTTTATTAATTTGGCAGGCGGCTCCGAAACACTAGCCGGTGCCGGAGAAGGCCTTTTTGAACCTTCAGATTTTGAGTCAGATCTTGACTTAGAAGACTTCGATGAAGAACCCAAAGAACCAGACAAAGCTTCCTCGAAGGATGGCTTCAAAAGACCCCTGAGTATCAGTTTGTTCTTTCTCTCCTGCAACACTCTAGGAGAGAAAGCATGACATAACAAACATGATTCTTACAAATGGATGGCTCCCAAACAGTAGACATAGCTACTGTGGCCATCAGTCAAAAACATTTTCTGGGAGCACTTCATACATTTTTTAAAACCAGAGGGTTTGTGCTCCTTGCTATCCTTAGACATTGCAACCCACAAGCAATCAGAGGGAAAAAGAAAGAGAAAGAAAATGACTGAGGACTAGGTCCTCTAATTAAAATGGGCCTAGCCCTGCAGATGAATTACACAAGGACTAGTAAGTTAAACGGGCCTAGACTGATGTAAGATAGAAACCCAGATTTTCCACTAAACTCTAGACAGATTCAGTCACACAGGAGAATATATTAAACAAAATACAGTGGAAGCAACACGAGGACTAGGTCCTGTAAGTTAAACGGGCCTAGCCCTGTAAAGAACCGGGTCTTCTAATTCAACAGACCAAGAAGGCACAAAACACACAAACACACGCTCAAGGGTAGCAAATTAACAACTGTACGAAATTAAGGCTTTAGCGGGTCCCCGCTAAAGACCACCAGTCAACAATAGCCGCTTGACAGGAAATAATCAATAGGAGCCCCTATTGATTAAAAAAGTACAGTTTTGCACCTACCATAAATGTAGATGTCCGATAGATATGCAACTGCAGTCATAACATATGGGTTGTCCTGCCTCAGGCAGCCCTCGGTCGGCCGGATTCCAAAGTCTGGGTCCAGCGTCGGCCGGAGTCGCCTCCTCTCCGACGTCACAACGGCTGGAGTATAAAGGCATCGGCCGACGCCATCTTCTTCAGTGTTTCTTGCCCCAGATGCCAGGTGCCCTCCAAGGAAGGCTAAATTTGGTGAATGGATAAACAATTCCAGACATGCACAACAGTAATAAAAAGATACACCATAAAAGGTACCCCCAGCTAATAGGAATAGGGGTAGTGGACCCTAAAAGAGAGTTGCAGAGGGGTAGGAGGGAGGGAAAATCCGACTGCAGTTGCATATCTATCGGACATCTACATTTATGGTAGGTACAAAACTGTACTATGTCCTTCAAGAATGCAACTGCAGTCATAACATATGGGTTGAATACCATAGCCAAGCTGGGGGTGGTTGGAACTAATAAAGGGATGGTGTAGCTATAATGCCCTGCAGGACTGCCGAAGCAAAGCCTGCTTGGGATCTGGAGTATAAAGGCAGGTTGTAGTGCTTGGTAAATGCACGGAACTCCATGTAGCAGCCTCTAGAATGTCCTTTGTAGCCACTCCTCTTAGAAAAGCTGTGGATGTGGCTATAGCTCTGGTGGAGTGTGGCCTAACATTGGCTGGCACACCTTTTCCATGAAAGGAATAGCAGAATCTGATGCAGTGTCCAATCCATTTTGAAATTGTTTGTTTGGAGATTGCTTTTCCTTGAACTCCTGCAGCATAGGCTACGAACAGTTGGTCAGACTTTTTGGTGGTCTTTGTTCTGTCCAAGTAGTAGCGTAGTTGTCTGTGTATGTCCAAAGTATGCAGCAGCTTTTCCCCCTTGTTTTGAGGATTGGGGAAGAATGTAGGCAGGTGAATGGCTTGATTTAGAGACACCCTGGAAATTACTTTTGGCATGAAAGAAGGATTGGTCCTTAGGGAGACTCTGTCCTGGTGAAAAATGAGAAAGGGAGGTATTGCCATGAGTGCCTGTATCTCCGAGACTCTTCTTGCTGATGTTACTGCCAATAGGAAAACCGTTTTCCAGGAGAGAAATTGCATTTCTGCAGATGCTGCTGGTTCAAAGGGGTGAAGAGTTAATTTTTCCAAGACGAAATTGAGGTCCCATGCAGGTACTGGTGGTTTACTGGGAGGTTTGATATTCTTTATCCCTCTTAGAAACTGTCTTAGCAAGGGATGTGAGAACACAGATGGATCACAATTGCATTTTGCTGAGATTGCTGAAGCGTGGATCGTTATGGAAGAATATGAGAGACCAGTATGAAACAATTCTGCCAAGTATTCTAATATCTGAGGTATGCTCAACACTGTTGCATCCTGACCCTTGTTGGCATTCCAGATGATGAATCTCTTCCACTTGGCTGAATAGGTCTTTCTGGTGGAAGGTCTGCGTGCTTCCAGTAGAATCTCTTGAACTTCTTTGGAAAGAGAGATATCAGAAGAAGTTATGGTAACCTCCAGGCTGTCAGATGCAATGTTTGCAGGTTTTGATGAACAGTCCTGTAACTGTGCTGGGCTAGAAGCAGAGGCCATAGAGGCAGAGGCCACGGCTTGGTCCGAGTTATGCTCAACAGCAATGGGTACCAGTGCTGCCTTGGCCAGTCTGGAGCTATCAAAATGCCTGTTGGTCGTTCTGCTTTGATCTTCAGTATCACCTTGGTCAACAGTGGTAGAGGAGGGAATGCATAAATTGTTAGGGAATTCCAGCTGAAGGACAGAGCATCCGTTTTCCAGGCTAGAGGATGGTGAGTTCTTGTGCAAAACTTTTCCAGGTGATGGTTCAGGTGAGAAGCAAAGAGATCTATGTCCGGTCTTCCCCATGCCCTTGTTATTTGTGAGAAAATGTGAGGATGCAGCATCCATTCGTGTGGATCCCAGAAATTTCTGCTCAGCTTGTCCGCCAGAACATTGTCCTTGCCTGGCACAAACTGGGATTGTAAGTGGATCTTCAGGATCAGGGACTTTTCCCAAAGAATCATTGCTAATCTGCAGAGGGGATAAGAATGAGTGCCTCCCTGCTTTTTATATACCACATAACCGTGGTGTTGTCTGTCCTTATTAGCAAATGTCCTTGTTGAAGTGATCTTTCAAAAGTCTCGATTGCACGCATCACTGCCAACATCTCTTTTTGATTTATGTGCAGATGCCTTTCCCTTGGGTTCCATTGCCCTTGGATGCATCTGTCCTCCATGTGCACCCCCCATCCATGATCTGAGGCATCTGTTGTAATGATTTGACCTGCTTGAGGTATGTTGAAAGACATGCCTTGGTTTAACTGACTTGCTTGGGCCCACCACAAGAATTCTCTTTGCAGACATGGAATAAGTGGGATTACGTCCTCTAGGCTTTGGCTGTGTTGTGACCATAAGCTTTTTAAGTACCATTGCAACTTTCTCATATGAAGTCTTGCCAAAGGTATCAGAAGAATGCAGGATGCCATGAACCCCCAGGGCCTGCAGGATTTTCCTTGCAGTCACCTGGGAGAGCTTCGCTAGGCCTTTGAAGTAGTCTGGTAACTGCTCTTGTTTTTCTTCTGTGAGGATGGCCATTTGTGTGTTTGCGTCCAGTTTGGCTCCCAGGAAAATAATCTGTTGGGATGGCAGTAGTCTTGATTTTTGAATGTTGACTGTGTATCCCAAGGCCTGTAGTAATTGAATGACAAAGTCCAAGTTTGTTATCAAGGTTTGTTTGTTGTCTGCTTGTATCAGGCAGTCGTCCAGGTAGGGGTATATTTGAATCCCCTGGAGTCTGCAGTGTGCCACTACTGATGCCAGGCATTTCGTGAACACTCTGGGCGCAGTAGATAAGCCAAACGGCAATGCTGAGAATTGATAATGCTCTGTCCCTGCAAGAAATCTGAGATATCTTCTGCAACTATGTCGGATTGGGACATGCAGGTATGCCTCCTTGAGGTCCAGAGTGACCAGCCAAGACCCCTTGCCCAGCATGGGAAGGAGTTGCTGTAACATCAGCATTTTGAACTTTGGCACAATGAGAAAAGTATTTAGAGTAGACAAGTCGAGTATAGGCCTCCATTTCTTTTCTTTTCTTGGAACAAGGAACAGTCTTGAGTAAAATCCCTGGCCTTGTTCCTGAGGAGGGACCTTTTCTATTGCTTTTATGCTCAGCAGCTTTGAAACTTGAATGAGTGCCTCTGCCCTTTGATGTTGTGGCAGGTTTGGCATGCCTTGTCTTATTGGTAAAGTATGGAAGTGGAATCTGTATTCTTTGTCTATTAAATCTAGAATCCAGTTGTCCTTGGATAAGATATGCCAGTTGTTTGAGAATAAGGATAATTTTCCACTTAAAGGTGCTTCTCTTTGAGCTTTGGTAGGCAGCATGAAAGTCAAGTCATTGTGATTGTCCTTGTGGTGCAGCTGGACTGGCTGCGCCACTTCTTTGATTTGGTGGTTGCCATTGGCGGCCCCTGTAGGAGCCTCGGTTTTGCCCTCTACCTCGAGCACGCCTGTTTTTTCCCCTTTGAAACTTGTCAGTGTCTGGAAAGGACCAACTCTTTGAAGGCCAATTCCTGCTGAATCTGGGTGGCTGAACCTGGAGGAAATCTTTGACTGTCTGAACTGATTTTGCCTTTTCCTCAATGGACTTCAACACATCTTGTGCATTAGCACCAAAAAGCTTTTGTTTTTCCAGAGGTGCATCAAGTAACTTTACTTTAACATGGTCTGGCAGTGGCTGTTCTTTTAACCAAGCATGTCTACGTATAACAGCCCCTGTCATAGCTGCCCTACATGAAGCCTCCAATGCATCATAACCACACTGTAGAAAATGATTGCTAACTTGCTGAGTGTTATGGACCAGATTCTGCAATGCCTTTCTATCAATAGACTCAGGAGAGGCTAGCTTTTTCTGTAAATCATCCAGTAAATAATCCTGGTACTGAAACATATGAAATAGGCAGTTAAGTGACCTCATGGCAAGGGTGGTAGAGGTATAAACTTTTTTACCCCATCTCTCCAGCGACCTTGCTTCCCTATCCGCTGGCAGTGGATTCTTGGCTGAGGAAGTAGCCACTCCTTTGGGGCCCTGTGAAATAGTTTCAAGATCCACAGAGTGGGCCTTAAAAAGATGCTTGTGAGTGTCAGGGACCCTGTAATATCTGTTTGGCTTGACAGGAGCAGGAGGGAGAGAATCAGGGTTAGCACTGGAGTCGGAGAAGACATCATCCAGGACATCCATAACTGGAGGGATAGCTAAAGGCCTGTGCTGGGGTAACTTGAGGAAGGTACGTAGCCTTTTCCTCGAATCAGAAAATTCCTGACCCTGCCACTTGAAATGCTCCCTCATAGAGTGGAGGACTTCACCGAATGAAAAATCCTCTGGAGGAGAGGCAGAGGGAATTGACTCCTCAGCATCAGAGTCCTCATAGGCCTGGAAGGATTCTTCTTGTGTATCTGAATGCTCAGAATCTCCAGAGGCTTCATCTGAAGAGAGGTTGTCAGCCTGCTCAGTTCTAGGCCTTTTGTCTGCAGGCGGCTGAGAACCTCTGTCAGGGTGAGGCTGAGACCCCCTGATAAGAGAGATGAGGTCTGCAGCAAGAGACATGATCTGCTTATCAGAAGAAGGGGTCTGGGCAGTAGGTTTAGGATGGGTCTTGGCCTGGCTGGCGGCCTTGGCACGTGCAAAGGCCTTGATGGACATGGATACAGGAGGCCTAGCTGCCCCACGTGCAGGAGTAACCTTGTCCACGGGTATGGTGTCGGGTAGATGCAGAACTTCGGTTTCTGGAGGAAAATCAATAACCGGCACCGGTGTAGTCTCCGGGACCGAAGGATGTGTTACCGCTGTGTCGGCCTGGAGCGGTTGAATTACCGCTTCCGTAGGGACAGAAGCACTCGCGGAGGGCTTAGGAGAAATATCGGTAGAGGACGCGGGCCGCGGATGTCGGTCCCGGTCCTTACGCTTTTTGGAAATTTGTGTTGTCGGTTGATCCGACGGCATGATATAAGCGAAGGATTCGCCAAAAAAGTCTTCGGCAAATTCTGCCCGGCGCCTGAGAGTGCGCTTATTAAAGCAAGCACAGGCAGCACAGGCCGAGACGTCGTGGTCTGGGCCCAGGCATGGGAGGCAGTAAGAATGGAAGTCCTTATGAGGTATTTGTTTACCACAAGACAAACAATTATTAACTTTCTCAATTTGTTCTGACATCGGCTGAGGCAAGAAAAAATTTTCCCCAACGGGGTACTTAGCTTTTAGATGACTTCGGTAACTGAAACACAGGAGCTGACCGACCGGCACTTGCGAACTGCTTCTGCTTCGGGCACCGCGCGGCAAGAAAGACTGAAGAAGATGTCGTCGGCCGATGCCTTTATACTCCAGCCGATGTGACGTCGGAGAGGAGGCGACTCCGGCCGACGCCGGACCCAGACTTTGGAATCCGGCCGACCGAGGGCTGCCTGAGGCAGGACAACCCATATGTTATGACTGCAGTTGCATTCTTGAAGGACATCTGCGAACTCGCCAAACATTCTCTAGAAGACTACTATACTGGTCACACAAGGCAATTTAGGTAAATCCTAACTGTAAATAACAGGAAAAAAGGTGAAACCGCCAAAACTAACTGTTTAGGTAAAGCGCAATTGCGCCTAACTATTGGTACACAGGATACCACTAAAGGTCACACAACAACCACAAGACAATAAAACTAAAGTCCTATAATGTATATATTCAATAACTATGCAAAAGATACCAGAATAATGAAAATTTGCAAAAACTTAGCCAGAGCCAAGAGAAGCACATCCGAACTCGTCGACGTGGAAAACGAGATCTGGGGATTGCACTGGTGCACCATGGGATACCTGCTTAGCCATGAGCCAAC
Organism: Protopterus annectens; assembly: GCF_019279795.1. NCBI lineage: Eukaryota > Metazoa > Chordata > Ceratodontiformes > Protopteridae > Protopterus > Protopterus annectens. The sequence continues at coordinate 556,241,597 of NC_056741.1, read as the reverse complement.
CAGAAGTCTTCGAGCTTGAAAATCGGCTGAGTCGGAGCCAACCCATATGTAAAAATGAAGGTGAGATTGGACTACCTAACATCGAAAATTTCAGGAGTCGGCCGACCAGCACTTGAGAACTGCTTCTGCTTTGGGCACCGCACGGCAAGAAAGACTGATGTAATGGCGGCGGCTGCATATTTTATACCCTTGACGACCTGACGTCATGGAAGAAGGGACAGCAACCGACACAGGACCCAACACTTTGTTAATCAGGCCGACTGAGGGCAACCTGCCATCAGATTACCCAAATGTAATGACTGCAACGGTGAAACACGAAGAACATCTGATGATGCATGTAGCCTGCTCTGAAGCATAGGTATTTTCTGCAAGATTCCCTTATTGGGATGTGCAGGTAAGCCTCCTTTAAGTCCAATGTTGCCAACCAGGCATTTCTGCCTAGCGTGGGAAGCAGCTGATGAAGAGTTAGCATTCTGAATTTTGGAATTCCCAAAAAGGTGTTTAGGATAGACAGGTGCATGATAGGACGCCAGGAGTTGTCTTTTCTGGGTACCAGGAAAAGTTGTGAGTAAAAACCTTGGCTTGGACTGAGAAGGGCTGGAAGAGACAGGAAAGGACCAGTTCTTAGAAGGCCAATGCCTACTAGACCTGGGAGGCTGTACTTGCAGGAAATCTTTAACATTTTGCATAGATTTAGCTTTTTCCTCCATCTTTTGAAGGACGACTTCTGCTTTGTTGCCAAACAGGCAGTCTTGGTTTAAGGGAGCATTCAGTAATTTAGCTTTAACATGATCTGGCAAAGTTTGCTCCTTAAGCCAAGCATGTCTTCTAAGAACAGACCCAGTGACAGCAGCCCTACAAGATGCCTCTAAGGAGTCAAACCACATTGCAAAGTATGTTTACCAACTTGTTCAGCAGAATGCATTAAATCCTGTAATTCTTTGTTTTCAGCACAGTCATGGATCAACATCATTTTCTGTTTAAGTAATCCAATAATATGCTACTGACGCTTTAACATATGAAACTGGCAGTTTAAGGCTCTAATGGCCAAAGTAGCAGAAGTGTATACCTTCTTACCCAATCTGTCCAGGGCCCTGGAATCTCTATCAGAGGGGGTAGGGTTTTTGGCAGTAGTGGTCTTAATGCCTTTGGTCCCTGTGAAATGGTTTCTGGGTCTGCAGTGGGATTCTTAAGAGGAACTTGTTAGAGTCGGGTACTCTGTAACATCAGGTTTCCTGAGAGCAGGAGGTAGTGTGTCTGGGGCCAGGCTAGATTCCAAGAAGGCATCATCTACAATGTCCAGTACAGGAGGGATAGCTAAAGGCCTGTGTTGAGATAGGAGTAAGAATTCCCTAAGCCTCATTTTGGAGTCAGAATAATCCTGGCTTTCCCAGCGGAAATGGTCCCTAAGAGTGTGCAAAGTTTCACCAAAAGAAAAATCTTCTGGAGGGGTAGCAGTGGGTATGGAGTCCTCTGCATCAGAATCCTCGTAGGTAGATAAGGGCAAATTCTGGTCATCAGAGGAAACAGAAATTTCAGAATCCTGATTAGAAGGAAAATCAGTTCTAGGTCTCTTAGAAGAAGAAGACTGGCCTTCCCATAATTAGAGCACTAAGGTCTTCAGCCATTCTTATCATTTGCTTTTTAGGCATATGGGCCTGACCATGCAGTTTGGACGTCTGTTTTCTAGGCGTGGATCGAGTTTTAGGCCTTGAAGAAGAAGATGGCGTTGGTTTGATATGCAAGTCTGTAGGCCTGAATACACCCACAGAAGCCGGTGCCTGCACAGTGGCTCCGGACCCATCCAAGGTAGAGACATCCGCAGGTTCCATAGTCGAAGAAGCATCTTGCGGCATACCGGACTCCGAATGGGTCTCAGTAGAGGCCTGTGAATCTGAAGTAGCAGGTATCTGGGGCTGCGAAATCCCCTCAATGAGTACCAGTGAACTGGCGACTAGCTTAACGGAAGCATTGTCGGCAGGTTTGGACCTATGCAGCCTGTCTCTGTCTTTATCTATGTTTTTCAGAATGTCGGTAGTCGGATGGCTTACCGAAGCCATTTCTGGATAATTAAACTGAGTACCGAAGTAGTTTGAAGCAAAAATGAACCAACGACGAACAGTTCGAGGACTGAATAAGGCACAAAACCGACAGTGAGGGACATTGTGGTCTGGGCCTAAGCAAGGAATGGAGTACAAATGAAAATCTTTATGAGGTATTTGCTTTCCACAAGAAATACAATTAACTTTTACTGACATCGGTTTAGAGAAGAAAAAGGATACCCAACGGGGTACTTAGCTTTTTTGAAGACTTCAGTTCTGAAACTCGAAAATGAAAATTTCAGGAGTCGGTCGACCGGCACTTGCGAACTGCTTCTGCTTCGGGCACCGCACGGCAAGAAAGACTGATGTAATGGTGTCAGCTGCATGCTTTATACCCCTGACTACCTGACGCCATAGAAGATGAGACAGCAACTGATGCAGGACCCATGCCTTTGATAATCAGGCCGACTGAGGGCTACCTGCAAGCAGATAACCCAAATGTAATGACTGCAACAGTGAAACACCAAGAATATTAAAAGTTATACCCATACACCATGAGAATATATATGAGTTGACAGGTTTCTTCCTTCCTGAATGTACAGATCTTCGGATCAGAGTCAGATCAGACTTCTGCCACTTACAAGCTTTTTGGATCCAGTACTCAGGCTCCTCTCTTGCCCATAATATACTGTGTCAGTCAAAGTACCTCAGATTGAGTTTGCCCCAGGGCAAAAAGGCAAGTTATACAGTGTCTAAAATAGAGGTAAGAAAAAACAGCTGAAAAAATAGATCTTGATAAGGGACCTCTAGAAGCCAAGACTAAGCCAGTCAAAGTAGTCCAGGAGCTACAATATCAAATGTCATAAGACACATGGAAGGGAAAATGTGGGTAGGTATTGTGGAAGGATGGAAACAGCACAGACCTATTGCTGTGGTGCGTGCAAAACTTTTGCGTCCGATGTTTTCTTTTCTTTCCATTCCTCAATATATGGAGAGTGTTCCTAGTTACTGTAACAACGAGAAATGAAGGTATGGACCTTAGACCAAGAAGATACTGAACAAATATCAGAAAGTACCCTGGAAAATCAAACGGTTGACAAATGAACTGAACTAGTAGACTGGGATTTTGGGGGTATAGACAGAGGCAAACACATTTGTTTGTATACCGAAGAAATACATTCAAACAATCAATGAGGGAGTGTAACATGGGATACTTCCTTTTACTTTTTGACAGGGAAATAAGGGAGAGAAGCAACTGATCAGTCTTCCTGACGGCTCTAGTCTGATGTAAAAAATCTTAACCAATGATGAACATCTAGTAAAAATAATGTGTACTCACCTTTGTTTGCAATTTTTTTGGGGAAAAAAACAGTAAGATTTATGCATTGGTTAATACAGGATTCAGAAGCCACCTTTGGAAGAAAAGAAGGGTTGGTTTTCAAACACATTCTGTCAGAAATTCTCCTGGCAGAAGTAACAGCAACTAAGAATAAAGTTCTCCATAACAAAAATTAAACTTCGGCAGCAGGTAGGGCTTGCAGTAAAATGGGTCTCAAACAGGGGGCATAACATAAAAGTTCTTCTAAGAAAGGCTTAAAGTTATGCCCCCTGCTTAGAGACCCATTTTCCTGCAAGCCCTTCCTACAGTAAAATGGGTCTCTAAGAAGAGGGCATAACATAAAAGTTCTTCTAAGAAAGGCTTTAGACAGGCTTAAGGATACATCAGGCATGTGATTCTTGCCAATGCGAAAGGAAGATAAGGTTGCTAGTTGTACTTTGACAGTAGAACAGCTGGCTCCATGCTGAGAAGACAGGCTAAGAATTGCAAGATTGCTGGAGTAGGAGCCTAAAAAGGATTGCTTCTGACTGCCCAAATGGATAACCTTTTCTATTTGCTTTCGTAAATCTTGTGTGTAAACAAGCTTTCTGGAAAGAAGTTAGAACAAGAACAACAGGATGAAAACCTGGACTGTCTAGTCATCTCTGGAAACGAAGAAACCATGCAGTCAAACTTGAGGAACTGAATGTCCGAGTGAGACAACACTGACAGGTGAGACAGTAGATCTTCAGCAGAGCCCAGCACCCAGGGAGGGTATACTAGATGAGCCCAGAGGAAGGGAAACCACACCTGTCAAAACCAGAAAGGGGTTATGAGGATAACTCTGACATTCTTTGCTAGTGCCTTCTATAAAAAGTTTGGAATCAAAAGGGATGGGGTACAAGGCATAAAGGGCCAAATGTGGGACAAAGCTTTCCTCGGTGACTCCCCCTCCAGGGGAATCAGAGTGAGGAACTTCCTGCACTTGTGCTGTGAGGAGATGCAGAGGATTTGCAGCAAGGTCTGCTCCAAAGGCTGAATATCTGCTCTGTGACTGCTGGGTTGAGGGAACACTCATGAAGGAGAAGTACAGACCCACTCAACATGTTCAATAAACACACTGGACTTGCCAAGGATGGGTTGCTATAGAAAATGCAGAGAAGATATCACCCATTGGTGCGCACTCATGGCCTCTCAACATGACAAGTAAGATATGGTTCCTCCCCATTTGCTGATGCACCAGAAAATTGCCACATTTGTCTGTCTGCATAGATATATCGGAGGGGAGCGATTCCTGGAAAGCTTGCAATACTAGTAGGACTACTCTTATCTCCAATACACTGATGTGAAGATTGTTCTCTGTCTGTGACCATATCCCAGGTGATGCCACCCACCCAAAATGAAAAGCCTCTGTGATCACCGTAGCTTGGTAGAAAGAAGGTTAAAAGGATATCCATGTGAAACGTGGCGACTCCAACCATCACTAGATATGTGTTTTGCAAATTCCATTAAAGATACTTGGGAAAGAGATGAATTGCTATCTTATCAAACACGGAATTGCAAGAGTCCACTGTAGAACTCACATGAGTACCTGGTCAGGGGAGCTAGAGTCATCAAAGCTGCCATGGATACTAAGACAGAGAATTATTCTTGCTGGTGGCTTCTGAAAAGAAAAGACGGTTAAAGCTTGATGATGAATGACTATAATCCTTGCTTGGGGAAATTTTGCAAGTTGAAGTCCTGTGTCAACTGGGCTCCTATGCATTCTAAAGACTGAGCTGTACAAATTCTGGACTTTGCTAGAATGACCATGATGCCTAGGTCTGAACAAAGGTGGAGCAAGGAGTCCAAGGTTTGAATAAGTAGACCTCAAGCAGGAGTGGTGATGAGCCAATCATCTAAGTAAGGGAATACTCAGAACTCTTGCAGTTTGGGGGGGGGGGAGCTGTGGTGAGACCAAAATGCAGAGCTCTGAACTGAAAATGACTGCCTCAAAGCTGGAGTTAAGATACTTCCTGGAGTGCATCTTTATGTGGTAGCTCTATCAAGCACTTCCAGTCATTCTCTCACAGGAAAGGCAGAACAAATTGCACCATGACCACCCAGAATCTTGTTTTCTTTACAAAACAATTCAAGTAACTTAGGTCCAGAATTAGCCTGAGGTGCTCGTTTTTCTTTGGCACTAAAGAAATAATGAATAAATTCCAGATCCTTTCTGGTCTGGTGGAACCTCTTGGATAACTCAATTGTTTAGAAGTTTCTTTGTCTCTGAAGTGTAAGCTTCAAAAATAAAGTGGCTTTTGACGCACCTGGTGCCAAAATAAAGTGGCCGCTTCCATTTAAGACAGTGGAACATCAGGTAGTCTTTTGTGGTTAAAGGAGGAGTGTGGAAAGGGATGAAGTAGCCTCTGGTTATCATCATCTGCACCCATATGTCTTGTGAGATGGAGGTCTAGGTAGTTGGAAGCGAGGATAAAGCCCCCCCCCCCCCGGACTGCTTCCAGAGTGCAGCAGTCAGGCAACTGTTCAAGAGCACTGAAAAGGCTTCTCAGAGAAGGAACCTCCAAATTCTTGATTCTGCAGACGACCTCTGCCCCTAGGGTGACATCCATTATAAGAGTCCCCACCACCACCACGGGGATTTGTCTCCAGATGTGCTAGGTGTAAACCCATGTCATTTGTGGAACAAAATTTTCTTACCTTGTTTTTGATTTCTGCAGAAGGTCTTTGAGGAGTGGAAAATTTGATCCCTATGGCAAAAGGGGATTTGCTTTCCTTTTAAACTTCAAGACTGTATCCTTCACTTTAGGTTCACAGGTGTATACTAAGCGAACGGCCCTGGAGCCTTTACAAGCCTAGCCCATAGAAGTGCCCTGGCATTGTGCTGCCCAATGTTCGTTCCCAGTGCCTCTATCAAGCAGAAGGCTACTGCAGTAATCCCAGCGGTGGACTTTCTATTTCATTCACTCAAGATTTCTCTTGAAGAGGGCCAGTGAGGTGCTCTGCTTGACATGTTGTCTATTCCAGATCATGGGCAGTCTCTGGGTTATGAACCTGTCCCTCCAGCATGTTCTGTTAATTGTGGCAATACGGATGAGGTCTCCGGAGCATGTGGTGCGGAGGAATTGGGATTTCTTTATATGTAATATTTCTAACACAGCTGGGTCAGACATAGCTTTGTAAGTAAAGTACAGATCACTTCTTAGTAAAGGATATGAGACAGACAATAGCTGGGGTTTTTGAGTCTGTCCATGTAGGACATGTGTTTAAGGGCTAGGATCCTCTTCGTGTGGTACTTTTGTGTCCTTTCCAGCTGTTGCATGTGTCTAGTGAGGTACATGCCAAATGGGGCATTATACTCTATGACTGGCCTAATGAGGGAAGAGTAGAGAGAGATGATGACCTCTTTCTTCCTGGATGCAAAACCCTTGGTAATGAGATGTGTCAAAGAGAAGGACTTTCTGACCACAGTGGTAATGTGGTGGTCGAAAGACAGGTTGCTGTTAACCTGTGTCTCCAGATCTCTTATAACAAATTCAGTGTTCAGTGGGCTCCCATCGATGTGGTAATAAGTGGGAACTGAGTTTTTCCCAAATGGGATGACGATGCATTTTTTGGCATTAAGCTTAAGACCATGGTTTCAACGCCAGTCACTGGTCTCAGTGAGGTCTTTCTGGAGGACTAGGGAGTCTTGATTTATAATAAGGGATGTTCACAAAGGATGTATTAAAATGTTCTGCAAAGTAACACAGCCTCAACCAAGCAGGTCTCCTATTGGATAGGTCTGTGCCAGCTGCTCCACACTCACACCCTGTAGTGTTGGAGATTAATGAATAGCACAGACACAGAATATTAGACAAGAATTGGGGAGTAGCTAGCTGACCATCAATGGACTCTCTTTGATTTGCAGGCAAGGTCCCTGGGAGAGATTTGGAGATCTCTTTGGTCAAATCCCTCTGAAAACATGTAACATGTGCCAAATAGTTCAATGCTGACACAGAAAGTAGAGGAGGCAAAGACTCACTTCTCAAATCTTTGTCCAATACACAAGACTCCCTGTTTGGTGGATGGACAGAGGAACTTTCATCTGCTAGTTCCTTCTTGGTGGCTATTGCCGCCATCATGAAATCCATGGCTAGGCCCTTGCTCCAATGGGGGTAGTGTCTTTAGGAGTGATGAGAAAAGTACAGTTGTGTACACTTACCACAAATGCATATGTTAGAGTGTATTCACTGTTGCAGTCATTACATTTGGGTTATCTGCCTGCAGGCAGCCCTCAGCCGGCCTGAATATCAAAGTCTTGGGTCCTACGTTGGATGTTGTCTCTTCTTCCATGACGTCAGGGATATAAAGCATGCAGCAGATGCCATTACATCAGTATTTCTTGCCCCAGATGTCAGGTGCCCCCATAATGGGAAGCAATTATATATAAGGTTACACCTCCAACAAAAAAGCAAATACACCAGAAAGCGGAAATGCACTAAACAAGGAGAAAGGTATAGCCAAGAGAAGTCAGGGGGCTGGAGGGAGGGTAACCAGACTGCAACAATGAATACACTCAAACATCTACATTTATGGTAAGTGTACACAATTGTACTATGTTCTTCGTGTTTCACTGTTGCAGTCATTACATTTGGGTAGATTCCCAAAACTAAGGAAGGGAGGAGTAATTTAAAGAGCAATAGGACCAGCTATTAAGCCTTGCAAGACTGCAGTGGCAAAACCAGCTCTGGATTTAGAAAAAATAGGCAAGTGGTAATGCTTGGTGAAGGTATGTACAGAGCTCCAGGTAGCAGCTTCTAGGATATCCCTGGTAGGGACACCTCTGAGAAAGGCTGCAGAGGTAAATGCAGCCCTCGTGGAATGTGATCTTATCCCCTGTGGGGTAGGTCTTCCATGGTGCTTATAGCAGAAATGAATGCAATGGCCTATCCACTTAGAAATGGTTTGCTTTGAAATGGCCTTCCCCTCTGCCCGTGCAGCAAAGGCAACTAGCAGCTGTTCAGTTTTTCTGAGAGGCTTAGCCCTGTCCAAATAAAATCTAAGTTGTCTGTGCACATCCAAAGAGTGCAGTATCTGTTCTCCTTTGTTCTGTGGATTAGGAAAAAAGGTTGGCAAATGAATGGCCTGATTAAAGGCCACACTGGATACCACCTTGGGCATAAAGGAAGGATTGGTCCTGAGAGACACCCTGTTAGTATGAAAGAAGATGAAGGGCTCCACTGCCATGAGGGCCTGTAATTCAGGCACTCTTCTTGCTGAAGTGGTGGCTAGAAGGAAGGTTGTTTTCCAAGAAAGGAATTTCAACTCTGCAGTGGCAGCTGGCTCAAAAGGAAACAGAGTGAGCTTTTCCAATACAAAGTTAAGGTCTCAGGCTGGAGTAGGGGCTCTCCTGGGTGGTCGTAAATTTTTGGCCCCTCTGAGGAATTGTTTCAGCAGGGGGTGAGAGAAGAGGGGTGGTTTGGTATTATAATGTGCTGAAATGGCTGAGACATTAATTTTAATTGATGAGAAGGAAAGGCCCTTGTGGAGCATCTCTGTTAAGTATTGAAGAATATGCGGTAAGCTGGACACTGTTGTGCCCATCCCCTGAGTCTGGCTCCAGGAACAGTATCTTTTCCACTTTTCAGCATAGGATTTTCTAGTACTAGGCCTCCCTGTCTCCAGAATGGCATCTAGCACCTGCTTACTGAGGGATGCTACTGGAAAACTTAGGGAATTAGCCAGGCTGCAAGGTTCAGGGTTTGTAGCTGGGGGTGCAGAATCTGACCCTCCTGCTGGGACAGCAGGGAAGGGGCCTGAGGCAGGTGCCATGGTTCCAGCAGTGACATACTGCGCAAGAGGGGGTACACCAGTGCTGGCGTGGCCAGTCTGGTGCAATCAGTATTGTCGTTGGTTTGATCTATAGCAGAACGTCCGAGAGGAGAGGCAGAGGGGGAAAGGCATAAACTGAGAGGCTTTCCCAGGTGAAGGACAGGGCATCCACTTTCCAATCTTGACTGTGGGAAGTCCTTGTGCAGAATTTGTCCAACTGGTAATTCTGAGGGAAGGCAAACGGGTCTATCCCTGGGTTACCCCATTTGTTTCTAAAAATGTTGAGAATCTTTGATTCCAGTTTCCACTCGTGTGGGTCCATGAGATTTCTGCTTAGGTCGTCTGCCAGTGAATTTAGCTTGCCTGGCAGGAACTGAGCTTGTAGGTGCACTTGGTAGCTCAAGGCTGTGTTCCACAGAGCCATGGTTAGTCTGCAGAGAGGATATGAGTGGGTTCCCCCGCTTGTTTATGTACCACATAACATTGTTGTTGTCTGTCTTTACCAATAATTGTCCTGGAAGAATGTGGTCCTTAGAGGCGGTCAGGGAATTCTGTACAGCTAACATTTCTTTTTGACTGACATGCAGATGCATCTGACTCTGGTTCCATTTGCCCTGAAATGCAATGCCCTGCCAAGTGAGCCCTCCATGCATAGTCTGATGTGTCTGTTAGGGTTTGGGCAGCAGGGGGTAGAGTGAATGGCAGTCCCTTGTTGTGGTAGCAGGCCTCTGCCCACCAAAGGAACTCTGTCTTTATACAAGGAATGATAGGAATCATTGATTCCAGGTTTTGAAAATGTTGACACCATAGGCTTTTTAGATACCATTGTAGTTTCCTCATATGAAGTCCTGTATATGGAATTAGTAGAATGCAAGAGGCCATGAACCCCAGAGCTCGCAGGATTTTCCTTGCAGACAGCTGGGTCTTTGTGGCCAGTAGTTTGAAGTAGGCTGTCAAACTTGTTTCTCTGGCGTGAGGTAAGCCATCTGGGAAGTTGTGTTCAAGCTTGCTCCCAGGAATACAATTTGTTGGCAGGGTACTAGATGAGATTTCTTTTCATTTATGGTGTACCCCAGTGAGGTTAGAAGTTTCTATACAGATGCCAGATGATTTAGTAGCATGTCCTGGCTTTCTGCATGAATTAGACAATCTTCCAGGTATGGGTATATTTGAATATTTCTTTGCCTGAAAAATGCAATGACTGAAGCTAGGCACTTTGTGAATACACTGAGTGCAATAGATAAGCCAAAAGGCAGTGCAGAAAACTGATATTGCAAGTAGCCTGCTCTGAAGCGTAGGTATTTCCTGCAAGATTGAGCAGGTAAGCTTCCTTTAAGTCTAAGGTTGCCAACCAGGCATCTTTGCTTAGCTAGCATAGGAAGCAGCTGATGAAGTGTTAGCATTTTTGGATTAGGAAAAAAGGTTGGCAAATGTATAGACTGATTAAGGGCCACACTGGATACCACCTTGGGCATGAAGGAAGGATTGGTTCTGAGGGACACCCTGTCCGCATGAAAGATGATGAAATTCAATTACCCTCCTTACTGAAGAGATTGCTAAAAGGAAAGCTATTTTCCAAGAAAGGAATTTTAAGTCCGCAGTGGCAGCTGGCTCGAAAGGAGGAAGGGTGAGCTTTTCCAATACAATGTTGAGGTCCCAGGCTGCAGTTGGTGCTATCCTGGGTGGTTGCAGAGTTTTGGCCCCTCTGTGGAACTGCTTAAGTAGTGGATGAGAGAAGAGGGGTGGTTCTGTGTTACAATGAGCTGCGATGGCTGCGGCGTGAATTTTGATGGAGGAAAAAGACAGGCCCTTATGATGCATCTCAGTTAGGTATTGTAAAATCTGAGGTAAATTGGGCACTGTTGTGCTCATCCCTTGAGCTTGGTTCCAGGCACAGAATCTTTTCCATTTTTCAGCGTAAGAGTTTCTAGTACTAGGCTGAAGCATCTAAAATGATATCCATCACTGGTTTACTGAGGGATGGTAAAGGAGAAATTATGTAATTAGCCGGGCTGCTAGATTCAGTGTTGGAAGTTGAGGGTGCAGAATTTGGTTCTCCTGCTGAGACAATAGAGTAGGAGTCTGAGGCAGGTGCCATGGGGCCCACAGTGACACATTGCACAAGAGTGGGTACCAGTGCTGGCGTGGCCAGTCTGGTGCAATCAAAATCGTCCTTGGTTTGTCTAGTTTGATCTTTAGTAGTACTGTGGAGAGCAGAGGCAGAGGAGGAAAAGCATAAACTGATAGATTTTCCAGCTGAAGGACAGAGCATCCACTTTACAAGCTTGTTTGTGGGAGTCCTTGTGCAGAATTTGTCCAACTGACAGTTTTGGGGGGAGGCAAACAGGTCTATATCTGGACTCCCCCATTTGCTTGTCAACATGTTGAAACTCTTGGTACTAGTTTCAACTCGTGTGGGTCCATGAGGTTTCTGCTTGGTTCGTCTGCCAGTGTATTTAGTTTTCCTGGCAGGAACTGAGCTTGTAAATGTGCTTGATAGCTCAAGGCTGTGTTCCACAATGCCATGGCTAGTCTGCAGGGGGGGTAAGAATGTGTACCCCACTGCTTGTTTATGTATCACATAACACTGGTGTTGTCCATCTTTATCAGTAATTGTCCTGGAAGAATGTGGTCCTTGAAGGCTGTCAGAGCATTCTGCACAGCTAACATTTCTTTTTGATTGATATGCAGGTGCATTTGACTTGGGTTCCATTTGCCCTGAATGCACTTCCCTGCCAGGTGGGCCCCCCATGCATAGTCCGATGCGTCTGTTAAGGTTTGGGTGGCAGGGGGTAGTGTGAATGGTAGTCCCCTGTTTTGGTGGCAGGCCTCTGCCCACCAAAGGAACTCTAGGCATAGGCGAGGAAGGATAAGAATCAATGCTTCTAGATCCTGTGAATGTTGACACCAAAGGCTTTTGGGATACCACTGCAGTTTCCTCATATGCAGCCTTGCATATGGAATTAGAAGAATTCACGAGGCCATGAACCTCAAGGCTTGCAGTATTTGCCTTGCAGATAGCTGGGCTTTTGTGGCCACTTGTTTGAAGTAGGTTGTCAATGAATCCGTTTCTCCGGCGTGAAGAAAGCCATCTGGGAAGTTGTATTCAAGCTTGCTCCCAGGAATATAATTTGTTGACAGGGTACCAAGTATGATTTATTTTCGTTTACGGTGTACCCCAGACAAGTCAGTACCCTTTGAACAAAGGCCAGATGATTTAAAAGTATGTCCTAGCTTTCTGCCTGAATTAGACAATCGTTCAGATATGGGTATATTTGAATATTTCTTTGTCTGCAGAATGCAATGACTGGAACTAGGCACTTTGTGAATACCCTGGGCGCAGTAGATAAGCTAAAGGGCAGTGCAGAGAACTGATAGCTCATGTAGCCTGCTTTGAAGCGTAGGTATCTTCTGCAAGACTCCCCGATAGGGATGTGCAGGTATGCTTCTTTTAAATCTAGTGTTGCCAACCCTGCATATTTGCCTAGCATAGGAAGCAGCTGGTGAAGAGTCAGCACCTTGAATTTTGGAATCACCAGAAAGGTATTTAGAGTAGAAAGGTCCAGGATAGGACACCATGTATTGCCTTTTCTGGAATAGAACCCTTGTCCCTTTTCCTCTTCTGGAACCAACTGAATAGCCGCCATGCTTAAAAGAGAGGGTACTTGCTTTTGGGCCTCTGCTCACTGACTTGGGGGTAGATCTGGCCACCCGCTTGGTGTTGGTAAGGCGTGAAGTGAAATCTGTATCCTTGGGACACTATATGTAAAACCCATTTGTCCTGGGTAATGAGTTCCCTGTTTTTGGCCTGAAGACCAATCTGTCCGCCTAAAGGAGCATTCAGTTGGAAAGTGCTTGGAAGTTTTAGAAGCAAGTCACTGAGACACGTTTTCCATAGGGGGGAGTCTTACTACTCCCTGATTTGGGTGCGGAAACCCCTCACTGCTTGGTCTTGTGTGTCCCCTGGGACTGAAACCTGGGGTTTCTGCTATGTCTGGGTTTGGCTTGAGAAGCCCTTGAAGAGCCTGGAAAGGAGCAATTCTTAGAGGGCCAGTGCCTACTAAATCTAGGAGGCTGCACTTGTAAGAAATCTTTAACAGTTTGCATAGATTTAACTTTATCTTCCATCTTTTTAAGAACTTCCTCAGCCTTGTTGCCAAACAGGCGGTCCTGATTTAAGGGAGCATCCAGCAATTTAGCCTTAACATGATCAGGTAAAGACTGCTCCTTAAGCCAAGCATGCCTTCTGAGCACAGAACCAGTAACAGAAGCCCTGCAAGAGGCCTCTAAAGAATCAAATCCACATTGCAAAGTATGTTTTCCAACCTGTTCAGCGGAATGCATTAAATCCTGCAATTCCTTATTTTCCGCACAGTCAGGAATCAACATAATTTTCTGTTTAAGCAATCCAATAACATGCTGTTGACACTTTAACATATGAAACTGGCAGTTTAAAGCCCTAATTGCCAAGGTTGTAGAAGTGTAAACCTTCTTACCCCATCTATCCAGCGCCCTGGAGTCTCTATCAGAAGGAGTAGGATTTTTAGCAGTAGAAGCCTTAATGCCCTTGGGTACCTGTGAAACAGTCTCTGGATCCGCAACAGGATTTTTAAAAAGGAACTTGTGCGAATCAGGAACCCTGTAACATTTTTTTTTCAAATCTAGGTGCTTAGGATTTCCCTCTCTCTTCCCCCCCTTGGCTGACCTGGTGTGACTTAGTTTGAACTCTACAGTTCCCTACAAAACGGTGTCTACAAGACTGCAATCAGTTTCTCTCAACATTTAAACAGATTGAACTCTACAGTTGCCTACAAAAACGGTGTCTACAGGACTGCAATCAGTTTCTCTCAACATTTAAACAGATTGAACTCTACAGTTGCCTACAAAACGGTGTCTACAGGACTGCAATCAGTTTCTCTCAACATTTAAACAGATTGAACTCTACAGTTCCCTACAAAACGGTGTCTACAGGACAGCAATCAGTTTATCTCAACATTTAAACAGAGTAGGTTACACACAAAAAGCATTTGTTAAGCTTTCACTTACAGTGCTTTGTAATTAAGCAGGTCACCATATTGGTCAGCCATAGGGCTCTTTATTTCTACTTGAGTGGTTGCCTCCTTCCCCTGTAACTGAAGTAAATTGACTCTTACATTAGAGCTGTAATTTATAGCTTTAGGACACCTTAGGAAACCTTTTAAACTGCAATAGCCTGACATTTGAACAAGCAACCCTTGTAAAAATTCCCAAAATTGTATACTGTTGGTCTGTCTTTCCTGCTAAACATAAGTGAAATTACAGTGCTGAGTGCAAGTAACATTAAAGTACTGAGTGCAAATAACACAGTGCTGAGTGCAGATTTTAGGCCCTTACATTCAACTTATCTTTGGTGTGGTGTCTTGAGTCAATCAGGGTATTCCTTGTAACCACTCCCACTGCCTTCTCTTTTCCCCCACCCCCTCTTTCCTCAAACAGATTAAACTGCTACAATTCAGTACAGGCATCATTTTTAAATCTAGGTGCTTAGGAGCCCCCCCCTTTGGCTGACCTGGTGTGACTTAGTGTAAGTTTCTTCATTGTATGGATCTTTTACTGTTTTTTGTGTAACTGAATGACCTGCAGCTAAATTCTGGTTCTGCACAGACTGATCTATTTTTTTCAGAGGCTCTATAAGTAGCTAGTGACTTCACTTAATTTATGTGGTAATATTTGTGTTTAAACTGAACCTGTACCTAGAGAAAGTGTATAATCAGAGCTCCTCCTTGCTGCATGCGTTTTTTAATGTTTAAATTGCACACACACATTGAAGAAGTGCTTTTATGACTTGAATAACTTGGGCTAGCTATACCTGAAGTGCTTTTACTGGCACTTTTCCAGTTGTACAATTGTGAATAATTGATTTAGTTTTTCTGTTGTAGCATTAAAATCTGGCAAGTGTTTATTTACTGCACTGCTCTCTTGCTTAGGTTTCTTAGCTATAAATCTTAGTTCATTCTGAAGTATGCTACTTTACCCCCCCACCAAACCTTTCTGAAAGCATTATTATATAATAACTGCCTGTTGTTGCCTTCATGCTTACCCTAGAATTTCTGCTTTTCTCTTTTCCTAGTTGAACTCTACAGTTCCCTACAAAACGGTGTCTACAGGACTGCAATCAGTTTCTCTCAACATTTAAACAGAGTAGGTTACACACAAAAAGCATTTGTTAAGCTTTCACTTACAGTGCTTTGTAATTAAGCAGGTCACCATATTGGTCAGCCATAGGGCTCTTTGTTTCTACTTGAGTGGTTGCCTCCTTCCCCTGTAACTGAAGTAAACTGACTCTTACATTAGAGCTGTAATACTTACCTTATAGCTTTAGGACACCTTAAGAAACCTTGTAAACCGCAATAGCCCCGCTACGCTTGGGCTCTCTTGGCTCCCCTCCCTGCCCCCAATTCCCTCCCGCCCCCAGTACCTCTACATTTATAGTACTATAGCCACTCCCCCACTTTCTAGATCCTATCTGCTTTCATCTGGGATAATTCCACCCACCCCTATTCTACTACCTACATTTAATAGCACCTATTAGCTTTCATCTGGCATTCTCCCATCCCCCTTCCAGTACCTTTACCTCACCACTCTATCTTCTGGTGTTGCATTCACCAGGTAAAACAGTTCCTTCACTCACTAGCTGAATCACATATAATGATATACTCCTCTTTAATACCCCTCTTGTTCACACCCCTCTTGTTCACGCCATACCTCCTTAACATGTATGAAAACCAGTTTCTTACGGGATTTCAGGTCCCAAAAGGCCATACTATCACCACAGCTGTAAATCCTTCCACCTTCAACCATACTTACAGTACCAGATCCTATCCAACATCTTGTTCAGTCTATCAACATCTCAACCCCAGGCACATTAGCTCTAGATCCAAACACTACCACAAACTAATAAATTCCTGAAGTTCATCACCAAGTATAGACTCAACCTAATACTTGGTGGTGATATTCACCCCAACCCTGGCCCACTCACTTCAGATACACATACCCCCTTCTACTTGTAATCTAACTACAAACCTACAATTAATAGGCCAACTAACTCTCTCCTAGTCTGTCATCACAATATTAGAAGCATTAATAACAAGGTACATGAATTGCATGCACTTCTGGATGTCCACTCCCCTGAGATTCTCTGTTTATCTGAAACCTGGTTAAAACCTAACACTAAAGACAATGAAGTGTTACCACCTGGGTACAACATACACAGGCTGGATCGTGCTTCAAGGAAGGGGGGTGGGGTAGCTGTACTCTATAAATCTGAGTTGAATGTCACCATAGATGTAATACAACCTCCTCAGATTAATAACTCTGAGATTCTTGCAACTTAATAAAAATAAATGCATTAATATCATCTGTATGTACATTCCCCCAGGTAACAATATATCTACATATGAAGATATCCTGCACTGGTTATCATGTCACTACCCCCAAGAAACCCTACTACTTGGAGACTTTAACATAGACTAGGGCACCTGTTCCTTAGCATCCTCAACCACCCATATTAACCTGCATGCATTTACACAAATCATATCCACCCCTACCAGGATAGGTAAACCCAACCAAAAAGAAAGTATACTTGACTGGGTTCTCATAAACAGTCACCCCCAACTGTACACCTCTGGTACCCTCCTTAATGGCCTAAGCGATCACCTTCTCACATATGTAATTAAGCACAAAACCATTAATTCCCAACAACCCTTACTCAGAAAGGTTAGAAACAATAAAAACTTTGACCCTGCCAAATTCCAACAAGAACTAAACTCATGTAATTGGTCTAGTCTAAAACACCTCCCCTTAGAGGAAGCAGTAGCATACTTTAACAACAAATTCCTTGAGATCCTTGATTTGCATGCACCTGTTCGTTCAAAGAGAACCAAGGCAAAAACTGCACCATGGCTTTCTACAGTCTCTAAACTCAAAATTACCCTTAGAAACAAAGCATGGGCTTTATGGCGTTCTTCTAAAGACCCTCAAGATCACATTAAATACAGGCAATCCAGGAACAAAACCAAAAAATCAATTTTACAAGACAAAAAACAATACTACTGTAATTTACAGACAGTAAATCAAAATAACCCCCAGAAGTTTTGGGCTAGTTTAAATAATCGACTACATCCTGGACAAACTTCAACCCCAATCCCTGCTACTACTATTGATAAAACCCCTGAAGATGTTTCTGATAGTTTTAACCAATTCTTTACTGAGACAATTCAAGCCCTAGCTAGCCCACTAGCTCCCCTGGGTCCTGAAAGTAGCACCCCTAGAAACCTACTTGCGTTCAGCTTCCAACCAGTCGCCACTTCACTTATCTGTACCTTGATCAAAAAATTAAAACCCACTACACTTTCTGCTGATCAACTCCCTGCAGAGTACCTACAAAAATCAGCTGATGCTATTGCTTACCCAGTCTCAATACTAATCAATCGAACCATAGTAGAAGCTAAAATTCCCACCATATGGAAAATATCCTATGTAATCCCACTTCACAATGGAGGCAGCAATACTGAATTCTCCAATTATAGGCCAATAGCTATACTCTCTCCACTTGCAAAGATTATGGAAAAATGTATTCATAGACAACTCATGCACCACCTAATCCAAAATCGCCTTATGGCAGACACTCAGCATGGCTTCCGTCCTCATCACAGCACTACTTCAGCCCGCCTAGCCTTTACTAACACCATAAACCATAATCGCAACAATAATTATATATCCTCAGCCCTCTTTTTGGATCTTTCCAAGGCATTCGATATGGTTGATCACCAACTTTTAATCCACACCCTGCAAACATTCTGTCTAGATACTGGAGCCCTCCAATGGTTTCAATCCTACCTGAATGGTCGACAGCAGGCTGTCCTCTGGCAGAACAAACTCTCTAACCTTCTACCCAACACCCTCGGAGTACCACAAGGCTCTATACTAGGGCCCTTGCTGTTCTCCATCTTCATTAACGACCTTTATACTGTCATCCCAAAAGTCAGCTGTATCCAATATGCTGATGACTCTACTCTAATTTGCTCAGCCACATCTCCAGTAGAGTTATGGTCAGCTACACAGACCACCTTTAATACAATAGAAAACTGGCTTTCTGAACATCGTCTGATCCTAAATCCCAAAAAAACTAAAATGCTGTTATTTTCACCAACACGCAGGTCTACCGCTTTCACCTTTACCATAAAATCAAATGATGGCACAATAATCTCCCCTGACCCATCTACAAAACTATTAGGTGTCATCATAGACAATAATCTCAAATTTGACCTACATGTTAACCAAACTATCAAAACCATCAATAAAAAACTAGGGTCACTTTACAGAATAAAAGCCTTCCTAACCCCTCCAGCTAAAATTGCCATAGCTCGCTCTCACCTTCTTTCAACCCTTCTGTATGCATCCCCTCTACTCTCAGATTTGAGCAAGACTGTCCTTAACAAGCTCTCAATTTGCTACAACCACATTGCCAGGTTTGCCACTGGGCTGCCTTTTAGGACACATCATTGCATCAATCTAAATCAGCTTGGTTGGCTTGAACTATCCAACCTAATCCAGTATAACCAACTGATTATGGCCTATAAAATCCTCTATAATCCGGACAATACTCCTGCACTTAAAAATATTATCACCCCCTATAACAATCCTAGACCGCTTCGAACCTCTAACAAACTACTAATTCAGACTAGCAAAATTAGTAACACAGCCGGTGATTCTCTCTTTGCAAACTCTGTAAGTAGATCCTGGAACTCTCTTCCAGCTGATATTACCTTACTTTCCACCTTAGGTCAATTTAAAACTAGACTCAAACAACATTTGTCACTTAACTGGCTATGTCAATGTATCAAGCCTGGCTAACTCTCTCTCTAGAATGTGTAAAAATCTGTTAACCAGTTTACTGTGTAATTTAATTTAATCCTGACTTGTGCTCAGGATTAACTGTAACCTGTAGAACTTGTTTAACTTGCTTACTTATGTAATCTCTGTAAATAGTCTGTTTGTAATATGTAATGCTGGTATTATGTAATGCTGTATCTGCTTATCCTTGGAGCTTTTCTCCCCGGGCCTCTGCTGAAAATGGACATGCATCCAGTCGGACTATCCCGGTCAACAAATGTAAAATAAAATAAATAAATAAATAAATCTGTCAGGTTTTCTGGGAGCAGGAGGCAAAGAATCAGGGGAAAACTAGATTCCGAAAAAGCATAATCAACTATGTCTAGTACAGAGAAATAGCTAAAGGCCTATACTGAGGCAGGAGTAAGAAATCCCTAAGCCTCTTTTTTGAATCAGAATAATCCTGGCTTTCCCAGTGGAAATGTTCCCTTAGAGTATGTAAGGTTTCGCCAAAAGAAAAATCCACTGGAGGGGAAACAGAGGGAATACAGTCCTCTGCAACAGAATCCTCATAAGTAGATAAGGGCAAATCCAGATCATCAGAAGAATCAGAAAAATCAGAATCCAAATCAGAAGATTCATAAACAACTTCAGCCCTAGGTCTTTTAGAAGGGGGAGGCTGGCTTCCTCTGAATAAAGTTATAAGATCTTCAGACATTCTTATAATTTGTTTTTTAGGCATAGAGGCCTGAGCATGTGGCTTGGGCGTCAGCTTTTTAGGCATGGTTCGAGATTTAGGCCTAAAAGAAGAAGGAGGCGTCTGTTTAATATGCAAGCCCATAGGCCTGAATACACCCTCAGAAGCCAGTGCCTGCACAGCGGCTCCTGTCCCATCCAAGGTAGAGACATCCGCAGGTTCAATAATTGAAGCATCTCACGGCATACCGGACTCCAAATGGGTCTCAGTAGAGGCCTGCGAATCAGAAGTAGCGGGTATCAGGGGCTGCGAAAGCCTTACTGAGTACCGGCGACTTGAATAGGAGAAGCGTAGTCGTCAGTTTTGGACCTCAGCGGCCTGTCTCTGTCTTTACCCTTACGTTTTTTCGGAATTCCGGTAGTCGGACGGCTGACGATATTTCTGGATAATTAAACCGAGAACAGAAATATTTAGAGGCGAAAATGTACAGACGATGGATAATGCACTGATTAAATACAGCACAAAACCGACAGCACAGTACGTCGTGGTCAGAGCCTAACCAAGGAGTACAGTTGTTGTTGTGTCTTTCGGCTTTTCCCGGTTAGGGGTCGCCACAGCAGAACTTCGGTCCGCTAATGAATGCCAGTTTATTTTTACATACAGAGTTGCCAGCCCTGACACACAACCTTCAACGAAGGAACGCCCATTCACGCATGTCCCCACGCAGAAGACGTTCTAGCTGAGAGTCGAACCGGACAGCGTCTTACTGTGAGGCGACAACGCTACCGCAGCACTACCACCGCGGGAGCAAGGAATACAGTACGAATGAAAATCTTTATGAGGTATTTGCTTTCCACAAGTAATACAATTATTAACTTTTACTGACATCGATAAGGAGCAAGAAAAAGTTTCCCCAATGGGGTACTTAGCTTTAGTTGAAGACTTCGGTTCTGAAACTCGAAAACAAAAATTTCAGGAGTCGACCGACTGGCACTTGTGAACTGCTTCTGCTTCAGCATTGCACGGCAAGAAAGACTGATGTAATGGTGTCAGCTGCATGTTTTATACCACTGACATCATGGAAGAAGGGGACAGGAACAGACGCAAGACCCAAGACTTTGTTAATCAGGCTGACTGAGGGCTACTGCAAGCAGATAACCCTAACAGTGATGACTGCAACAGTGAAACACAAAGAACATTCTGCTGTTGAGCCTCTCCCCACTGATTTGGTTGTAGGTCTGGCCAACCGTTTGGGGTTGGTAAGGTGTAGAAGTGGAATCTGTATCATTGGGAAACTATTTAAAATCAATTTGTCCTGGGTAAGGAGTTTCCAGTTTTTTGCATGCAGGGAGATCTTTCCCCCTGAGGGAGCAGGCAGTAGAGCAGGATCTGGAAGGTTTAAAGTTAAGTCATTGTGACAGATTTCCACGGGGGGGGGGGGTTGCCTTACTACTTCCAGCTTTGGAAGTGGGAGCCCCCCCCCACTGCTTAGGCCTGTGAGTACCTTGAGACTGTAGCCTAGGTGGTCTGCTGTTTCTGGGTTTGGACTGAGAAGGCCTGGAAGAGACAGGAAAGGACCAATTCTTAGTAGGCCAGTGCCTACTGAATCTGGGAGGCTGTACTTGCAGGAAGTCTTTTAACAGTTTGCACAGATTTAGCTTTTTCCTCCATCTTTTGAAGGACTTATTCTGCTTTGTTGCCAAACACGCAGTCTTGGTTTAAGGGAGCATCCAGTAATTTAGCTTTAACATGATCTGGCAAATTTTGCTCCTTAAGCCAAGCATGCCTTCTAATAACAGACTCAGTGACAGCAGCCCTGCAAGATGCTTCTAAAGAGTCAAAACCACATTGCAAAGTATGTTTACCAACTTGTTCAGCAGAATGCATTATTTTCAGCACAGTCAGGAATCAACATCATTTTCTGTTTAAGTAGTCCCAAAATATGCTGCCGATACTTTAAGATATGAAACTGGCAGTTTAAGGCCCTAATGGCCAAACTAGCAGGAGTGTATACCTTCTCACCCCATCTGTCCAAGGTCCTGAAATCTCTATCAGAGGGGGTAGGGTTTTTGGCAGGATTAGCCATTAATGTCCCTGGGAAATGGTCTCTGGGTCCGCAGTAGGATTCTTGAAGAAAAACTTGAGAGAGCCAGGTTCTCTGCAATACCAGTCAGGCTTCCTGGGAGCTGGAGGTAAAGTGTCTGGGGCCTGGCTAGATTCCAAGAAGGCATCATCTACAATGTCCAGGACAGGAGGGATAGCTAAAGGCCTGTGTTAAGGAAGGAGCAAAAATTCCCTATGCCTCTTTTTGGAGTCAGAGAAATCCTGGCTTTCCTAGCGGAAATGTTCCCTAAGACTGTGCAAGGTTTCAGCAAAAGAAAAATCTTCTGAAGGGGAAGCAGAGGGAATGGAGTCCTCTGCATCAGAATCCTCATAGGTGCATAAGGGCAAATCCTGGTAATCAGAAGAAACAGAAACTTCAGAATCCTGATCAGGAAAATCAGTTCTAGGTCTTTTAGAGGCTGAAGGCTGGCTTCCCCTAATTAAAGTAATAAGGCCTTCAGCCATTCTTACAATTTATTTTTTAGGCATATGGGCCTGACCATGTGGTTTGGACATTAGTTTTCTAGGCATGGGTCAAGTTTTAGGCCTTGAAGAAGATGGTGTTGGTTTGATATGCAAGTCAGTAGGCCTGAATACACCCTCAGAAGCCAGTGCCTGCACAGCGGCTCCGGACCCATCCAAGGTAGAGACATCCGCAGGTTCCATGGTACAAGAAGCATCTTGCGGCATACCAGACTCCGAATGGGTCTCAGTAGAGGCCTGCAAATCTGACGTAGTGGGTATCAGGGGCTGCAAAAGCACCTCACCGAGTACTGCTGAACTGGCGACTAGCTTAATGGAAGCATTGCTGGCAGCTTTGGACTTATGTGGTCTGTCTCTGTCTTTATCTTTACGTTTTTTCGGAATGTCGGTAGTCGGATAGCTTACTGAAGCCATTTCTGGATAATTGAACCGAGTACCGAAATAGTTTAATGCAAAAATGAACCAACGACGAATAGTTTGAGGATTGAATAAGGCATAAAACCGACAGCGAGGGACATTGTGGTCTGGGCCTAAGCAAGGAATGCAGTACAAATGAAAATCCTTTAGTTATTTGCTTTCCACAGGTAATACAATTGTTAACTTTTACTGATATTGGATTACAGCAAGAAAAAGGATCCCCAACGGGGTACTTAGCTTTTCTGAAGACTTCGGTTCTGAAACTCGAAAACGAAAATTTCAGGAGTTGGCCGACCAGCACTTGCGAACTGCTTCTGCTTCGGGCACCGCGCGCCAAGAAAGACTGATGTAATGGTGTTGGCTGCATGCTTTATACCCCTGACGATCTGACGTCATGGAAGAAGAGACAGCATCTGACGCAGGACCCAGACTGACATTCAGGCCGGTTGAGGGCTACCTGCAGGCAGATAACCCAAATATAATGACTGCAACAGTGAAACACGAAGAACATCTTACCTGGTTTACTAGGGATGAGTTTATCTATGTCCAGCTCCTTGGAAACCCATACAGAGATGAGGTGCATCATGTCATCTACTGGTAGGACTACCAAAGACGTAGATGAGTCAGAAAGTACACTTGTGTACACTTACCATAAATGTAGATGTTCGAGTGTATTCACTGTTACAGTCATTACATTTGGGTAATCTGCTGGCAGGTTGCCCTCAGTCGGCCTGAATTCCAAAGTCTTGGGTCCTGCGTCGGCTGCTGTCTCCTCTTCCGGGTATAAAACATGCAGCCGACGCCATTTTCTTTAGTTTTTCTTGCCCCCGATGAAGATGAACTCCAAAATGACACGGGGATGGTAGGAGGGTAACCTGGACGGCAACAGTGAATACACTCGAACATCTACATTTATGGTAAGTGTACACAACTGTACTATGTTCTTCGTGTTTCACTGTTGCAGTCATTACATTTGGGTAGAATCCCAAAGCTATGGTTGGGGGGCTGGAGCTAAACAGTATTAGGAGAGGCTATAAGAACCTGCAGTGGCAAAGCCTGCTCTGGATTTAGAATAAAGAGCCAAATGATAATGCTTTGTAAAGGTGTGAACAGAACTCCAAGTAGCAGCCTCTAGAATGTCTTTGGTTGGTAGTCCCCTTAGAAAGGCTGCTGAAGTAGCTACAGCTCTGGTGGAATGAGACCTAATGCCCTTAGGCACAGGATTACCATGGTGTAAGTAGCAGAAATGGATGCAGTGGCTTATCCACTTTGAAATGGTCTGCTTTGAAATAGCCTTTCCTTCTGATCCTGCACCATATGGCACTAGTAATTGCTCAGTTTTTCTTAGAGCTTTAGTCCTGCTCAAGTAGAATCTTAGTTGTCTGTGTACGTCCAAGGAATGCAGAATTCTCTCCCCCTTGCTCTGTGGATTTGGATAAAAGGTTGGCAGATGAATTGTTTGGTTAAGAGCCACATTGGAAACCACCTTAGGCATAAAAGCAGGATTTGTCCTCAGAGATACCCTGTCTGGGTAAAATATGATAAAAGGCTCTATAGCCATGAGGGCCTGTAGCTCTGAAACTCTTCTTGCTGAAGTAATTGCTAGAAGCAGAGCTGTTTTCCATGATAAGAACTTTATATCAGCGGTAGCAGCTGGTTCAAATGGAGGCAGTGTGAGCTTTTCCAACACATAATTGATGTCCCATGCAGGCAATGGTGACCTTCTAGGAGGCCTTAAATTTTTGGCGCCTCCAAGATACTGCTTTAGTAAAGGATAAGAAAAGATTGGTGGCTCTGTATTGTAATGAGCTGAAATGGCAGAGGCATGGATTTTAATTGATGAGAAAGATCGGCCTTTGTCAAGCATCTCAGTTAAGTACTGCAAAATCTGTGGAATATTTGGTTCAGCTGCATCAGTTCCTTGTGCTTGATTCTAAGCACAGAATCTCTTCCATTTGTCAGCATAAGATTTTCTAGTACTAGGCCTTTTGGCTTCCAAAATGACATCCATCACAGCTTTACTGAGAGGTGTTGTTTGTATGACTACATGATCAGCCATGCTGCCAGCTTCAGAGTTTGTAGGGTATAAAACATGCAGCCGACGCCATTTTCTTTAGTTTTTCTTGCCCCCGATGAAGATGAACTCCAAAATGACACGGGGATCTGACTGTTTTGCTGGGACAGTAGTTGTGGTCTTTGAGGCAAGGTCCAAGCTGGGTATTGAGACAAGTTCCTTAGGATTGGGTACCAGTATTGGCGGGGCCAGTCCGGGGCAATTAGTATCATCTTTGGTTTCTCTTGTCTGACTTGTAGGAGGACCTTGGGGAGAAGAGGCAGAGGAGGAAAGGCGTAAACTGAAAGTTTTTTCCAACTAAAGGATAGGGCGTCCACTTTCCATGCTTGTCTGTGATAAGTCCTTGTGCAGAATCTTTTCAACTGATAATTTTGAGGAGAGGCAAATAGATCTATGTCTGGGCTCCCCCATTTCTCTGTTATCATGCTGAAGACTTATGGATTTAGCTTCCACTCGTGAGGGTCCATAAGGTTTCTGCTTAAATCGTCTGCCAGAGTATTTTGTTTTCCTGGCAGGAATTGAGCTTGAAGATGTATTTGGTAGGTCACAGATGTGTTCCACAGTGCCATGGCTAATCTGCAGAGGGTGTATGAGTGTGTGCCCCTTTGCTTGTTTATATTCCACATGACTGTGGTGTTGTCTGTCTTTATCAGTAGTTGCCCTGGATGAAGTAAGTCCTTGAAGGCTGTTAGGGCATTTTGAACAGCTAGCATCTCTTTCTGGTTGATATGCAGATGCATTTGTTTTGGTGACTATATGCCTTGAATGCATCTTCCTGCCATGTGGGACCCCCAGGCATAATCTAATGCATCTGCTGTCATGGTTTGGCTGGCAGGGGGTAGAATGAATGGCTGTCCCATGTTTTGGTGACATGCCTTTGCCCACCACAGAACCTCCTGTTTTAGGCAGGGAATAAGAGGAATCATTGTTTCCAGACTGTGAAAATGTTGACTTTTTAGGTACCATTGAAGTTTCCTCAAATGCAGTCTTGCATATGGAATCAGTAGTATGCAGGATGCCATGAAGCCCAGAGCCTGCAGAGTTTGTCTTGCAGAAGACTGGGTTTTTGTTACCATCAGTTTGAAGTAAGCAGTCAGTTGTCTTTGCTTGTCTGGCGTGAGGTAAGCCATCTGGGCAGTTGTATTCAAGCTTGCACCCAGGAATATTATCTTTTGAGAGTGTACCAGTTGTGATTTATTTTCGTTTATTGTGTACCCTAGGCATGTTAGAAGCCTTTTCACAAACGCCAGGTGCCGAAGAATGTCCTTGTTCCCTGCTTGAATGAGACAGTCGTCCAAGTAAGGATATATTTGTATACTACTTTGTTTGCAATTACTGGTGCCAGGCACTTTGTAAAGACACTGGGAGCAGTAGATAAGCCAAAGGGCTGTGCAGAGAATTGGTAATGCATCAAGCCAGCCTTGAATCTGAGGTATCTTCTGCACAATTGCCTTATTGGGACATGCAGGTATGCCTCTTTTAGGTCTAAAGTCACCAACCAAGTATTCTTGCCCAGCATGGGCAGAAGCTGCTGCAAAGTCAGCATTTTGAATTTTGGAATGTCCAGGTATGTGTTCAAAATCGATAAATCCAGTATTGGCCACCAGGCCTTGTCCTTTCTGGGTACCAAGAACAGTCTTGAGTAAAAACCTTGTCCTTTTTCCTGTTCTGGTACTGTCTGAATGGCCCCCATATCCATGAGGGACATAACCTGTTTCTGTGCCTCTGCCCATGATTTTTTGGCAGATCTGGTCAACCATTTGCCATTGGCAGAGTGTGGAAATGGAATCTGTATCCCTGTGATGCGATGTTTAGTACCCACTTGTCCTGGGTTATCTGCCAATTTTGAGCAAAAAGTGCTAATTTTCCCCCTATGGATGCTGCCAAAAGATAAGTGTTTGGTGAAGGCAGAGGGAAGTCATTGGGACTGGTTTCTGTAGGTTTGCGCTTTATCTCCTCCAGATTTGGAGGTGGAAGCGCCCCGTTGCTTTGACCTACATGAAACTTGCGCCTGGTATCTGGAACCATTTGGGCGTCTGGATTTGCCCCTTTGAGCTCTGTCTGACATAGGAAAGGACCAATTTTTGGTAGGCCAGTGTCTAGTGAATCTTGGTGGCTGCACTTGTAAGAAGTCTTTAACAGTTTGCATAGACTTAGCTTTGTCTTCCATTTTCTTTAAAACCTCTTCTGCCTTAATACCAAACAGAGAATCATGCTGTAAAGGTGCATCTGGCAATTTAGCTTTAACATGATCAGGTAAAGTTTGTTCCTTTAACCAGGCATGCCTCCTAATCACAGATCCAGTAACTGCGGCCCTGCAGGAGGCCTCTAAGGAATCAAAACCACATTGCAAAGTATGCTTTCCAACTTGTTCAGCTGCATGCAATAATTCCTGCAATTCTTTATTTTATCCCATAACATATTGTTGGTACTTAAGCATATGAAATTGACAGTTTAAGGCCCTGATTGCCAAGGTTGCAAATGTATAAACCTTTTTTCCCCATCTGTCCAGTGCCTTTGAATCTCTGACAGAGGGGGTAGGATTTTTTGCTGTTGAGGCCTTAACTCCCTTTGGACCCTGTGAAATAGTTTCAGGATAAGCAGCAGGGTTTCTAAATAAAAATTTATGTGAGTCATGGACCCTGTAATATCTGTCAGGCTTACTGGGAGCTGGAGGTAAGGAGTCAGGGGACAAGCTTGACTCCGAAAATACATCATCCACAATGTCTAAAACAGGGGGAATGGCTAAAGGCCTGTGCTGAGGGAGAAGGAAATCCCCAAGTCTCCTTTTTGATTCTGAGAAGTCTTGACTCTCCCAGTGAAAATGCTCCCTCAAAGTATGCAAGGTTTCTCCAAATGAATAATCCTCAGGAGGAGATGCAGATGGAATAGACTCCTCAGCATCAGAACCCTCATAGGGAGGTATAGATAATTCCTGATCAGAAGAAATAGAAACCTGATCTGAAGATTCATAATCAGTGTCTTGCCTAGGCCTCTTATCAGGAGGGGGGATGGGTATCTCTGATCAAGGTAATAAGGTCTTTGGCCATTTTGATCATCTGTTTTTTAGGCATAGAGGCCTGTGCACGTGCTCATGTGTCAGTTTTTTAGTTTTAGAAGTTGCTTTTGACTTTGGTTTTGCAGCTGTCATCGGTTTGATATACAAATGTTGAGGTCTAAATACACCTTCAGAAGCCGGTGCCTGCTCAGCGGCTCCGGACCCATCCGAGGGAGATACATCCGTCGGTCCAATACCTTGAGTATCTTGCGGCATGCCGGACTCCACATGGGTGTCGGTAGAGGCCTGCGACTCGAAGGTAGCGGGTATCAGGGGCTGCGAAAGTGCCTCACTGAGTACTGGCGACTGGCTTAGGTGAAGCTTCATCAGTTTTGGATCTCGAATGCCTTTCTCTGTCCTTTTCTTTGCGTTTTTTCATGTACTCCAGTAGTCTGATTGCTATCCAACGACATTTCTGGGTAGTTAAATCTGTTTCCAAAATACTTTGATGCAAAAATATACCGATGCTTAATAGTGCGTTGGTTAAATCTAGCACAAAACCGATAACCAGGCACATTGTGATCAGGGTCTAGGCAAGGGATATAGTATAAATGGAAATCCTTATGAGGTATTTGCTTCCCACAAGTAACACAATTATTAACTTTTTCTGACATCGGTAAAAAGCAAGAAAAAAGTTTCAACTAAAACAAAAAGTACCAGTGGAGTAAACAGACACGGCTCCTCTTCTTTTCACAGTTTTAATGACGAAAACACCACAGAACAACACAATCAGCACGAAAATCCACAGAACAGCTCCAGTATCAAAAAACATAAACGCTATGTCTCCACACCTGCGTTTTCGTTTAAACTCACTTCCTCAGATGCAAATGAATAATGCATACTCTTCCCCTTCAGCTTAAATACATTTGCTAATTGAATAATTAGAGCCCATAAATACAATAAAAAATCATCATAACCTCCTTATTAAAATTATCCCATTTAGCTACTACCTTTATCAACGTGCTTTTTTGTTGTTAGAAAACAAGCTTTATTTTAAGTTAAATCCTTGCTAAAACATCATTTTCTACTACAATTCATACCTATAATTAATTCATAAATTAAAAACTTTTATTTAAAACTCAATGATTAAAACATATAAAATACATACATACAAATATATCAATTTCATCACTCTCTCTAGTGTACAGATAACCACATTGCATTCAATGGTATTTTAAAGTGCTTGGTATAATACATTTTAAACCTTTTTCATGTTAATAAAAAATCTCATATTCAAAAACCTGATAATAATACATGCACAAGAAATAATTTGATATATAATATGCCCAATTGTACTTCAAAAATAATATATGCTCTTTTGTTATATTTTTGGACAATGGGCTTTCCATTCCCATGTCAAAGCTTCGCTGCCCTAATTTTTAATACTGGGGCTAGTGACACATGGTTATTAAGCCCTGGTGGGTTATAGGCCTCCAATTGGAGTTGCCAAAGCAACTCCTTATATTCGATGGTGTCTTCCCAGGGCCCCCCCCCCGGACATCCTTGTTCACAACTTCCAGTACAAAAAAGGTATAATCAGCCTCTTCACATTTGATTTTGTGTTTGTATAGGGCATTACTCATACATTTTGTTTTAATTTCATAAATGTGCTCGTAAATTCTATTTCTTAGTCTTCTTTCAGACTTCCCCACGTAAAATGCGTCACATTTCTTGCATATACTCAAATAAATTATACCTATGGTCTGACAATTGGCATACTGTTTACTCTGAACTACAATATCTCTACTCTTAATATACACAGTATCCTTGTTGCAAATAAATGAACACTGGGAGCACCTCCCACATTTAAAAGTACCCTTTCTCTCCCTAGTAGTTCTATTGTCCTTCATTTTTCTTTCAAAAAAGTTTTTCAAATCTTTTCCTTTTCTATATGTGCATTTGAGAGGCAGTGTAAACAGAATTCCCAAATCAGAAAATGCACTAAACTTTGCCCATTCCTCTTCCATCGTCCTTCTAATAACTCTTGCCTGCCCACTATAATCCAATATAAAGTTGTTTTTCGCCTCAAAAGTATCCTCCTTAGTTTCATCCATCTCCTTAATAACTTCATCCTTCCCCAAAATGGGCTGATATTTATCCAATCTTCCTTTTCTGACTTCATTTTCTATTTCCCCAACTAAACTGCTCGGATAACCTCTATCCATAAACATTTCATGCAATTTATTACATTCTTCCTCGAAGTCAATGTCTCTAGAGCACATTCGACTACCTCGAACAAACTGTCCTTTAATTATTCCCTTTTTATGATGATGAGGATGTGCACTCTCATACGCTAAGAAGGAGTTAGAATAATTATCCTTTCTAAATACCTTTGAATAAAATTCACCTTCTCCTTTCCCCACAAAAATATCCAGATATTTTAATAATTTACACTCTTTGAATAAGTAAATGAAAGGAAAGTGGTGGTTGGGAAATGTACTGGAAAAAAGCCTCAAACTCTGAGTCCGAACCTACCCATAATAAACAAATGTCATCCAAGAACCGTTTGTACATTTTCCAGCAGCTTTTAAACTGGGAATTCAAAACAAATTTCTGTTCCCAGGCTGCCAGAATTATGTTAGCATATATGGGTGCACAACATGCACCCATAGCAATTCCTTTTGTCTGCTTAAAAAATTCCCCTTCAAAATGTAAGTAGCTGCTTTTCAGTACAATATCCATTAATGTTAATATTAGGCAAAATTCATTGTGTGTAAATTTCCCATAATCAATTAATGCCTCCTCAAACCATTCTAACCCTTCTTCGTATGGAATGGATGAAAAAAGGTCCACTATATCCAAGGTAATAAAAATTAAATCTTCATCAAAAAATTCCTTCTTAATATTCCGAAGCAAGTCCCATGAGTCCTTGACAACACCTGTCCCTTCCTTTACTACTCCCTTTAACTTACAATCTAACCATTTAGCTATAGGAGCTGTAACAGATCCTTCTGAAGAGACTATAGGTCTCATGGGTGGATTCATCTCATTTTTATGAACCTTGGGTATTCCAAATATATTGGGGACCTTGGGTTTTTCCACATTTAGAAATTTAAATGTACTCAAATCTATTGCCCCTTCTAGCAATAGATCATACAATTTTACATATACATTCCTGTTCGCAATATTAATTTCATTTATAGAGGATCTCACATATCGCTCTTCGTTGCCTAATAATTCTAACATTTTGGCCTCATAAGACATTTGGTCCATAATTATGGTCCCCCCTCCTTTATCAGGCTTGAGTATTCTTAACGTGGGGTCTCTAGAAAGCTGTACTAATAACTCATTCTCTTCCTTTGTTAAATTATATCCTACCCTATTATCCATAAGCACTTTCCTTAGTTTCTTCTCCATCACTATTTCGAAATTCCTAAGTTGCTGATTTAAGGGTGGATTAAATATGCTTCTTTTCCTCAGGTTCCCCTGTACCTTGTTGTTATCCCTTTGTTCATGGAACATCAACTCAAGATTTTTCTTCCTTGTGAACATTTTAAGATCAATTAAAACTTTGTTCAAATCTGCCTTCCTATTAGGCACAAATTTCATTCCCTTTGTAAATAATTGAAAATATACATCAGTGATTTCTAAACCACTATAATTATAAATATTATAGTTCTCCAATTTCCATACAATTCCCTCATTTACTATTTGTCTTGCCCTACGTGAGACCTCACCACTCCCATTTGAACACACTACCTTTCTCTGTAAGGCCTGCTCTTGTTCTGGTACCTTTGGTATTGTGCCCCCCCCCCCCGAAAGTTTTTTTTGGGGTTCTTCTGGTAATAATTTTTAATTCTTTCAGATCTTCTCAAATTCGGATATTCTTTTTCTTCCCTATTAACGTCACTCTCCCCACTTTCTACATATTCCTCATCATCCAAATTTTCCTGATTATGGACAATATTATATTTTTGTGGAAAAAAGTCCCTAGGTTTTGGGTAGTTAATCTTTTCTTTATATTCCATCATGTCCCTATCCAGCTTTTTACATTTCCTCTCAAAAATATTATTCATACTTTTCTCAATATTGCCTTTCAATTTTTCTATTTTCTTCAAAAAGCAAGAAAAAAGTTTCCCCAACGGGGTACTTAGCTTTAGTGAATACTTCGGTTCTGAAACTCAAACTCGAATATTTCAATAGTCGGTCAACCGGCACTTGAGAAATGCCTCTGCTTCGGGCACCACGCGGCAAGAAAGACTAATGAAAATGGCGTCGGCTGCATGTTTTATACCCCTAACAACCTGACGTCTTGGAATAGGAGACAGCAACCAACGCAGGACTCAAGACTTTGGAATTCAGGCCAACTGAGGGCAACTTGCCAGCAGATTACCCAAATGTAATGACTGCAACAGTGAAACAGGAAGAACATCTAAAATCCTCTCTTTAGACGGACTCTTTTGCAGGAAAAGTGTGGGAAGACCACCGCCCCTTTCTGTTTTAGCAGCTCAAGGATTTCTCCAAATGAAATGTCCTCCAGGAGAGATCTGTTAGAACCTGCTACTTCATCAAAGTCAGAATCAGTGGTGACAGATTCTTGAGGAGAATGTAGGTGCCTCCGTTTGCACGTATGCTTCTTGTGTACTTCCTCAGTGGATGTTCTGGGAATGACTCAAAAGATGAGGTGGTCTCCACCACAGGAACCGGTTAAGACTGGCTGCCTTGCAAAACAAGAAAAGCAGTCTGGACCCTGGGAAATCCTCTATGGTAGGGACAGATCCGAACTAGAAGGGACAGTCTTTTCTCTGGAATAACAGAGTACTCTTCTCATAAACCTTGAAAGCTGAGCTCGATACGAGTCTGGGGAAGCAGCCGAAACCACCAAAGGGTCTTAATCTGAGACACCACCATGGCTGATTAATCAGAAAGTACAGTTGTGTAAAACCGTACCATAACAGTAGATGTCCTTCTCTTCACAGCTGCAGTATTCTTTACTCAAGGGACTCCCTTGCCAATGGCAGCCCAATGTCCAGCCAGTATACCCAAGCCTTAGAAATACAAATGTTGAAAACATACGTATGCTCCTCATTCGAGGTGTAGGGCATAAAGGTGACATACATACATAATCACAAAACCAGGGCACAAATAGCAGAGGTCCAAATAATAGAGACTGTGGATCAGGCAGACAGCTGTTTTTTTACCATAAACGCACTCCAGAAATCAAGCGTTTTTGTCACAAAGACTTCATCAGGTGTTATGCTTTCCACTGTCAAGCCCTCCTTTTAAATATACCAACCCTTCCCTAAAGTACAGCTGTGTACCTACCATAAATGTAGATGTTAGAGTGTATTCACTGTTGCAGTCATTACTCTTGGGTTATCCAGCTGGCAGGCTACCCTCAGTCGGCCAGAATTCCAAAGTCTAGGTCTGGCATCAGTTGCTGTCACCTCTTCCCCGACGTTAGTCCGCCAGGGGTATAAAAGATGCAGCCGACGCCATTTTCTTCAGTTTTTCTTGCCCCAGATGTCAGGTGCCCCTAAATTGGTAGGCTGAAAAAAATATGCCAATAAGTATGCATGCACAAAAATAACATTTCCTTCATCTACAAGCAAATACACCACATAGGTTGTATAGGATAGAGAAGTACAGGTAAGTCCCAGCAAAGAAAAGGGGGATGGTGGGTGGGTAACCTGGACTACAACAGTGAATACACTTGAACATCTACATTTATGGTAGGTACACAACTGTACTATGTTCATCGTGTTTCACTATTGCAGTCATTACTCTTGGGTTGAATCCGAAAGATGAGGATGGGTGGCTGGGCTAAATAGGATTAGGAGAGGCTATGAGGCCCTGGAGAACTGCAGTGGCAAAGCCTGCTCTGGATTTAGAGTAAAGAGGTAAGTGGTAGTGCTTTGTGAAAAGTGTGCAGTGAACTCCAAGTTGCAGCCTCAAAGAGGTCTTTGGTTGGTACTCTTCTGATGAAAGCTGCTGAAGTGGCTGCAGCTCTGGTAGAATGAGGCCTAATGCCCTTAGGCACTGATATGCCATGCTGAAAATAGCAGAAACGGACGCAATGGCCTATCCATTTAGAAATGGTCTGTTTTGAGATAGCCTTTCCTTGTGATTCTGCAGCATATGACACTGTTGCGCAGTCTTTCTGAAAGCTTTAGTTCTGTCCAAGTAGAAGCGTAACTGCCTGTGTATGTCCAAAGAATGCAGAACTTTCTCACCCTTGTTCTGTGGATTTGGATAAAATGTAGGCAAGTGAATGGCTTGGTTGAGGGCCACATTGGACACCACCTTAGGCATAAATGTTGGGTTTGTCCTCAGAGAAACCCTGTCTGGATGAAAAATGACAAAAGGTTCCACAGCCATGAGTGCTTGTAACTCTGAGACTCGTCTTGCAGAGGTTATTGCTAGGAGCAGAGCTGTTTTCCAGGATAAGAATTTTATATCCGCTGTTGAGGCTGGCTCGAAAGGAGGCAGTGTGAGTTTTTCCAAAACATAATTGAGGTCCCATGCCAGAAGTGGTGCTCTCCTTAATGAATTTGGCCCCTCTGAGGTACTGCCTTATTAAAGGATGAGATAGGTGGTTCCGTATTGTAATGGGCTGAAATGGCAGAAGCATGAATCTTAATTGATGAGAAAGAAAGGCCTTTGTTCAGCATCTCAGTCAGGTATTGTAAAATCTGAGGGATAATTGGTACACACGTGTCAATGCCTTGTTCCTGGTTCCAAGCACAGAATCTCTTCCATTTTTCTGCATAAGATTTTCTGGTACTGGGCCTCCAAGATAACATCCATAACAGCTTTTGAAAGAGGAGTGTTCTGAAAGGCTACGTTATCTGCCATGCTGCCAGATTTAAGGTCCTGAGTTGGCTGTGCAGGATCCGATTATTTTGTTGGGTCAGCAAGTGAGAAGTTTGAGGCAATATCCATGCTGGACCTTGAGACAAGCTCTTTAGGATTGGGTACCAGTGCTGGCATGGCCAGTCTGGTGCAATCAGTATAATTTTTGGCTTCTCTTGTCTGACCTTTAGTAGTACCCTGGGAAGAAGAGGCAGTGGAGGAAAGGCATATACTGTTAGATTTTTCCAGCTGAAGGATAGGGCGTCCACTCTCCATGCTTGCTTGTGATAAATCCTTGTGCAAAATCTCTGCAATTGGCAGTTGTGAGGGGAGGCACATAGATCTATGTCTGGGCATCCCCATGTCCTTGTTATCATGCTGAAGACTTGTGGATCTAGTTGCCATTCATGGGGATCCATGAGGTTTCTGCTTAGTTCATCTGCCAGAGTATTTGTTTTTCCTGGCAGGAATTGTGCTTGCAGATGAACTTGATAAGTCAATGCTGTGTCCCATAAGGTCATTGCTTGTCTGCATAGGGGGTAGAAATGTGTACCTCACTGCTTGTTTATGTACCACATGACCGTAGTATTGTCTGTCTTTATCAGTAGCTGTCCTGGATGAAGAAGATCCTTGAAAGCTGTCAGAGCATTTTGAACAGCTAGCATCTCTTTTTGATTGATGTGAAGATGCATCTGGTTTGCAGGCCATGTGCTCAGAATACATTTTCCTGCCATATGGGCCCCCCAGGCATAATCTGATGCATCGGTTGTCAGTGTCTGTCTGGCTGTGGGTAAACTGAATGGCAGACCCTTGTTGTGGTGACAGGCCTCTGCCCATCATCGAAACTCCTGTTTTAGGCAGGGAATGAGTGTAATTACTTTCTCCAGGCTGTGGTAATGCTGAGTCCAAGCACTTTTTAGATACCACTGTAGTTTCCTCATATGCAGTCTGGCATATGGAATTAGTAGAATGCAGGATGCCATGAAACTCAAGGCCTGCAGGATTTTCCTTGCAGATAAGTGGGTCTTTGTTGCCAATTTTTTGAAGTAAGAAGTCAGTTGTTTTTGTTTGTCTGGCGTGAGATAAGCCATCTGGGCAGTTGTATTTAAGCTTGCACCCAGGAATAGTATCTCTTGAGAGGGCACTAGTTTTGATTTCTTTTCGTTTACTGTGTACCCTAGGCCAATTAGTAATATTTTTACAAACGCCAGATGCTTTAGAAGAATGTCTTTGTTCTCTACCTGAATTAGGCAGTCGTCCAAGTAGGGATATATTTGAATTCCTATTTGTCTGCAAAAAGTACAGTTTTGTACCTACCATAAATGTAGATATTATAGTGTTCACCCTGCTGCAGTCATCACACTTGGGTTATCCTGTCGTCAGGCAGTCCCGCAGTCGGCCAGAATTCCAAAGTCTTGGTCCGGCGTCGGTTGCTGTCGCTTCTTCCATGACGTCAGTGCGCCAGGGGTATATATAATGCATCAGATGCCATTTTCTTCAGTTTTTCTTGCCCCAGATGTCAGGTGCCTCCAAAAAGGTGGTCAGTAATAAGTACCAATTTATGAAGTTTTAGCACAAACACAAAATCCCTCCAGCTATAAGCAAATACATCAGGAAGGTTTAGTAGAGATTTAGCCAGTTATATCAGAGGGGATGGAGGGGGGGTAACCTGGAATGCAGCAGGGTGAACACTCGAACATCTACATTTATGGTAGGTACAAAACTGTACCATGTTCATCGTGTTACCCTGCTGCAGTCATCACACTTAGGTAGAATCCCAAAGCTAAGGATGGGTGGAGAACTCATAGAGGGTTAGAGGAGGCTAGAAGGCACTGCAGAACTGCAGTGGCGAAGCCAGCTCTGGTCTTAGAGTAAAGTGGTAAGTGGTAGTGTTTGGTAAAGGTGTGTACTGAACTCCAAGTTGCAGCTTCCAAGATATCCTTGGTTGGAACCCCCCTGAGGAAGGCTGTAGATGTAGCTGTTGCCCTGGTAGGGTGGGGCCTAATGGTAGCAGGAACTAGTTTTCCATGATGGGTATAGCAAAAACGAATGCAATGTCCTATCCATTTGGAAATGGTTTGTTTTGATATAGCCTTCCATTGTGAAGCTGTTGCATAGGATACAAAGAGCTGGTCAGATTTTCTGAAAACCTTAGTTTTATCCAAGTAGTAACAAAGTTGCCTGTGAATGTCCAAGGAATGCAGGAGTCTTTCTCCTTTGTTCTGTGGATTTGGGAAGAAGCTGGGTAAGTGTATGGTTTGATTTAGAGCCACACTGGAAACCACCTTAGGCATGAAGGAAGGATTAGTTCATAGAGAAACTCTGTCTTGATGGAAAATGAGGAAAGGTTCCACTGCCATTAGTGCCTGCAGCTCTGGGACTCTTCTAGCTGAAGTTATTGCTAGCTGCAGGGCAGTCTTCCATGACAGAAACTGTAGATCTGCAGAGAAAGCTGGTTCAAAGGGAGGTAGAGTAAGTTTTTCCAGAACAAAATTGAGGTCCCATGTTGGTGTAGGTGCTCTCCTGGGGGG
This sequence comes from Protopterus annectens, assembly GCF_019279795.1. Taxonomy (NCBI): domain Eukaryota; kingdom Metazoa; phylum Chordata; order Ceratodontiformes; family Protopteridae; genus Protopterus; species Protopterus annectens. The sequence continues at coordinate 556,204,395 of NC_056741.1, read as the reverse complement.
TCTAATGTTTTTTTTCCCCTCTGAGGAACTGCCTTAGAAGTGGATGTGAAAATAGGGGTGGATCCGTGTTGTAGTGGGCTGAAATAGCTGATGCATGGATTTTAATGGAAGAAAAAGAAAGTCCTTTGTGCAACATCTCAGTTAAATACTGTAGAATCTGAGGCATGTGAGGCTGAAGTGTGTTTTGGCCTTTAGCTTGGTTCCAGGCGCAAAATCTTTTCCATTTGTCCGAGTAGCCCTTCCTGGTGGTGGGCCTCCTAGCTTCCAGGAGAACATCCTAACTGCTTGGGAAAGAGGAGCTGGCTGGATGCTTAGTTGATTTGCCATGCAGCCAGATTTAAGGTTTTGAGCTGGCTGTGTAGAATCTGATTGTTTTGCTGTGTGAGCAAATGAGCAATTTGTGGCAAAATCCAAGGTGGGCCCTGGGCCATATTCCTTAATAGTGGGTACCAGTGCTGGCGTGGCCAGTCTGGGGCTATGAGTCTCTCCTTTCTGATTTTCAGAAGCACCTTTGTGAGGAGAGGCAATGGAGGGAAGGCATATACTGTCAGGTTTTTCCAACTGAATGACAGTGCGTCCACTTTCCAAGCTTGATGGTGAAGTGTCCTTGTACATTTTGTTAGCTGACAGTTTTGGGGGCTGGCAGGCAAAAGTACAGTTTTGTACCTAGCATAAATGTAGATGTCCGATAGGTATGCATCTGCAGTCATCACATATGGGTTGTCCTGCCTCAGGCAGCCCTTCGGTCGGCCGGATTCCAAAGTGTGGGTCCGGCGTCGGCTGATGTCGCACTTTCCCTGACGTCAGAGCGCCTGGGGTATAAAAGCATCAGCCGACGCCATCTTCCTCAGTTTTTCTTGCCCCAGATGCCAGGTGCCCTCTAAGGAAGGCTAAATTTGGAGAGATGCATTTAAAAATCCAAACATGCACAATAATATAAAAACAAATACACCATAATAGATCCCCCCAGCTAGCTATAAGAGGGATAAGTACCAAAGAAATACCACAGAGGGGAAGGAGGGAGGGTAAACCTGACTGCAGATACATACCTATCGGACATCTACATTTATGGTAGGTACAAAACTGTACTATGTCCTTCAAGGATGCATCTGCAGTCATCACATATGGGTAGAATACCATAGCCAATCTGGGGGTGGAGGAACTATGTAAAGGATGGTGTAGCTAAAATGCCCTGCAGGACTGCCGTAGCAAAGCCTGCTCTGGATCTGGAATATAAAGGTAAATTGTAATGCTTGGCAAATGTATGCACGGAGCTCCATGTAGCAGCTTCTAAAATGTCCTTGGTAGCCACCCCTCTTAAGAAGGCTGTGGAGGTGGCTGTGGCTCGCGTAGAATGAGATCTAATGTTAGCTGGCACAGTTTTTCCATGAAAGGAGTAACAAAAACGAATGCAATTCCCTATCCATTTTGAAATTGTCTGTTTGGAAATTGCTTTTCCTTGTGTACCAGCAGCATATGCTACCAACAGCCGGTCAGTTTTTCTGTAACCTTTAGTTCTGTCCAAGTAGTAGCGCAACTGTCTGTGTATGTCCAGGGTGTGCAGAAGTTTCTCCCCTTTGTTTTGTGGATTTGGAAAGAAGGTAGGCAAGTGAATAGCTTGATTTAATGAAACCCTGGATACTACCTTTGGCATAAATGTAGGATTGGTTCTCAATGAAACTCTGTCCTGATGAAAAATAAGGAAGGGCTGTACTGCCAAAAGGGCCTGTAACTCAGATACTCTTCTTGCTGAGGTTATGGCCAAAAGGAAAGCAGTCTTCCAAGACAGGAACTGTAGTTCTGCAGATGCTGCTGGTTCAAAGGGAGGCAGTGTTAGTTTTTCCAACACGAAGTTAAGGTCCCAAGTAGGTAGAGGTGGTTTCCTTGGAGGATTGATGTTTTTGATTCCTCTTAGAAACTGTCTTAGGAGAGGATGAGAGAAGACAGGTGGATCAGTATTGTACTCTGCTGAAATTGCTGAAGCATGAATTTTAATGAAAGAGTAAGACAGACCATTGTGGAACATTTCTGCCAAGTATTCCAGGATATGTGCCATGTTCATCACGGTCGCATCTAGGCCCTTTGTGGTGTTCCAAATGTAGAATCTTTTCCATTTTGCTGAATATGCCTTTCTTGTGGAAGGCCGGCGAGCTTCCATAATAATATCTTTCACTCTCTGGGATAGCTTGTCCTGAGGAGGAGTCAAGGTATTTTCCAGGCTGTTAGTTGCAAGGTTTTCAGGTTGGAATGCAGAGTTTTGTAATTGTGCTGTGTCAGTAGAAGTGGCCATAGAGGAAGAGGCTATGGTTTTGTGCGTGACAGGCTCTTTAACAGTGGGTACCAGTGCTGTCTTGGCCAGTCCGGAGCTATCAGAATCACTTTTGGCTGCTCTGTCCTGATCTTCAGTAAAACCTTGGTCATTAATGGGAGAGGTGGAAATGCATACACTGTTAGAGTTCTCCAGCTGAAAGAGAGGGCGTCCACTTTCCATGCTTGTGGGTGGTATGTCCTTGAGCAGAATTTCTTCAGCTGATGATTGTGGGGGGAGGCAAAAAGATCTATGTCTGGCCTTCCCCATGTTTGTGTTATCTGTATGAAGATGTCTGGGTGCAGCATCCATTCGTGTGCATCCATGATATTTCTGCTTAAGCTGTCCGCCAGTATATTGTCTTTTCCTGGCACAAACTGGGATTGCAGCTCTATATTGAGTTTCAAGGAAAGTTCCCATAAATTCATTGCCAGTCTGCAAAGAGGGTAGGAATGGGTGCCTCCTTGTTTGTTTATGTACCACATAACAGTGGTGTTGTCTGTCCTTATTAGCAGGTGGCCTTGATGCAGAAAGAGTTTGAAGGCCTCGATTGCATGTATCACTACCAGCATTTCCTTTTGGTTTATGTGCATGCGTAGCTCCTTTTGTGACCATAGTCCTTGAATACATCTGCCCTCCATGTGTACTCCCCAACCGTGGTCTGAAGCGTCCGTTGTAATGGTTTGGCTGGCTATTGGTTTGCTGAAGGGCAGACCCCTGTTTGAATGGCTTGCTTGAGCCCACCACAGAAATTCCTTTTGGAGGCATAGAATGAGTCGGATCAAAGTTTCTAAGCTGTGACTGTGCTGAGTCCATAAACTCCTTGGGTACCATTGTAGTTTCCTCATATGCAGCCTTGCTTGTGGAATCAGAAGAATGCAAGATGCCATGTAACCCAGGGCCTGCAGGATTTTCCTTGCAGTCAGCTGAGTTTGTCTTGTCAGATTCTTGAAGTAATCCGGTAGTTGTCTTTGTTTTTCTTCTGTGAGAAAAGCCATTTGGGTGGTTGTGTCTAGATCCGCACCCAGAAAAGTTATTCTTTGGGATGGAACAAGTCTTGATTTGAGAATGTTGACTGTATATCCCAAGGCCTGCAGTAGGCGGATGGCATAATACAAGTCCTTTACCAAAGTTTGTTGGCTGTCCGCTTGTATAAGGCAGTCGTCCAGATATGGGTATATTTGAATCCCCTGAAGTCTGCAGTGTGCAATTACTGATGCCAGGCATTTCGTGAATACTCTGGGCGCAGTAGATAAGCCAAAGGGCAATGCTGAGAATTGATAATGCTCTGAACCTGCAAGAAATCTGAGGTGTCTTCTGCAACTTTGTCTGATAGGGACATGCAGGTATGCCTCCTTGAGGTCTAGAGTCACCAGCCAAGACCCCTTGCCCAGCATGGGGTGAAGGAGTTGCTGTAGAGTCAGCATTTTGAATTTTGGTACAATGAGATAAGTATTCAGTGCGGACAAGTCGAGAATAGGTCTCCATTGATTTTCTTTTCTTGGAACAAGGAATAGTCTGGAGTAAAATCCTTGGCCTTGTTCTGAAAGAGGAACCTTTTCTATAGCTTTCATTTGCATTAAGTTGGAGATTTGTTTCAAAGCCTCTGCCCTTTGATTTGGTGGCAGGTCTGGCATGCCTTTTCTTTTTGGCAATGTGCGAAAATGGAACCTGTATCCTTTGTCTATTATTTGCAGTGTCCATTTGTCTCTTGTAATACTGTGCCAATTTTCTGAGAATAAGGAAAGCTTCCGCCCAAAGGTGCTTCTAATTGAGCCCTGGTTGGCGGAGTCAAAGCAAAGTCATTGAGACTGTCCTTGTGCAGCAGTTGTAGGTCCTGCACTACCTCTCTGGTTGGGAGGCTGCCATTGACGTCCTCTGTAGGAGCCTCTAGCTTGCCCTCTACCTCTGGCACGCCTGTTCCTGCCTCTCTGAAATCTTTCTGTGCCGGAAAGGACCAATTCTTGGTAGGCCAATTTCTGCTGAATCTTGGTGGTTGGACTTGTAGAAAATCTTTGACTGTTTGTACAGATTTTGCCTTTTCCTCAAATTTCTTTAAGACCTCCTGAGCAGTGGAGCCAAATAACTTTTGCTTTTCCAGTGGAGCATCCAGAAGCTTAGCTTTAACATGGTCTGGCAGAGATTGCTCCTTCAGCCAAGCATGCCTACGTATGACTGCACCTGTCATAGCTGACCTACATGAAGCTTCCAATGCATCATAACCACACTGTAAGAAATGGTTGCTAACCTGCTGGGAGTTATGTACCAGATCCTGAAGTGATTTGCGATCTTGGGGTTCAGGTGAAGACAGTTTCTTATGTAATTCATCTAACAAATACTCTTGGTACTGTATCATATGAAATTGACAATTTAATGCCCTCATAGAAAGAGTAGCAAGTATACACTTTTTTTACCCCATCTTTCTAAAGCCCTGGACTCCCTTTCAGAGGGGAGTGGATTTTTAGTGGTGGCAGCTGCAACCCCTTTAGGGCCCTGGGAAATAGTTTCTGGATCAGCAGAGTGGGCCTTGTAAAGAAAAAGACGCGAGTCCGGGACCCTGTAGTACCTATCGGGTTTGACAGGGGCCAGAGGAAGAGTGTCAGGGGTTATGCTAGACTCAGAGTACACATCATCAATGACATTCAAAACAGGAGGAATAGCCGAAGGTCTATGCTGAGGTAAATGCAGAAAAGTTCTTAATCTTTTCCTGGAATCAGAGAATTCCTGGCCCTGCCATTTGAAATGCTCTCTCAAAGTGTGAAGGGTCTCCCCGAAGGATAGTTCTTCAGGAGGGGAGGCTGAGGGGATTGATTCCTCTGCATCAGAATCCTCGTAGGCTGAAAAAGCATCCTCCTGGTAGTCCGAGAGAGCAGAGCCATCAGAGGCCTCCTCTGAGGAGTGGAGATCAGAGGGCTCAACCCTGGGCCGTTTGTCTAGAGGGGGTTGAGAGCCCCTGTCCGGATGGGGTTGAGAGCCCCTAATTAAGGAGATAAGGTCCTCTGCTAAAGTTAGAATCTGTGAACTGGTAGAGGGTCCCTGAGGAATAACCCTGGGAGGCATAGCTTTTGTATGTTTAGCAGCTTTAGCCCTGGTGAAAGCCTTAATGGACATGGATGCAGGAGGCCTAGCTGCACCACGTGCTGGTGTAGTTTTGTCTAGAGGAATGGTGTCGGAAGTTTCCAAGACACCAGTTTCTGAAGGAAATTCAATAACCGACTCAGCAGGGGCCTCCGGGGCCGAGGTTGTCGGTTGAGCGGTTTCGGGGGTCGGAAGTACCAAGGACTCAGTTTCAGCAGAGACAGAGACACTCGCGGTAGGCCTGGCCGTGGTTTCAGCCGAAACCGCGGCCCTCGTGTGTCGGTCCTTGTCCTTCCGTTTCTTTGTTAAATGCGAAGTCGGAGTCTCCGACGGCATATTGTATGAAAAACTAGCCCCAAAACATTCCTCTGCAAACTCCGCCCGACGTCTAAGAGTGCGTCGGTTGAAGGAAGCACAGGCTGAACAGGCAGAGACGTCGTGGTCTGGGCCTAGACAGGGTAGGCAGTAAGAGTGGAAATACTTATGAGGTATTTGTTTCCCACAAGTTAAACAATTATTAACTTTATCTGACATCAGCTGAGGCAAGAAAGAGTCCCCAACGGGGGTTTTAGCTTTTTGAAGTCTTCGGTAGCTGAATTACAGGAGCTGGCCGACGGGCACTTGCGAACTGTTTCTGCTTCAGGCACCACGCGGCAAGAAAGACTGAGGAAGATGGCGTCGGCTGATGCTTTTATACCCCAGGCGCTCTGACATCGGGGAAAGTGCGACATCAGCCGACGCTGGACCCAGACTTTGGAATCCGGCCAACCGAAGGGCTGCCTGAGGCAGGACAACCCATATGTGATGACTGCAGATGCATCCTTGAAGGACATCAGGTCTAGGTCTGGAAGGCCCCATTTTTGAGTTATCATTGCAAATACTTGTGGACCCAGTTTCCACTCGTGGGGATCCATGATATTTCTGCTGAGGTCGTCTGCCAATGTGTTCTTTTTTCCTGCAGGAATTGAGCTTGTAACTGAACTTGGTAAGCCAGTGCTGTGTTCCACAAGGTCATTGCTTGTCTGCACAGAGGGTAGGAGTGTGTACCCCCTTGTTTATGTACCACATTACTGTGGTGTTGTCAGTCCTTATTGTAAGTTGTCCTGGATGTAATAGGTTCTTGAAGGCTGTCAGAGCATTCTGTACAGCTAGCATCTCTTTTTGATTGATATGCAGATTTCTTTGATCTGCAGTCCATATGCCTTGAACGCACTGTCCTGCCATGTGTGCCCCCCAGGCATAGTCCGATGCATCTGTTGTCATAGTTTGCCTGGCTGGGGGCAAGGTGAAAGGTTGACCCTTGTTGAGGTGACATGCCTGAGACCACCATAGAAACTCCTGTTATAGGCAAGGAATGAGAGATATCATTATGTCCAAGCTGTGGCTGTGTTGAGACCATACACTTTTAGGTACCACTGTAATTTCCTCATATGCAGCTTTGCAAATGGTATTAGTAGTATGCAAGATGCCATGAAGCCCAAGGCCTGCAGAATTTTTCTTGCAGGGAGTAGGGTCTTTGTTGCCATTGTTTTGAAATATTGAGTCAGTTGTAGTTGTTTGTCTGGCGTCAGATAAGCCTTCTGGGCCGTTGTATTCAAGCTGGCACCCAGGAATGTCATATTTTGTGAGGGTACTAGTTTTGATTTCTTTTCGTTTACTGTGTACCCCAGGCAACTTAGAAGATGTTTTACAAAGGCCAGATGTTGTAAAAGGATGTCCTTGCTTTCTGCTTGGATGAGGCAGTCGTTTAGGTATGGGTATATTTGAATTCCTCTTTGTCTGCAGTATGCAATTACTGGTGCCAAGCATTTTGTGAAAACCCTGGGCGCAGTAGATAAGCCAAAGGGCAGTGCAGAGAATTGGTAATGGGTTGAACCTGCAATGAAACGGAAGTATCTTCTGCAACTTTATCTGATAGGGACATGCAGGTATGCCTCCTTGAGGTCCAACGTTACTAGCCATACTTTCTTGCCCAACATGGGAAGAAGCTGCTGTAGTGTTAGCATCTTGAATTTGGGTACTTGTAAGAAGGTGTTTAGAATTGAAAGGTCCAGAATTGGTATCCAGGCATTGTCCTTTCTGGGGACTAGAAAGAAAGAGTCTTGAGTAAAATCCTTGGCCTTGCTCTCGTGTAGGTACCAGTTGAATGGCTCTCATATCCATGAGAGCTGTAATTTGTTTTTGTTCCTCTGCCCATTGATTTTGTGGTAGGTTTGGCATTCCTCTTTTCATTGGCAAGGTGTGGAAATGGAATCTGTATCCTCGTGAAATTATTTCCAGGACCCATTTGTCCTTTGTGACAATGTGCCAGTTGTCTGAAAAAAGTGTGTGTTTTCTTCCCAAGGGAGCTGTCAAGAGAGTATTGCTTGGCCAGATGAGGTGCAAGTCATTGAGTTTGTCTTCTGGTAGATTTGGGCCTGTCTTCTCCTCCCTTCTGTGTTGCAGTGCCCCACTGTTGAGGTTTGTATTGGGCTTGTGGTTGTCCTCTGCCTCTTGGACGTCTGTATTTACCCCTCTGTGGTCTGTCAGTAGCTGGAAAGGACCAATTTTTAGTTGGCCAATTTCTGCTGAAGCGAGGGGGCTGTACACCTGTAGAAAACCTTTGACTGTCTGCATAGATTTTGCCTTATCCTCCATTTTCTTTAAGACGTCTTCTGCCTTAACTCCAAATAGAAGATCCTGCTGTAAGGGAGCATCTAGAAGCTTTGCTTTAACATGATCAGGCAGAGTTTGTTTCTTTAACCAAGCATGTCTACGTATAACAGACCCAGTACAGCTGCTCTGCAGGAAGCCTCCAAAGAATCAAAACCACATTGTAAAGTATGTTTGCCCACCTGTTCAGCTGCATGCAACAGATCCTGCATTTCTTTCAATTCAGACTGTTGAGGGAGTGTGCTCATTTTTTTGTTTTAGCTGAGACATAAGAAATTGCTGATATTTCAGCATATGAAATTGGCAATTTAGTGCTCTCATAGCTAGAGTGGCTGAGGTGTAAACCTTTTTCCCCCACCTGTCTAGTGCTCTGGAGTCCCTTTCAGAGGGTACAGGATTTTTTGCCATAGAAACCTTAGCCCCTTTGGGACCCTGGGAAATAGTCTCTGGATCAGCAACAGGGCTTTTATAAAGGAATTTGTGGGAATCAGGCACTCTATAGTATCTGTCTGGCTTGGCTGGAGCAGGAGGCAAAGAATCTGGGTTCAAACTAGATTCTAAGTAAACATCATCCACAATGTCTAAAACTGGGGGAACAGCAAGTGGTCTGTGCTGGGGGAGTAAAGAAACTCTCTGAGCCTTTTCTTTGAGTCAGAGTAGTCCTGACCTTCCCAGTGAAAATGTTCCCTCATAGTGTGTAAAGTTTCCCCAAAGGAGTAATCTTCAGGAGGAGAAGCTGAAGGAATATAATCTTCAGCATCAGAATCCTCAAAAGGGGAGGAGGAGTAATTTTGGTCCTCAGGGGAGCCTGAGGAAATAAGATACTTGATCACAGGAGGCATAGTCTTCCTATTGTCTAGGCCTTTTGTTGAGTGGGGGTTGGGAACCCCCGATTAAAGAGATCAAATCTTCAGCCATTTCAAGCATCTGTTTCTTAGGCATGGGGCCTTGAACAGGAGACTGCAGTGCAGTCTTTTTAGGTTTAATAGGAGTCCTAAGCTTAGGATACGTTTTTATGGTGAGCGTAGTCGGCTGAAGACGCCTTCAGAAACCGAAGGTGTTTCTGCAGCACCGACACCTCTTTCTGCAGTCGTCGGTAGGGGCTGAACAAAATGGCTGCGTCGGCCTAGCGCTCTCTGCCAAAGGATCCGAATCAGTCTTGGCTTCCAAATCTGCAGTGGTCAGGGGCTGCATCGGAGCCTCACTGAAAACCGGTGAACCAGAGGACTGGTCCAGCCGAGGCCTTGGAGTCTGGTTTGGGCCTAGGCTGCCTGTCCTTATCCTTGCGTTTTTTGTGCACGCCGGTAGTCGGTTGCTCCGATGGCATTGTGTAGTTAAATTTTCTACCGAAGTAGTGTCGTGCGAAATCAAAGCGTCTTTTTTATAGTACGCTTATTAAACCTAGCACAAAAATGACAACCAGTGACGTCGTGGTCTGGGCCTAGGCAAGGAATACAGTAAGAGTGAAAATCCTTATGAGGTATTTGCTTCCCACAAGAAATACAATTGTTAACTTTTACTGACATCGGTCTGGAGCAAGAAAAATGAGGTACTTAGCTTTTTTGAAGACTTTGGTTCTGAAATTCAATTTCTAAAATCTCAGGAGTCGGACGACCGGCACTTGCGAACTGCTTTTGCTTCGGGCACCGCGCGGCAAGAAAGACTGAAGAAAATGGCGTTGGCTGCATCTTTTATACCCCTGGCGCACTAACATCAGGGAAGCGGTGACAGCAACCGATGCTGGACTAGGACTTTGGAATTCAGGCAGACTGTGGATAGCCTGCCAGCAGGATAACCCAAGTGTAATGACTGCAACAGTGAAACACGATGAACATTTTGCTGAAAAGGGGATGAACTGAGATTTGAAGATAAGCATCCTTGATGCCTAGGGATACAAAGAAAGTCTAGGGAAGAAGAAAATGAGTTTCAAGGCACCTTCCTTCCTGGAAGCCAGAAATATCCTGGAATAAAACCTAGGCAGGAGGCATGACTTGATTGGTGCCCTGTACTAAAAGGCCCTGAAGCAATTCTGGAAAGAAAAAAAATGTTCCCGAGGAGGCAGAGGAATGCCCAGAAAAGCAGTGAGGGATTTCCATACCATGAACTATCCCTGGTGAATGATGGACAAAATCCAAGACTCGAGTGGCCCTTAGCCAATTAGGAAGATACAGGGAAACACAAAAGGATAAGGCAGCCTGACCCAAGAAAAGAGGAAGCAGACTGTCAGAAAGTACAGTTTTGTACCTACCATAAATGTAGATGTCCGAGAGGTATGCATCTGCAGTCCTAACAAATGGGTTGTCCTGCCTCAGGCAGCCCTTCGGTCGGCCGGATTCCAAAGTCTGGGTCTGGCCTCAGCTGATGTCGCACTTCACCCGACGTCATAGCTGCAGTTCAGCGGGTATAAAGGCATCAGCCGACGCCATTTTCCTCAGTGTTTCTTGCCCCAGATGCCAGGTGCCCTCTAGGAAGGCTAAATTTGGATAAATGCAATGTTTCCAAATAACAGAGAGCAAATAAAAATAAACATGTATATACATATATACAAATACACCATTAGATTCCCCCAGCTAGCTACAAGATGGGCAAATACCCTAGGAGTACCACAGAGGGGAAGGAGGGAGGGTAATCCTGTCTGCAGATGCATACCTCTCGGACATCTACATTTATGGTAGGTACAAAACTGTACTATGTCTTTCAAGGATGCATCTGCAGTCCTAACAAATGGGTAGAATACCATAGCCAAACTGGGGGAGGAGGTACTAATAAGATTATGGTGTAGTTAAGATCCCTTGCAAAACAGCAGTGGCAAACCCTGCTCGGGATCTGGAGTATAAGGGTAGATTATAATGCTTGGCAAATGTATGCACTGAGCTCCAAGTAGCAGCCTCTAAAATGTCTTTGGTAGCCACTCCTCGTAAAAAAGCTGTAGTAGTGGCTGTAGCCCTTGTGGAGTGAGGTCTGATGTTTTCTGGAGTTGTCTTTCCATGGTAAGAGTAACAAAATGTAATGCAATTTCCTATCCATTTTGAGATTGTCTGTTTTGAAATTGCTTTTCCTTCCATTCCTGTTGCATATGCTACCAGTAGCTGGTCAGTTTTTCTATTGTTCTTGGTTCTGTCCAGGTAGTAGCGCAATTGCCTATGCACATCCAAGGTATGTAGTAATCTTTCTCCCCTGTTCTGTGGGTTGGGGAAGAATGTAGGTAGGTGGATAGCTTGGTTTAAAGATACCCTGGAGACCACCTTTGGCATAAAAGTAGGATTAGTTCTCATGAACACTCTTATCTTGATGGAAGATAAGGAAGGGCTGTACTGCCATTAATGCCTGTAATTCAGAAACCCTTCTTGCTGAAGTGATTGCAAGCAGGAAAGCAGTTTTCCATGATAAGTACTGTAATTCTGCTGTTTCAAAAGGAGGGAGTGTCAACTTTTCTAGCACAAAGTTCAAGTCCCATGCGGGCAATGGTGGCTTCCTTGGTGGCTTTACATTTTTAATTCCTCTCAGAAAAGTACAGTTTTGTACCTACCATAAATGTAGATGTTCGAGGATCCACATTGCTGCAGTCCTTACTATTGGGTAGTCCGCTGTCCAGTCGGCCCGAATACCAGAGTATATGGCTGACGTCGGTCAGGGCGCATTAGACTGACGTCAGTACGTCAGGGTACTAATGCGCATGACCGACGTCATATCCTCAGTCTTTTCTTGCCCCAGATGTCAGAAGACCCTAAAAAGACAAGGCTCAAAATAGCTGCACCAAAATTATGTACAATATATACAAAAATATATAAAAATATCAACATATAACCTCACCTACACAACCACCCCTAAACACAGAGGGGAAGGAGGGAGGGTAAATTGGACTGCAGCAATGTGGATCCTCGAACATCTACATTTATGGTAGGTACAAAACTGTACTATGTTCTTCGTTCCACATTGCTGCAGTCCTTACTATTGGGTAGAATCCCAAAGCAGAGGTAAGGGAGGCTGGCAAATCATAAAGAAGTAGGAGCTGACAACATGCCTTGCAAAACAGCTGTGGCAAAACCAGCCCTAGACTTAGAGTAGATAGGAAGGTGATAATGCTTAGAGAAAGTATGCACTGAACTCCAAGTAGCTGCCTCCAAAATATCCTTAGTTGCCACCCCCTTAGAAATGCTGTTGAAGTGGCAGTAGCCCTAGTGGAATGAGGCCTAATCCCAGCTGGAATCTCCTTGCCATGATGGGAATAACAAAATGCAATGCAAAACCCAATCCACCTAGAAATAGTTTGTTTTGACACAGGCTTGCCCTGAACTCAAAGCAAAAGAAACAAACAACTGCTGAGACTGCCTAAAATCCTTAGTCCTGCTTAAATAATAACGCAATTGCCTGTGTACATCTAAAGTGTGCAAAATCTTTTCCCCTTTATTTTGGGGGTCTGCATAAAAGTAGGCAAATGAATAGTTTGGTTTAAAGCCACACTAGAAACCACCTTAGGCATAAAGGAAGGATTAGTACGTAATGATACCCTATCCTTATGGAAAATCAAAAGGCTCTACTGCCATAAGGGCCTGCAACTCAGACACCCTTCTTGCAGAAGTAATAGCCAACAGAAAAGCAGTCTTCCATGACAAGTATTTCAATTCAGCAGTAGCCGCAGGCTCAAAAGGTTGTAGAGTAAGTTTTTCCAACACAAAATTGAGATCCCAAGCAGGAGTAGGAGCTCTACGTGGGGTCTTATATTCTTTGCCCCTCTAAGAAACTGCTTGAACAAAGGATGCGAAAACAATGGTGGGTCACAATCATAGTGAGCTGAAATTGCTGCAGCATGAATCTTAATGGAAGAGAAGGACAAACCTTTGTCCAATAACTCAGTAAGATATTGAAGAGCCACACTCAAATTAGGCTCAGAAACCTCCAAATTCTTTGCTGTACTCCAAAATAAAAATCTCTTCCATTTTTCTGCGTACACTTTCCTTGTACTAGGTCTTCTAGCTTCCATAATCACATTTAAAACTTGTTGAGGAAGTTGAGACCTGCTGTGGTTCAACACAGAATATGCCAGGCTGTTAGATGAAGAGAGTGAAGCTTGACATTGAGCAGATGACCATCCTTCTGAGATAACAGATGAGGAATCAAAGGTAAAGGCCATGGAGGCTTCCTTACCAGACTCCTTAGTAGTGGGTACCAGTGTTGCCGAGGCCAATCTGGAGCTATCAAAATCATCCTTGGCCTGCCTTGTCTGACTTTTAATAGCACCTTTGGAAGAAGAGGCAGAGGCGGAAAGGCATACACATGAAGGTTTTTCCAACTGAAAGACAGAGCATCCACTTTCCAAGCTGTGCGATGAAACCCCTTTGTGCAAAACTTTGGCAGCTGGTGGTTTAGTGGAGAAGCGAACAGATCTATGTCTGGAGTTCCCCATGACACTGTCAATTTCTGAAATACATGAAGATCCAGTTTCCACTCGTGGGGATCCATGATTTGTCTGCTTAACACATCTGCTAAGGAGTTCTGTGCTCCTGGCAGAAACCTTGCCTGAAGAGTTAGTTGCAAGCTTAGCGCAGTGTCCCATAAAATCATTGCTTGCCTGCATAGAGGATAAGAATGTGTTCCCCCTTGCTTGTTGATGTACCACATGACAGTTGTGTTGTCTGTTAGAATCAACACCTGCCCTGGAAGAAGTAACTCCTTGAAAGCCATTAATGCAAACTGGACTGCTAACATCTCCTTCATGTTGATATGTAGATGCTGTAGTCTGGCAGGCCACTTGTCTTGTATCCACTTTCCATTTAGATGAGCTCCCCAAGCAATGTCCGAGGCATCTGTCGTTAAAATCTGACTCGCCTCTGGCCGGGTCACAGAGAGTCCCTTGTTTAGGTGACATTCCTGAGCCCACCACAAAAATTCTTTTTGAAGGCAAGGTATTATTTGAATGACAGTGTCCAAATCCTGGCAGTGCTGTGTCCATACATTTTTGAGATACCATTGTAGCTTCCTCATATGCAGTTTGGCATTGGGAAGCACCAGAATACAAGATGCCATGAACCCTAATGCTTGAAGGACTGTCCTTGCAGTCAGCACGGACTGATGAGATAGTTGATGGAAGTAAAGTGATAGACTCTTTTGTTTGTCCGGGGTTAAAAAGGCCATCTGGGCTGCTGTATTCAGTCTCACACCCAGAAAGCACATGTCTTGAGAGGGTACTAGACTGGACTTTATTTCGTTCACAGAATACCCTAGGCATCTTAGCACTGCTATAACATATTCCAGATGCTGTAGAAGGTCTTCCTTTTCTTGAGCCAGAATCAGGCAGTCGTCCAAATAAGGATAGATTTGAATTCCTTGTAGCCTGAAGTAAGCTATCACTGGAGCCAGAACCTTTGTGAATACTCTGGGCGCAGTAGATAAGCCAAAGGGCAATGCAGAGAACTGATAATGAGAATTTCCAGCTCGAAACCGCAGATACTTCCTGCAACTTAGCCTTATAGGCACATGAAGGTAAGCTTCCTTGAGATCTAAAGTTACCATCCAGTGATCTTTGCCCAGCAGAGGTAAAAGCTGTTGTAACGTCAACATCTTGAACTTGGGAATGTCCAGATAAGTGTTGAGGAGAGATAAATCCAAAATTGGTCTCCACGTGTTCCCCTTCTTTGGTACTAGGAACAGGCGAGAATAAAATCCTAGGCCCCTTTCTGATACAGGGACTGGCAGAATGGCCCCCATCTGGAGTAACTGAGAAATTTGCTTGTGAGCCTCTTTTCTTTGTGGAGGAGGAACGTCTGGCATGCCTTTGAAAAGGGGCATTGTATGGAAATAAAACCTGTAACCGTGGTGAATGATATCCAACACCCATCTGTCTTGAGTAATTAAATCCCAATTTTCTTTGAAAAGAGACAGTCTTCCTCCCAAAGGAGCTGCCAGACGAGAATCTACTGGCAGCTGAAAAGGCAGGTCATTGGGTCTGTTTACGAAAGGACTGACCCCTGCCCTCACCAGAAGTCTGAGCAGGTGAACTCCTGTTCTAGGCCTAAAAGAACCTTGAGCTCTGCCCCTACCACGCCTAGACCTACCCCTAGTCCGCGAGTCATAAGCTGGATATGTCCACCCCTTAGCAGGCCAATTTCTACTAAACTTCGTGGCTGCACCTGCAAAAATCTTTAACAGTTTGCATAGACTTAGCTTTGTCCTCCATTTTCTTTAAAACTGCTTCCACAGGCGAACCAAACAACACATCAGACTGTAAAGGAGCATCCAAAATCCTTGTCTTAACATGCTCAGCTAAATTCTGATCCCTCAACCAGGCATGCCTGCGAAGAACAGAACTAGTGGCAGCCACCCTCGAGGAGGCCTGTACAGCATCAAAACCACATTGCAAAGAATGCTTACCCACTTGTTCAGACACATGAACCAAATCCAGCAACTCTTTACACTCAATACCTTCCGCCAAAGCATCCACCTTAGATTTCAATTGTGAAAGGAGATAATTTTGATATTTTAGCATGTGAAACTGACAATTCAACGCTCTCATGGCTAGAGTGGAAGAAGTATACACTTTCTTTCCCCACCTATCCAAAGCCCTTGCCTCTTTATCAGTGGGAACAGGATTTTTAACCACAGAGGCCTTAACACCTTTAGGCCCCTGAGAAACAGTTTCCGGGTCCGCCCTAGGACTCTTAAACAAATACTTATGAGCTTCGGGCACCCTATAGTACCTATCAGGTTTAACAGGAGCAGGAGGCAAAGAGTCAGGGTTCAGGGAAGCCTCTGCAAAACATCTTCCACCACATTCAACACAGGAGGTATAGCTAAGGGCCTATGCTGGGGTAAAAACAAGAATTCCCTAAGCCTTTTCCTGGAATCAGAGTAATCCTGGCCTTCCCATTTAAAGTGCTCCCTCATGGAATGCAGAGTCTCTGAAAATGAGAAATCCTCAGGAGGAGAAGCTGTAGGAGTGGAATCATCCACATCAGAATCAGAATAAGGAGGATACTCCTGCAAATCTTCCGCAGAAGACTCAGAAGCCTCTGAACACTGTTCAAAACTATCAAACTCCGGTTCCACCCTAGGCCTCTTATCAGGAGGGGGCATAGAACCTCTAATCATAGTAATCAAATCTTCTGCCATTTTAAGCATATGATTCTTAGGTACAGAACCCGAAATGCTAGGAGAAGCCCCCATTGAAGCTGAACTTGGCCTACCTCTCAAAGAAGTTTTGGCAACAGAAGGAGAGGCTCTAACTACCTTGGGAAGAGAGGGAAGAACAGATACCTGAGAAGCCCCCTCAGCCTGGCCTACCTCCTGAGAAGGCACATCCTGTAACAGTAAAGTTTCTGCCTGAGACTCTATAGAAACTCCTGGCAAAACCTCTGGCTCCACTGAGCCTTCTAAAGAACCGACGTCCGGGACTGCCGGTTCATCAACCCTAAGCTTCGCTGTTTTGTCCTTGCGCTTCTTGGACGAAGCGGGCGTCGGAGCATCCGACGGCATTATATAATTGCAACGCTTCCCAAACACTAACCTGGCACAGTCTAACCTCCTCTTAATAGTGCGTTTGTTAAACCTAGCACAAGAGCGGCAACCAACAACGTCGTGCTCAGGCCCTAAACAAGGTATACACAAGGTATGGTAACCCCTATGAGGTATCTGTTTCCCACAAGAAATACAGTTATTCACTTTTTCTGACATCCGGTTAAATACTGAGGCAAGAAAAAACCAAAATGTTCCCCAACGGGGTACTTAGCCAACTCTGATTCGGTCTGAAACTCCGGTTTCGGAAATATTTCAGAACGCCAACCTGCACTCGCAAAACTGCTTCTGCATCGGACCATGCGGCAAAAAAGACTGGGGATATGACGTCGGTCATGCGCATTAGTACCCTGACGTACTGACGTCAGTCTAATGCGCCCTGACCGACGTCAGCCATATACTCTGGTATTCGGGCCGACTGGACAGCGGACTACCCAATAGTAAGGACTGCAGCAATGTGGAACGAAGAACATCTGCCAGAGTAGAGGATGAGAGAAGACTGGAGGGTCCATGTTGTATTCTGCTGAAATAGCTGACGCATGAATCTTAATGGAAGAATAGGACAGGCCATTGTGGAAAAGTTCTGCCAAGTATTCCAGGATGTTGGCTATGTTTACCAGTGACACATTTTCTCCTTTTGCTGCACTCCAAATGAGATATCTTTTCCATTTTGCTGAATAAGTTTTCCTTGTTGAGGGTCTGCGAGCCTCCAAGATAATGTCTTTAACCCTTTGAGATAAATCTGGGTTATTTTGTCTTATGCAATGTTCCAAGCAGCTAGCTGCAGCGTTTTCAAGTTTGGATGCAGGGTTTTGAAGTTGTTCTGTGTTAGCAGTAAGGGAACTAGGGGCAGAGGCCATGCTTGTTCCCGAGACATACTCCTCAGTAATGGGTACCAATGCTGCCTCGGCCAGTCTGGAGCTATCAGGATGATCCTTGGGCGGTCTTCTTTGATCTTCAATAGCACCTTGTGCATCAAAGAAAGAGGTGGGAATGCATATGCTGTCAGGTTTTCCCAACTGAAAGATAGGGAGTCCACCTTCCAAGCAAGTGGGTGGTATGTCCTTGAGCAGAATTTTTTCAATTGGTGGTTGTGTGGGGATGCGAATAAGTCTATTTCTGGTAGTCCCCATTTCCTTGTAATGGATTTGAAGATGTCTGGATGCAGCATCCATTCGTGGGCATCCGTGGTCGTTCTGCTTAGGATGTCTGCTAGTATATTTTCTTTTCCTGGTACAAATATTGCCTGGAGCTGAATGTTGAGGCTCAGGGCCACATTCCAGAGGTCCATTGCCATCCGGCATAGAGGATATGAATGTGTGCCTCCCTGTTTGTTGATGTACCACATAACTGTGGTGTTGTCCGTTCTTATCAGCAACTGACCCTGTTGAAGAAACGGTCTGAATGCCTGAATTGCCAGTTTTACTGCCAGCATCTCCTTTTGATTTATGTGTAGGTTCAGCTGGTCTTGAGTCCATAAGCCTTGTATGCACTTGTCCAGCATGTGTGCTCCCCAACTGAGGTCTGAGGCGTCTGTGGTGATAGTCTGGCTTGGTTGAGGGCTGTGGAAAGGCAGTCCTTTGTTCAACTGACAGGCCTGAGCCCACCATCGGAATTCTTGCTTCAGGCATGGAATTATTGGAATTTGGGTTTCTAGGCTGTGCTTGTGCTGAGACCATAAATTCCTTAGGTACCATTGCAACTTCCTCATATGTAGTCTGGCATGTGGAATCAATATTATGCAGGATGCCATGTAACCCAGGGCTTGCAGGACTTTCCTTGCTGTTAGCTGGTTCTGTGTTGTTAATGTCATGAAGTAGAGAGGAAGGTGCTTCTGCTTTTCTGCTGTGAGGGATGCCATTTGATTTGATGTGTCCAGTTCTGCACCCAAGAAAGTTATCCTTTGGGATGGTATCAGCCTTGACTTTTTTATATTGACTGTGTATCCCAGGGCTTGCAGTAGATGAATGACCTTTTTCAAATCTTTTGCTAATTTGTTTTTGTTGTCTGCTTGTAACAGGCAGTCGTCCAGGTAAGGGTAAATTTGAATTCCCTGAAGCCTGCAATGAGCAATTACTGATGCCAGGCATTTCGTGAATACTCTGGGCGCAGTAGATAAGCCAAAAGGCAATGCTGAGAATTGATAATGCTCTGATCCTGCAAGAAATCTGAGGTATCTTCTGCAATTTGGTCGTATGGGGATGTGCAGGTATGCCTCCTTGAGATCTAGAGTTACCAGCCAAGACTCCTTGCCCAGCATGGGAAGAAGCTGCTGTAGGGTCAGCATCTTGAATTTTGGAACAATGAGATATGTGTTCAGAGCAGACAGGTCGAGAATAGGTCTCCATTGGTTTTCTTTTCTTGGCACCAGGAAAAGTCTGGAGTAAAATCC
The DNA here is from genome assembly GCF_019279795.1 of Protopterus annectens. Classification (NCBI taxonomy): domain Eukaryota; kingdom Metazoa; phylum Chordata; order Ceratodontiformes; family Protopteridae; genus Protopterus; species Protopterus annectens. The sequence continues at coordinate 556,185,454 of NC_056741.1, read as the reverse complement.
TTGCCCTTGTTCCATAGACGGTACCTTTTCTATAGCTCTCATCCTTATTAAGTGGTCTATTTGTTCTAGAGCTTTTGTCTTTTGATTTGGAGGTAGGTTTGGCATTCCTATCTTCCTTGGTAGAGTATGGAAGTGAAACCTGTAACCTTTGTCTATTGTCTGTAAAATCTCCTGTAATGTAATGCCAGTTTACTGAAAATAAGGCTAGCTTTCCGCCTAAGGGTGCTTCTAGTTGTTCCCTGGTAGGCGGTGTCAGAGCCAAGTCACTGTGATTGTCCTGTGGAAGTGGTAGTGGCTGGATCTGTGGCAGTACTTCGCTGGTTGTTAGGCTGCCACTGACGTCCCCTGTAGGCACCTCTGGATTGACCTCTGCCTCTTGGGCGCCTATTCCTGCCTCTCTGTGCTCTGGCGGTGTCTGGAAAGGACCAATTCTTGGAAGGCCAGTTCCTACTAAACCTTGGAGGCTGGACCTGTAAGAAATCCTTGACTGTCTGGACAGATTTAGCTTTCTCTTCCACCTTCTTCAGCACCTGCTGTGCAGGGGAGCCAAACAAATTGTGTTTATCCATGGGAGCATCTAGGAGCTTTGATTTTACATGGTCTGGTAAGGACTGCTCTTTTAACCATGCATGCCTTCTGATCACTGTACCAGTCATAGCTGATCTAAAGGAAGCCTCCAGTGCATCATAGCCACATTTTAAGGAATGATTACTGACCTGCTGAATGTTATGTACCATTTCCTGAAGAGACTTTTTGTCTAATGGTTCAGGCGAGGACAGATTTTTAGTTAACTGATCTAACATAAATTCCTGATACTGAATCATGTGGAATTGACAGTTTAAGGCCCTAGCCGAAAGAGTAGCAGAAGTATAAACTTTTTTACCCCATCTCTCTAAGGCCCTAGATTCCCTTTCAGAGGGGAGGGGTTTTTTGGCAGAGGTAGCTGCTACAGCCTTCGGTCCCTGTGAAATAGTTTCAGGATCTGCAAAAGGAGCCTTATACAAATGATAATGTGTGTCCGGAACCCTGTAGTACCTGTCGGGCTTAGCAGGGTCCGGAGGAAGTGAATCAGGGGCAGTACAAGCATCATTAAATGCATCATCCACAACAGTAAGTACTGGAGGAATGGCTAAAGGCCTATGCTGTGGCAAATGCAAAAGGTCCTAAGCCTTTTCCTAGAGTCTGAAAAATCCTGGCCCTGCCATTGAAATTGTTCCCTCATAGCATGCAAGGTTTCCCCAAAAGAAAATTCCTCAGGCGGAGAGGCAGAAGGAATGGAGTCTTCTGCATCAGAGTCCTCATAAGGGGAATAAGGGCCTTCTGGAGGGTTTGTATTATCTGAATCATCAGAGGAGTAATCTGTAGAAACTGGCTCAGGGGGCTCTGCTCTAGGCCTCTTCTCTGGAGGTGGGTGAGAGGCCCTGTCAGGGTGAGGCTGGGATCCCCTAATCAAAGAAATGAGATCCTCTGCTAGACTAAGCATTTGAGTACTAGAGCTAGGCCTGTGAGAGGGGGTCTTAGCAGGCACAGTCTTGGTTGATTTTGCTGCTTTAGCCCTGGCAAAAGCCTTAATTGACATGGATGCAGGGGGCCTAGCAGCTCCACGTGCAGGAGTAGATATATCTAAAGGAATAGTATCAGATAAATCCTGTGAACCTGTAAGAGCAGGTGGAATTTCAGTAGCAGATTCAGCCATGCTGGATGAGGCCTCGGTAGGAGGCAAGCTTTCGGCCGAAGGAAGAACCGAGGACTCGGTTTCAGCCGAAACTGAGACACTCGCGGTTGACTTAACCGCGGTTTCGGCCGAAACCACGGACCGTGAGTGTCGGTCCTTTTCCTTGCGTTTTTTAGCTAATTGTTAAGTCGGAGTTTCCGACGGCATGTTGTAAGCAAAAGCGGAGCCGAAAAACTCCTCAGCAAATTCCGACCAACGTCTAAGTGTCCGTCGGTTGAAAGAAGCACAGGCTAGACAAGCTGCTACGTCGTGGTCTGGGCCTAAACAAGGTAGGCAGTAAGAGTGGAAATCTTTATGAGGTATTTGTTTCCCACAAGTTAAACAGTTATTCACTTTTTCTGACATCGGCTGAGGCAAGAAAGAGTCCCCAACGGGGTACTTAGCTTTTTAGAAGTCTTCGGTAGTAGCAATCTCTGGTTCTGACCGACCGGCACTTGCGAACAGCTTCTGCTTCGGGCGCCACGCGGCAAGAAAGACTGAGGAAAATGGTGTCGGCTGATGCCTTTATATCCGCTGAACTGCAGCTATGACGTCGGGTGAAGTGCAACATCAGCCGAGGCCAGACCCAGACTTTGGAATCCGGCCGACCGAAGGGCTGCCTGAGGCAGGACAACCCATTTGTTAGGACTGCAGATGCATCCTTGAAGGACATCCAGGTTTGTCTTGAAAAGGAGGCTTCTGAGAAGTATGAGTCTAAGTAGACTTAGCAGGAGGTACACTCCTAGAACTGTTCTTACCTTTAGGAGGACGGCGATGCGGTCTGCATATAAAAGCAGATTTGAATGTATAATTCCTCTGGAACTTCGGGACAGGAAACACAAAAATATGTTTCAAAACTTGCAAGGCCTTGCCTTTAACCGGGATGAACATAAAAAGCTCAACAACAGCACCACCAAAATGGCTTATATTACCAAGAAGAGTATCCAACAATTGGGCCTTAGTATCATCAGGTGAAACTTGGATACAAAGCCTTGAATAACGTCTAAAAACAGAACCAAAAGTAGCAACCCTAGATAAGGCATCAGCTGCACAAGACCTACATTTAACAGAGTGGCAAACCACTTGACAGGGAGAACCCAGTAGAGAAAGGGCCGACCTTCCCTTCTGAATCAGGGTGGTCACAGAGAGCCCGAGAAGCTTGAGAAAGAAAGGCTAAAACATACTTGGTCATATGGGTCTGGGCCTGAAAAGCCAAGGTGGCAGTAGTATATATCACTTTGCCTAAACGTTCCAGAGCTCCACTGTCCTTGACTGAAGGGAGTAGTTTAGTAGAAGGTAAAAGTTTAGAAGTGTTGTCAGATGAGAGAAGACACTAAAGAGGAATCCACAGAAGGGCATATGTACAAGAATTTACAATCATCAGACACCTTGTAAAATCTGTTAGGTTGTTAGGGGCTGGAGGTTGAGAATCAGGGGCCACAGAGGCTGCTAAAAAGGTACCTAGAAGAGCAGCAAAGAATGGAGGCACAGCAGAGGGCATATGAGACTCAATTTGTAGGAGTTCATAATACTTCTTTTAAACAAAAGAAATCTGAGAACAGTCCCGCATGAAATATACCATCATTCAAGAAATAGTATTCCCAAAGGAGAGTTCTTCCAAAGGAGAGTCGGGACTAATAGAATCTTCCTCCTCAGATTCATAATCAGAGAGAGAGAGGAGAGCTGAGAACATGCCAAAGACTCTTTTCCAGAATCCACATCCTCTTCAGAGGAGTCTTACTCTATGGGCCTCTTAGGGAAAGCAGATGACCAAGGAGAAGCAAGAACAGAAACTCCTTGGGGAGGCTTAAAGGCCATTAACTCATTAAACAATCCCTGGGAAAAGATCCTACCATTCAAGCTGGAAATCCTTAGCATCAGGGGAAACATGCTCCCCCCCCTCCCCTTTCCAAGGGACATCTGGCCTAAAACTCGAAGATTTAGACCCGTCCTTACACTCAACCAATTGCAGCAGGACTCTCCTCCCAAACTAGGATTTGTAGTAATCAGCAGAGGTTTCCCCTCAACATCCAGTATGGATGTCTGCATAGCCTCCGAGGGCATGTGAGAAGTTGGATCCATGCCAGCCTCTGAAGAGGGTCATGGCAGAGGAATCCAAGACAACAGTGCAATCCTGTGGGCTACCACCAGCCTGAAGAGAGAAATCTGTGGCAGGTGGGGCAATAGTTTTTTGGCCTTTTTCTTAGCGGGCAGCTGACCTTCGTGACAGGAAGATTTCACCATAGCACCCTGCAACAGCAATTTAAGACATTGGTTTTCCAGGTAAAATCGATAAAGAGGAAAAGACAACTACTTAGCATTCTTTCTGCCAAGTGCAGTGTTTTCCTAAGACCCTGAGTATGGATGCAAGAAACACCCAAACAGAAGACACACTGCTCATGACAGTCTTTATGGGGAATGTGCCTCCCCCACTGACAGCATCAAGGAACTAAGCCCAGGCTTCTGATGCAGACTTGACCTGGGTGGAAGTCTGATTCAAGGGCCACCACTGAAAAGGTCAGATTGGAGAAGGAGCAACTACTCATAAGAGACTGTTGCTTGGAGGAACCCCACCTGAAGCTGGCTCTGAAGGAATTTTATATCTTGTCCACTTCTGCTTTGGTTAGGCTTCTTGAAGACCTGGCTGACTGGAAAAATGAAACAGCAGAAGGAGATCTAGAATGGTGGTATCACCTTTCTTACAAGATCAGGGAATGGGGCATAGGAGATATGGCTCAGGAAACAACCTCAGAGTGTTAATTCGACTAGTTTCAGACCTGAGAACACCAAAGGCTCCGAAGGGTTGATAATTTTGAAGCCAGATCAAAGGAAGACTAAAGATCCACAGATCTTTTTCTCAATGGTTTAGGTATCTTCTTTTCTTTCTCGTCCTTTCTCACTGGTTTTCTCCTTAGATTTTACCCAATTTGTTAGAAGGAGAAGGTTATGAAGAGACAGAAGGAACACTCACGCCTGCAAGGGCAAAGAGAAGCCCTTTCAATATCAATGTATTCCTTCATCAAGAATGGCCCACTGACCAAAAGCTCCACAGCTAGAGCAGGAGGTGTCACACTGTGAGGGGCCCAAGCAATAAACACATATATTGTGTGCATCCATGGTTAGTAGCTTGTGAATACAAACAACACGCTTTAAAACTGGATGGTTTGTCCAACATCCTATAACAGGAAGGCAAGCAGGTAAGAAAAAAAATACGGAAAATTTCATTATGAAAAAATATTACTGCAAAGATATTTACTATCTAAAAAGATAAATTTTTTTTGGGGGGGATAAAGTACTTTTTCAATGTCCAAGGTGAAGAAAGTACAGTTTTGTACCTACCATAAATGTAGATGTCCGATAGGTATGCATCTGCAGTCCTTACATATGGGTTGTCCTGCCTCAGGCAGACCTTCGGTCGGCTGGATTCCAAAGTCTGGGTCCGGCGTCGGCTGATGTCGCCCTTTTCCCCGACGTCAGAGCGCCTGGGGTATAAAAGCGTCAGCCGACGCCATCTTCCTCAGTTTTTCTTGCCCTAGATGCCAGGTGCCCTCTAAAGAAGGCTAAATTTTGGTGAAATGAATAAATTCCAATCATGCACAGCAATAAAAAACAAATACACCATAAAAGATAACCCCAGCTAGCTAAAATGAGGGATACGTACCCAAAGAATACCACAGAGGGGTAGGAGGGAGGGAAAACTTGACTGCAGATGCATACCTATCGGACATCCACATCTATGGTAGGTACAAAACTGTACTATGTCCTTCAAGGATGCAGTCCTTACATATGGGTAGAATACCATAGCCAAGCTGGGGGTGGTAGGACCTAAGAAAAGGATGGTGTACCTAACATGCCCTGCAGGACTGCAGTAGGAAAGCCTGCTCTGGCTCTGGAATATAAAGGCAAGTTGTAATGCTTGGAAAATGTATGCACAGAGCTCCATGTAGCAGCTTCTAAAATGTCCTTTGTAGCCACCCCTCTTAAGAAGGCTGTGGAGGTGGCTGTTGCTCTGGTGGAATGAGGTCTGATGTTAGCTGGCACAGCTTTTCCACGAAAAGAGTAACAGAATCAAATGCAATTTCCTATCCATTTTGAAAATGTTTGTTTGGAAATTGCATTTCCTTGTACACCAGCAGCATATGCTACAAACAGTTGGTCAGTTTTTCTGTAAGTCTTAGTCCTGTCCAAGTAGTAGCGCAACTGTCTGTGAATGTCCAGGGTATGCAGAAGTTTCTCTCCTTTATTTTGTGGATTTGGAAAGAAAGTAGGCAGGTGGATAGCTTGGTTCAGTGAGACCCTGGATACCACCTTTGGCATGAATGAAGGATTCGTTCTCAAAGAGACTCTGTCCTGATGGAAAATGAGAAATGGTTGTACTGCCATGAGGTGAAAATACTCTAACACAACACAAGCAGTCAAACGATGTAAATTTCTTGTTTAATTCTGGTACCTCGGCCTTCGCCTTCTCAAGGAATACATTTGTGATAACAAACACCACCCCTTTTATAACACCTCCATGTAATTTACATGCATAATTAATCCAATAAAACCTTTAACCAGCATTTTTTAATTACGCTGGATAAGATGACATAAGCCTATAAACATTTTTCCTATACTTCTTCACCTTAAAAAATCTCAAAATGCATTATTTTTGAAAAATGTATGTTATACAAAATGCAATAACATCACACTATCTTTAATGAAATTCTTTTGTTGTTAAAAAACTGTACATATTACTTAATGAATTTCCTGTATTCAAACTAAAATAATTACTTCATGTGAATATAGCATTGCATTTACAACATTTCATATGAATATAGCATTTCATTTATAATCTTTTTTATAACATATAAAGAAGTTTATTCAAAATTCCATATTCATCCCATTTGGAAAGAGAGTTTTATAATTCAAAATGAATCTAGATTCCATTTCTAATAATTTACTATGAAAGCCTGCATCATCACCTACATTCTTAGGTTTCCCTAACACACAAAAGATGAACCCTTCCGGGTACAAAACGAAGGCACAGCAATGGGGGCAACTTATGCACCCTCATATGCAATTCTCTTTATGGCTCATTTTGAGAATTCTTTTACTTACACAAGAGACTTTTTCAAAAATAAGGTAGTTAAATATAAGAGATTCATAGATGATCTCTTATTTTTGTGTAGAGGTGACCCAATGGAGTTTGATAAATTCGTTTTGGAAATTAAGAACAATCCATGTGGTTTGGATTTTACATATACAGTGGGAGGAAGAAGTGTGCAGTATTTGGATAGTGAATTGTATGTGGGGTCTAATAGCAGGGTCCAACATAAACCCTTTCATAAAGTTACAGCTGCTGATAACTTTCTGCATGCTTCAAGCATGCACAGTGAGCATCTCTTAAATTCCTTACCATTGGGTGAGTTCAAACGCATTGGTTCCAATACTTCTGAACTCGCAAGAGCTGGAGGGGAGTTTGATAAAATCGAGAAGAAACTTTTGGAGAGAAATTATTCTATGACAAAAATCAAATCAGCTAGGTTAAGAGTTGAGCAGGAATTGGGTGTAAGGAATTTTGACAGGAGTAGGAACTCACTCTCGATCGTTTCTCAGACTGGCCAGTTAAAAAATTTTGAGTTGGAAGGAGCAAAAGAAAAAATATTTTTTGTTACTAAATATTCGTATTTTTCTCATGTTTTGAAGGAAACCGTATTGAAATTATGGCCTATTGTTTCTGGAGATGAGAAAGTGGGGAGCCTTTTTCCAAATACTGTTACTTTTTCATATGGTAGATACCCCAACTTAAAAGAAATTTTAAATATTAGGAATATTCCGAGGGGTAACATCAAAAGGGGAACCTTCAGATGTGGTAGGTGCAAAGTATGCACTAAAGTCAGAAGTTGGGATGGAACAAAAATCAACAATGTTAACTATAAGGCTTTGGAATATTTTGATTGTAATTCATCGGGGGTAGTTTACATCATAGGTTGTGGTTGCACCAAACAGAAATGGTATATAGGTCAAACCTGCAGAAAAGTTAAACTTAGAATTCTTGAGCATTTGGGGGACATCAAGCATAAAAGATTAGATAGTCCTGTGGCCAAACACTTATTGGAGCAACACAGGGGGGTTCCGGAAGGGTTCATCTTTTGTGTGTTAGGGAAACACAAGAATGTAGGTGATGATGCAGGCTTTCATAGTAAATTATTAGAAATGGAATCTAGATTAATTTTGAATTATAAAACTCTCTTTCCAAATGGGATGAATATGGAAGTTTGAATAAACTTCTTTATATGTTATAAAAAAGATTATAAATGAAATGCTATATTCATATGAAATGTTGTAAATGCAATGCTATATTCACATGAAGTAATTATTTTAGTTTGAATACAGGAAATTCATTAAGTAATATGTACAGTTTTTTAACAACAAAAGAATTTCATTAAAGATAGTGTGATGTTATTGCATTTTGTATAACATACATTTTTCAAAAATAATGCATTTTAAGATTTTTTAAGGTGAAGAAGTATAGGAAAAATGTTTATAGGCTTATGTCATTTTATCCAGCGTAATTAAAAAATGCTGGTTAAAGGTTTTATTGGATTAATTATGCATGTAAATTACATGGAGGTGTTATAAAAGAGGTGGTGTTTGTTATCACAAATGTATTCCTTGAGAAGGCGAAGGCCAAGGTACCAGAATTAAACAAGAAATTTACATCGTTTGACTGCTTGTGTTGTGTTCGAGTACTTTCACTTTTTGGAACTTGGTGAGTGTATTTTGGTGTACTGCCTTGAGGGCCTGTAACTCAGATACTCTTCTTGCTGAGGTTATGGCCAGAAGGAAGGCAGTCTTCCAACACAGGAATTGTAGTTCTGAAGATGCTGCTGGTTCAAAGGGAGGTAGAGTTAATTTTTCCAACATGAAGTTAAGGTCCCATGTAGGCACTGGTGGTTTCCTTGGAGGGTTGATGTTTTTTATCCCTCTTAGAAACTGTCTTAGCAGAGGATGAGAAAATACAGGTGGATCAGTGTTGTACTCTGCTGAAATAGCTGAAGCATGAATTTTTATGGATGAATAAGAAAGGCCATTATGGAGCATTTCAGCCAAGTATTCAAAGATATGTGGAATGCTCATCACTGTCGGATCCTGACCCTTTGCGGTGCTCCAGGTTCGAAATCTTTTCCATTTTGCTGAATATGCCTTTCTTGTGGAAGGCCGAGCTTCCATGATGATATCCTTTACCCTTGGATAGTTTATCCTGGCGAGGAGTCAAGGTATTTTCCGCTGTCAGCTGCAAGGTTTTAGGCTGGAGTGCAGAGTTCTGTAATTGTGCTGCGTCAGAAGAAGTGGCCATAGAGGTAGAGGCCATGGTTTCGTACATGACATGCTCTTTAACAGTGGGTACCAGTGTTATCTTGGCCAGTCCGGAGCTATCAGAATCACTTTTGGTTGCTCTGTCCTGATCTTCAGTAAGACCTTGGTCATTAAAGGAAGAGGTGGGAATGCATATACTGTTAGAGCATTCCAGCTGAAGGATAGGGCGTCCACTTTCCATGCTTGAGGATGGTATGTCCTTGCGCAGAATTTCTTCAGTTGATGGTTGTGGGGGGAAGCAAAAAGATCTATGTCCGGCCTTCCCCATGATTGTGCTATCTGAAGAAAAATGTCTGGATGCAACATCCATTCGTGTGGATCCATGGTGTTTCTGGTTAGGCTGTCCGCCAGTACATTGTCCCTTCCTGGTATGAACTGGGAATGCAGCTCTATACTGAGTTTTAGGGAAAGTTCCCAAAGATTCATTGCCAGCCTGCAAAGAGGGTAGGAATGGGTACCTCCTTGCTTGTTTATGTACCACATAACTGTGGTATTGTCTGTCTTTATTAGTAGGTGACCTTGATGCAGGAAATGTTCGAAGGCCTCGATTGAATGCATCACTGCCAGCATTTCCTTTTGGTTGATGTGCAGGCGCAATTCCTTTTGTGTCCATTGCCCATGAATACATCTGCCCTTCATGTGCGCTCCCCATCCATGGTCTGAGGCGTCCGTTGTAATGGTTTGGCTGATATGTGGCTTGCTGAAAGGCCGACACATGTTTGACTGGCTTGCTTGTGCCCACCACAGAAATTCCTTTTGAAGGCATGGAATGAGGGGGATCAGAGCTTCTAGGCTGTGACTATGTTGAGACCATAGACTCCTTAGGTACCATTGTAGTTTCCTCATATGCAGCCTTGCTTGTGGAATCAGAAGAATGCAAGATGCCATGAAACCCAGGGCCTGCAGGATTTTCCTTGCAGTCAGCTGGGTTTGTGTTGTCAGATTTATGAAATAATCTGGTAATTGTTCTTGTTTTTCTTCTGTGAGAAAAGCCATTTGGGTGTTTGTATCCAGCTTTGCACCCAGAAAAATTATTCGTTGGGATGGAACAAGTCTTGATTTCTGAATGTTGACTGCGTATCCCAAGGCCTGTAGTAGGCGGATTGCATAGTTCAAGTGTTTTACCAATGTTTGTTGGCTGTCCGCTTGTATAAGGCAGTCGTCCAGGTATGGGTATATTTGAATCCCCTGAAGTCTGCAATGTGCAATTACTGATGCCAGGCATTTCTTGAATACTCTGGGCACAGTAGATAAGCCAAAGGGCAATGCTGAGAATTGATAATGCTCTGAACCTGCAAGAAATCTGAGGTGTCTTCTGCAACTTTGTCTGATAGGGACATGCAGGTATGCCTCCTTGAGGTCTAGAGTTACCAGCCAGGACCCCTTGCCCAGCATGGGAAGGAGTTGCTGTAAGGTCAGCATTTTGAATTTTGGCACGATGAGATAAGTATTCAGTGCGGACAAGTCCAGAATAGGCCTCCATTGCTTTTCTTTTCTTGGGACAAGGAATAGTCTGGAATAAAATCCTTGGCCTTGTTCTGTGTAAGGAACCTTTTCTATTGCCTTCATTTGTAGTAGTTTGGAAATTTGCTTGAAAGCCTCTGCCCTTTGATTTGGTGGCAGGTTTGGCATGCCTTGTCATTTTGGTAATGTATGAAAATGGAATCTGTATCCTTTGTCTATTATTTGCAGTATCCATTTGTCCTTTGTAATACTGTGCCAATTTTCTGGGAATAAAGATAGCTTTCCGCCCAAAGGTGCTTCCAATTGAGCCCTGGTTGGCGGAGTCAAAGTCAAGTCATTGAGTTTGTCCTTGCGCAGTAGTTGTAGGTCCTGCACTACCTCTCTGGTTAGGAGGCTGCCATTGACGTCCTCTGTAGGAGCCTCGAGCTTGCCCTCTACCTCTGGCACGCCTGTTTTTGCCTCTTTGAAATCTGTCTGTGTCTGGAAAGGACCAGTTCTTAGAAGGCCAATTTCTGCTGAATCTTGGTGGTTGGACCTGGAGAAAATCTTTGACTGTTTGTACTGATTTAGCCTTTTCCTCAAATTTCTTTAAGACCTCTTGAGCCGTGGAACCAAATAACTTTTGTTTTTCCAGTGGTGCATCCAGAAGCTTTGCTTTAACATGATCTGGCAGTGTTTGTTCCTTCAGCCAAGCATGTCTACGTATGACTGCACCTGTCATTGCTGACCTACATGAAGCTTCCAATGCATCACAACCACACTGTAAGAAATGGTTGCTAACCTGCTGAGAGTTATGCACCAGATCCTGAAGCGCCTTGCGGTCTAGGGGTTCAGGCGAGGATAGTTTTTTATGCAATTCATCTAACAGATACTCTTGATACTGTATCATATGGAATTGACAATTTAATGCTCTCATAGAAAGAGTGGAAGAAGTATACACTTTTTTACCCCATCTCTCTAAAGCCCTGGATTCCCTTTCAGAAGGAAGTGGATTCTTGGCAGTGGTGGTTGTAACCCCTTTAGGGCCCTGGGAAATAGTTTCTGGGTCAGCAGAGTGGCCCTTGTAAAGGTATAGATGTGAGTCCGGGACTCTGTAGTACCTGTCAGGTTTGACAGGAGCCAGAGGAAGGGAGTCAGGGGAGTACACATCTTCTATAACATTTAAAACAGGGGGAATAGCCAAAGGTCTATGCTGAGGTAAATGTAAAAAAGTCCTTAACCTCTTCCTGGAATCAGAGAATTCCTGGCCTTGCCATTTGAAATGCTCTCTCATGGAGTGAAGGGTCTCCCCAAAAGAAAACTCTTCAGGGGGGGAAGCCGAGGGAATAGATTCCTCTGCATCAGAATCCTCGTAGGCCGGGAGGGCCTCCTCCTGGTAGTCTGAAAGGGCAGAGTCATCTGAGGCCTCATCAGAAGACTGGGGATCTGTCTGCTCAACCCTGGGCCTTTTGCCTGGAGGTGGTTGAGAGCCCCTGTCTGGATGTGGCTGAGAGCCCCTGATTAAGGAAATAAGGTCCTCAGCCAAACTTAAAATTTGTGAACCGGTAGTGGATCCCTGAGGAATAGCCTTGGGAGGGAGAGATTTTGGCTGTTTAGCAGCTTTAGCCCGTGTAAAGGCCTTAATGGACATGGATACAGGAGGCCTGGCTGCCCCACGTGCTGGAGTAGCTTTATCAACAGAAATGGTGTCAGATATTTCCTGAACACCGGTTTCAGACGGAAATTCTATGACCGACCCAGTGATGGCCTCCAGTACCGAAGTTACCGCTGTGCGGTGTTGTCGGTCAGAAGCGGTAAAGATTCGGCTTCAGCAGAGACCGAGGCACTCGCGGTAGGCCTGGGCGTGGAGTCGGCCGAAACCGCGGACCGCGTGTGTCGGTCCTTATCCTTTCGTTTTTTGGGTAAATGAGCTGTCGGAAGCTCCGACGGCATGACATAGCAGAAATTTTCCCAAAAAATTCCTCTGCAAACTCTGCCCGACGCCCAAGAGTGCGTTTATTGAAGGAAGCACAGGCTGAACAGGCCGAGACGTCATGGTCTGGGCCTAGGCAGGGTAAGCAGTAAGAGTGGAAATCCTTATGAGGTATTTGTTTCCCACAAGATAAACAATTATTAACTTTAGCCGTTTGATCTGACATCGGCTGAGGCAAGAAAGAGTCCCCAACGGGGTACTTAGCTTTTTTGAAGACTTTGGTAGCTGAAATCACAGGAGCTGGCCGACCGGCAGTTGCGAACTGCTTCTGCTTCGGGCACCTCGCGGCAAGAAAGACTGAGGAAGATGGCGTCGGCTGACGCTTTTATACCCCAGGCGCTCTGACGTCGGGGAAAAGGGCGACATCAGCCGACGCCGGACCCAGACTTTGGAATCCGGCCGACCGAAGAACTGCCTGAGGCAGGACAACCCATATGTAAGGACTGCAGATGCATCCTTGAAGGACATCAAGAAAAAAATGGCTTAGGGGAGGAGAAGATGAGAACTATTCTACAAGGTATTTTGAAGGAAGGAAAACATATATACAAACGTAAATATATTTATATCTATCCATCTATATATCTATATCTACCCATATATATATATATATATATATATATATATATATATATATATATATATATATGACACGTAGGCACACACGTATAAAGGTGCGTGTGTTTTGTGTGCATGCATACGTGCATGGTGTGGGGGGGAATAAGGACACAGAAGGAAATAAACGAAGTACAAAACTGCAACAATTTAGTCTAATAAAAAATATTTCATGCAGAAGGTGGTGGGATAATGAAAGTACAGTTGTGTACACTTACCATAAATGTAGATGTTCAAGTGTATTCATTGTTGCAGTCATCACATTGGGGTTTTCTGCTTGCAGTAGCCCTCAGTCGGCCTGATTATCAAAGTCTTGGGTCCTGCATCGGTTGCTCTCTCATCTTCCATGACGTCAGGTAGTCAGGGGTATAAAGCATACAGCAGACGCAATTACATCAGTTTTTCTTGCCCCAGATGTCAGGTGCCCCCATAATGGGAAGCAATTAGATACAAGGTTACACCTCCAACAAGAAAGCAAATACACCAAAAAGCTTTAAGCACAGTAAACAAGAATAGAGGTATAGTCAATAGAAGCCAGGGGGTTGGAGGGAGGGTAACCAGGACTGCAACAGTGAATACACTCTAACATCTACATTTATGGTAAGTGTACACAACTGTACTATGTTCTTCGTGCTTCACTTCTGCAGTCATCACATTTGGGTAGATTCCCAAAGTTAAGGATGGGAGGAGATAATTACATAGCATTAGGACCATCTATAAGGCCCTGCAAGACTGCAGTGGCAAAGCCAGCTCTGGATTTAGAAAAAATTGGCAAGTGGTAATGCTTGGTGAAGGTATGTACAGAACTCCAGGTAGCAGCTTCTAGGATGCCCCTGGTAGGGACATCTCTGAGAAAGGCTGTAGAGGTAGATGCAGCCCTGGTGGAATGTGGTTTTATCCCCTGTGGGGTAGGTTTTCCATGGTGCTTATAGCAGAAATGAATGAAAAGGCCGATCCACTTAGAAATGGTTTGCTTTGAAATGGCCTTCCCCTCTGCCCCTGTAGCAAATGCAACCAGCAGCTGTTCAGATTTCCTGAGAGGCTTAGTCCTGTCCAAGTAAAATCTAAGTTGTCTGTGTACATCCAAGGAGTGCAGTATTTGTTCCCCTTTGTTCTGTGGATTAGAAAAGGTTGACAAATGAATGGACTGATTAAGGGCCACGCTAGATACCACCTTGGGCATGAAGAAGGGATTGGTCCTGAGGGACACCCTGTCCGCATGAAAGATGACGAAAGGCTCCATTGCCATGAGGGCCTGTAATTCGGACACCCTTCTTGCTGAAGTGATGGCTAGAAGGAAGGCTGTTTTCCAAGAAAGGAATTTCAACTCTGCATTTGCAGCTGGCACAAAGGGAGGTAGTGTGAGCTTTTCCAATACAAAGTTAAGGTCCCAGGCTGGAGTAGGGGCTCTCCTAGGTGGTCTTAGTTTTTGCCCCTCTGAGGAATTGCTTCAGCAGTGAATGTGAAAAGAGGGGTGGTTCTGTATTGTAATGAGCTGAAATGGCTGAGGCATGAATTTTGATGGAGGAAAAGGAAAGGCCCTTGTAAAGCAATCTTTCCCCTAATGGAACAGTCAGTTGGAGCAGGGCTTGGAAGGTTTAAAGTTAAGTCATTGAGACAGTTTGCCATAGGGGGGAGGCTTACTAATCCCTGCTTTGGAAGTGGGACCCCCCCCCCACTGCTTAGGCTTGTGAGTACCTTGGGACTGAAGCCTGGGTGTCCTCTGCTGGTTCTGGGTTTGGACTGAAAAGGCCTGGAAGAGGCAGGAAGGAACAATTCTTAGAGGGCCAATGCCTACTAAATCTGGGAGGCTGTACTTGCAGGAAATTGTTAACAGTTTGCATAGATTTAGCTTTTTCCTCCATCTTTTTAAGTACTTCTTCTGCTTTGTTGCCAAACAGGCAGTCTTGGTTTAAGGGAGCATCCAGTAATTTAGCTTTAACATGATCTGGCAAAGACTTCTTAAGCCAAGCATACCTTCTATGTACAGACCCAGTGACAGCAGCCCTGCAAGATGCCTCTAATGAATCAAAACCACATTGCAAATTAAGTTTTCCAACTTGTTCAGCAGAATGCATTAAATCCTGTAATTCTTTATTTTCAGCACAGTCAAGAATCAACATAATTTTCTGTTTAAGCAATCCAATAATATGCTGCTGATACTTTAACATGAAACTGGCAGTTTAAAGCCTAATAGCCAAAGTTGCAGAAGTGTATACCTTCTTACCCCATTTGTCCAGGGCCCTGGAATCTCTATCAGAGGGGGTAGGGTTTTTGGCAGTAGTAGCCTTAATACCTTTGGTCCCTGTGAAATGGTCTCAGGATCCACAGTAGGAATCTTAAAGAAGAAGTTGAGAGAGTCAGGTACCCTGTTAACACCTGTCAGGTTTTCTGGGAGCTGGAGGTAGAGAGTCAGGAGCCAGGCTAGATTCCGAGAAGGCATCATCTACAATGTCCAGTACAGGAGGGACAGCTAAAGGCCTGTGCTGAGGGAGGAGTAAGAATTCCCTAAGCCTCTTTTTGGAGTCAGACTAATCCTGACTTTCCCAGTGGAAATGTTCCCTAAGAGTATGCACGGTTTCACCAAATGAGAAATCCTCTGGAGGGGAAGCAGAGGGAATGGAGTCCTCTGCATCAGACTCCTCATAGGTAGATAAGGGCAACTCCTGGTCTTAAGAGAAAACAGAAATTTCAGAATCCTGATCAGAAGAACCAGAAGGAAAATCAGTTCTAGGTCTCTTAGAGGGAGAAGGGTGGCTTCCCCTGATTAGAGTAATAAGGTCTTCAGCCGTTCTTATTTGTTTTTTAGGCATAGGGCCTGGCCATGCGGTCTGGGAGTCTGTTTTCTAGGCATGGATTGAGTTTTAGGCCTTGAAGAAGAAGATAGTGTCGGTTTAATATGCAAGTCAGTAGGCCTGAATACACCCTCAGGAGCCGGTGGCTGCACAGCGGCTCCGGACCCATCCAAGGTAGAGACATCCGCAGGTTCCACAGTCAAAGAAGCATCTTGCGGCATACTGGACTCCGAATGGGTCTCAGTAGAGGCCTGCGAATCTGAATTAGTGGGTGTCAGGGGCTGCGAAAGTGCCTCACTGAGTACTGGCGAACTGGCGACTAGCTTAGGAGAAGCGTTGTCGGCAGCTTTGGACCTATGTGGTCTGTCTCTGTCTTTAGCTTTGCGTTTTTTCGGAATGTCAGTAGTCGGGTGACTTACCTAAGCCATTTCTAGATAATTGAACCCTGTACCAAAAAATTTAGATGTGAAAATGAATAGTTCGAGGTTTGAATAAGCGAGGTACGTCGCGGTCTGGGCCTAAGCAAGGAATGC
Source organism: Protopterus annectens (assembly GCF_019279795.1). NCBI lineage: Eukaryota > Metazoa > Chordata > Ceratodontiformes > Protopteridae > Protopterus > Protopterus annectens. The sequence continues at coordinate 556,169,002 of NC_056741.1, read as the reverse complement.
AGTACAAATGAAAATCTTTACGAGGTATTTGCTTTCCACAATAAATACAATTGTTAACTTTTACTGATATCAGTTTAGAGCAAGAAAAAGGATCTCCAATGGGGTACTTCGCTTAGTTGAAGACTTCAGATCTGAAATTCGAAAACAAAATTTTCAGGAGTTGGCCGACTGTAATTTGCGAACTGCTTCTGCTTCAGGCACCACATGGCAAGAAATACTGATGTAATGGCGTCAGCTGCATGCTTTATACCCTTGACTACCTGAAGTCATGGAAGATGAGACAGCAACCGACGCAGGACTCAAGACTTTGACAATCAGCATACTGAGGGCTACCTGCAAGCAGATAAACCAAATGTAATGACTGCAACAGTGAAACACGAAGAACATCTGCCAAATGCAGTGATGTTATATGTCAATAAACTGCTTTTAAAGATGTCTGGGATAGATGAAAGAAATAAAAAGTAAGCACGCATAAAAAAAGGAATTACCATTAGTGTTTATCTGACTCAAACCCCCACAGGTCTGCAGCTATTTCCATCTTAAAGTGGTTTAATTCATATTACCTTACTGTTTGAAGGAAAGAAAAAAAAGGGATAAAAGCACATGGCTTGATAAGGTGTCCTGCCTGCCTGCATTCAAATGCTGCTATCGAAAAAGCGCAGCCGCTCTGCAGTGCATCCGCAAGTCAAAATACCACTGCCATATCTTCAGTAAACAAAGTCATTTTTCGGTATACAATCAGCAATAGCTGGCATTGCACTTTTCTCTAACTACTTATAAATGCCCTATCCTTACCCCCTTTTGTAATCTTTTCATCAGGAATTCAGACCCGCCTGGTTTCTGTCCCAAGTTGGGATACTTGGCCTTCAGCTTTGCTTCCTCTGCCTTTTCCGGTGTAACAGCCTCCTTCTCCTGAGAGTCCTGAAACATAAATGTATATGCATAACATAACTTTGCTAAAACTTGATTAGACAAACACAAATATATTTTCTTAGCCAGAAGTATTCAATGGAAGTATAAAAGGAAGATGACACATTATCAATGGCAAAACAAAAGGATGTGGAGTCCGCTTGTAGTAGTTTACAGTTTAGGATGGTAACACGTGGCTATTGGAGCACTGTGCTAAGAAGGAAACCAACAGGCTAGCAAAAGGATGAATAAATTTGTGTAGACTGGCTAACATTTCCAAACATGTCTCAAATCCAAGTTTTCACTTACAATCGGCCATTTCAAACTGAAAAAGCATAATCTTCCAACTGGAAGGCACACTGTTTGCATTGTCACCTCACAGCAAGAGGTTATCTGGTTGGATTCTCGGCTGGGGTGCCTTCTTTGCAAAGTCTGCATGTCCTCCCTGCGTTTGTGTGGGGTTTCTTCCACATTATAAAGACATGCGTCTGGAGTCAGGACTCTGATGAAAACTGGCTTTGTTCCAAATTGGACTTTCCCGGTAAACAAAGGTTAAATAAATAAATAAAACTGCAGCCATACCCCATCAAATGCCATGCTTTCAACAAAGCACTCCCATTTGAAGAATATAGCATCAGCTGGGGCAGATTTGCTTTGAGCAGAGATGCCTCCAATTTCACCCCTTAGCTGGTTCAGTCACACAGTGTAAAAACTTATGAGAAATCAGACTCACAGAGTGTGTCATTGGTCAAGAGGTCCCATCATTAGCACTCACATTCTCACAAATATATCCAGGATGCAGAAAGTACAGTTTTGTACCTACCATAAATGTAGATGTCCGATAGGAATGCATTTGCAGTCCTTACAAATGGGTTGTCCTGTCGTCAGGCAGCCCTTCGGTCGGCCGGATTCCAAAGTCTGGGTCTGGCCTCGGCTGGTGTCGCACTTCACCCGACGTCATAGCTGCAGTTCTTCGGGTATAAAGGCATCAGCCGACGCCATTTTCCTCAGTGTTTCTTGCCCCTGATGCCAGGTGCCCTCTTGGAAGGCTAAATTTGGATAAATGCCAATGATTCCAAATAGTAGAGAGCAAACACAAAAAATAAGCATGTATGTACATATATACAAACAAATACACCATAATAGATTCCCCCAGCTAGCTATAAGATAGGCAAATACCCTAGGAGTACCACAGAGGGGAAGGCGGGTGGGTAATCCTGACTGCAGATGCATTCCTATCGGACATCTACATTTATGGTAGGTACAAAACTGTACTATGTCCTTCAAGGATGCATCTGCAGTCCTTACAAATGGGTAGAATACCTTAGCCAAACTGGGGGAGGAGGCAAAAAATAAGTTATGGTGTAGTTAAGATCCCTTACAAAACAGCAGTGGCAAACCCTGCTCGGGATCTAGAGTATAAAGGTAAATTATAATGCTTGGCAAATGTATGCACGGAGCTCCAAGTAGCAGCCTCTAAAATGTCCTTGGTAGCCACTCCTCGTAGGAAAGCTGTGGTAGTGGCTGTAGCCCTTGTAGAGTGAGGCCTGATGTTTTCTGGAGTTTTCTTTCCATGGTAGGAGTAACAAAATCTAATGCAATTTCCTATCCACTTTGAGATTGTCTGTTTTGAAATTGCTTTTCCTTCCATCCCTGTTGCATATGCTACCAGTAGCTGGTCAGTTTTTCTATTGCCTTTGGTCCTGTCCAGGTAGTAGCGTAATTGTCTATGTACATCCAAGGTATGCAAAAGACTTTCTCCCCTGTTCTGTGGGTTGGGGAAGAATGTAGGTAGGTGGATAGCCTGATTTAAAGATACTCTGGAGACCACCTTAGGCATAAAAGTAGGATTTGTTCTCATGGACACTCTATCTTGATGAAAGATCAGAAAGGGTTGTACTGCCATTAATGCCTGTAGCTCAGATACCCTTCTTGCTGAAGTGATTGCCAGCAGGAAAGCAGTTTTCCATGATAAGTATTGTAACTCTGCTGTTGCTGCTGGTTCAAAAGGAGGAAGTGTCAATTTTTCTAGCACAAAGTTCAAGTCCTATGCTGGCAATGGTGGCTTCCTAGGAGGTTTTACATTTTTAATTCCTCTCAGAAACTGCCTGAGCAGAGGATGTGAGAAGACTGGAGGATCCAAGTCGTATTCTGCTGAAATAGCTGATGCATGAATCTTAATGGAAGAATAGGACAGGCCTTTGTGGAAGAGCTCTGCCAAGTATTCCAGGATGTTGGCTATGTTTACCAGTGACGCATCTTCTCCTTTTGCAGTACTCCGAAGGAGATATCTTTTCCATTTTGCTGAATAATTTTTCCTTGTTGAGGGTCTGCGAGCCTCCAGGATAATGTCTTTAACCCTTTGGGATAAATTTGGGTTAATTGGCCTTATGCAATGTTCCAGGCAGTCAGCTGCAGCGTTTTCAGGTTTGGATGCAGGATGTTGTAGTTGTTTTGTGTTAACAGCAAGGGAACCAGGGGTAGGGGCCATATTTGTTCCCGAGACATGCTCCTCAGTAATGGGTACCAATGTTGCCTTGGCCAGTCTGGAGCTATCAGAATGATCCTTGGACGGTCCTCTTTGATCTTCAAAAGCACCTTGTGCATCAAAGGAAGTGGTGGGAATGCATATGCTGTCAGGTTTTTCCAACTGAAAGATAGGGAGTCCACCGTCCAAGCAAGTGGGTGGTACGTCCTTGTGCAGAATTTCTTTAGCTGGTGATTGCGTGGGGATGCAAATAAGTCTATTTCTGGGAGTCCCCATTTTCTTGTTATGGTTTTGAAGATGTCCGGATGCAGCATCCATTCGTGGGCATCCGTGGTAGTCCTGCTTAATATGTCTGCTAGAATGTTTTCTTTTCCTGGTACAAAAATGGCTTGTAACTGAATGTTGTAGCTCAGGGCCACATTCCAGAGGTCCAGTGCCATCTGGCATAGAGGGTACGAATGTGTGCCTCCCTGTTTGTTGATGTACCACATAACTGTGGTGTTGTCTGTCCTTATCATCAATTGACCTTGTTGGAGAAATGGTCTGAATGTCTGAATTGCCAGTTTTACTGCCAGCATTTCCTTTAGATTTATGTGTAGGTGCAGCTGGTCTGGAGTCCATAAACCTTGAATGCACATGTCCAGCATGTGGGCCCCCCAACCGAGATCTGAGGCGTCCGTCGTGATGGTTTGGCTTGGTTGTGTGCTGTGGAAGGGCAATCCTGTGTTTGATTGACAGGCCTGAGCCCACCATAGGAATTCTTGCTTCAGGCATGGAATTATTGGAATTTGAGTTTCTAGGCTGTGCTTGTGTTGAGACCATAAATTCCTTAAGTACCACTGTAACTTTCTCATATGCAGTCTGGCATGTGGAACCAATATTATGCAGGATGCCATGAAGCCCAAGGCTTGCAGGACTTTTCTTGCTGTTAGATGGTTCTGCTTTGTTAATGCCAAGAAGTAGAGAGGTAGTTGTTCCTGTTTTTCTACTGTTAGGAATGCCATTTGTTTTGATGTGTCCAGCTCTGCACCCAAAAAGGTTATCCTTTGGGATGGTGTCAGCCTTGACTTTTTTATATTGACTGTGTATCCCAGTGCTTGCAGTAGGTAAACGACCCTTTTCAAGTCTTCTGCTAGCTTGTTTTTGTTGTCCGCTTGTATCAGGCAGTCGTCCAGGTAGGGGTATATTTGGATTCCCTGAAGCCTGCAATGAGCAATTACTGATGCCACGCATTTCGTGAACACTCTGGGCGCAGTAGATAAGCCAAAGGGCAATGCTGAGAATTGATAATGCTCTGATCCTGCAAGAAATCTGAGGTATCTTCTGCAATTTGGTCGTATGGGGACGTGCAGGTATGCCTCCTTGAGATCTAGAGTTACCAGCCAAGACTCCTTGCCCAGCATGGGAAGAAGCTGCTGTAGAGTCAGCATTTTGAATTTTGGAACAATGAGAAATGTGTTTAAAGCGGACAGGTCGAGAATAGGTCTCCATTTGCTCTCTTTTCTTGGTACCAAGAAGAGTCTGGAGTAAAATCCCTTTCCTTGCTCCATAGATGGTACCTTTTCCACAGCTCTCATCTTTAATAATTGAGATATTTGTTTTAGAGCTTCTGCCTTTTGATTTGGAGGTAGGTTTGGCATTCCTCTCTTCCCTGGTAGAGTATGGAAGTGAAACCTGTAACCTTGGTCTATTGTCTGCAAAATCCACTTGTCTCTTGTGATGTAATGCCAATTTGTTGAAAATAAGGCTAGTTTTCCGCCTAAGGGTGCTTCTAGTTGTTCCCTGGTAGGCGGTGCCAGAGCCAAGTCACTGTGATTGTCCTGTAGTTGCGGTGGTGGCTGTGTCTGTGGCTGTACCTCGCTGGTTGTTACCCTGCCACTGGCGTCCCCTGTAGGCACCCCTGGATTGGCTTCTGCCTCTTGAACGCCTATTCCTGCCTCTCTGAGCTCTGGAGGAGTCTGGAAAGGACCAATTCTTGGAGGGCCAATTCCTGCTAAACCTTGGAGGTTGGACCTGTAAGAAATCTTTCACTGTTTGGACAGATTTTGCCTTCTCTTCCATCTTCTTCAGCACCTGTTGTGCAGGAGAGCCAAACAAATTGATCTTATCCATGGGAGCATCTAATAGTTTTGATTTGACATGGTCTGGTAAGGCCTGTTCTTTTAACCATGCATGCCTTCTGATAACTGTGCCAGTCATGGCTGATCTAAAGGAAGCCTCCAGTGCATCATAGCCGCATTTTAAGGAATGGTTACTGACTTGCTGAATGTTATGTAACATTTCCTGAACAGATTTTTTGTCTAATGGTTCATCCGAGGACAGTTTTTTGGTTAAATGGTCTAGCATAAATTCTTGATACTGGATCATGTGAAATTGACAGTTCAAGGCCCTAGCTGTAAGAGTAGCAGAAGTGTAAACTTTCTTACCCCATCTCTCTAATGACCTGGATTCCCTTTCAGAGGGGAGGGGTTTTTTGGCAGAGGTAGCTGCTACAGCCTTAGGTCCTTGGGAGATAGTCTCGGGATCTGCAAAAGGAGCCTTATACAAATGATAATGCGTGTCCGGGACCCTGTAGTACCTATCGGGCTTAGCAGGGGCCGGAGGTAGAGAATCAGGAGCAGTACAAGCATCATTAAATGCATCATCTACAACAGAAAGAACTGGAGGTATGGCTAAAGGCCTATGTTGTGGTAAATGCAGAAAGGTTCTAAGCCTTTTTCTGGAGTCTGGAAAATCCTGGCCCTGCCACTGAAATTGTTCCCTCATAGCATGCAAGGTTTCCCCAAAGGAAAATTCCTCAGGCGGAGAGGCAGAAGGGATGGACTCTTCAGCATCAGAGTCTTCATAAGGGGAGAAAGGAGCCTCTGGAGGGTCTGTGTCATTTGAATCAGCAGAGGAATCATCTGTAGAAACTGGCTCAGGGGGCTCTGCTCTAGGCCTCTTCTCTGGAGGTGGGTGAGAGGCCCTGTCTGGTTGAGGTTGGGATCCCCGGATTAAAGAAATGAGATCCTCTGCTAAACTAAGCATTTGTGAACTAGAGCTAGGCCTGTGAGAGGGGGGGTCCTAGCAGGCACAGATTTAGTAGTTTTCGCTGCTTTAGCCCTGGCAAAGGCCTTAATGGACATAGCTGCAGGTGGCCTAGCAGCTCCATGTGCAGGGGTTGAAATATCCAAGGGAATTGTGTCAGATAATTCCTGAGAAACTGCAACAGCAGGAGGGATTTCAGAAGCCGATTCCACCAGGTTGGAAGAGGCCTCGGTAGAAGGTAAGTTTTCGGCTGAAGGAAGAACCGCTTGCTCGGTTTCAGCCGAAACCGAGACACCCGCGGTTTGCTTAACCGCGGTTTCGGCCGAAACCGCGGACCGCGAGTGTCGGTCCTTTTCCTTGCGCTTTTTAGATATTTGCGTAGTCGGAGGATCCGACGGCATAATATAAGCAAAATCGGAGCCGAAAAACTCCTCAGCGAATTCCGACCGACGTCTAAGCGTCCGCCGGTTAAAAGAAGCACAGGCTAGACAAGCTGCTATGTCGTGGTCTGGGCCTAAACAAGGTAAGCAGTAAGAGTGGAAATCTTTATGAGGTATTTGTTTCCCACAAGTTAAACAGTTATTCACTTTTTCTGACATCGGCTGAGGCAAGAAAGAGTCCCCAACAGGGTACTTAGCTTTTTAGAAGTCTTCGGTAGTAGTATTCGGTAGTAATCTCTGGTTCTGACCGACCGGCACTTGCGAACAGCTTCTGCTTCGGGCGCCACGCGGCAAGAAAGACTGGGGAAAATGGCGTCGGCTGATGCCTTTATACCCGAATAACTGCAGCTATGACGTCGGGTGAAGTGCGACACCAGCCGAGGCCAGACCCAGACTTTGGAATCCGGCCGACCGAAGGGCTGCCTGACGACAGGACAACCCATTTGTAAGGACTGCAGATGCATCCTTGAAGGACATCTCGATTAAAAATGGAATATGAAGTGGAGGATAGATAGCTGACTGGCTGGTCCACTGTTTACAATGAAAGCAACAGCAACTTAGGGTCAATCTGGCATTTAATAGCTTTTATAAAGACACAAAAATGAACGACTGCATCAGTTGTGTCATTACTGCTGCGCTCTAACAGATACTTCCTCTGCCACGTTCCTGTAAATATTTCCCAGTTTAAATAAGAACTGGGTATACAGTGATACTAAGAAAACAAAGGAAAAAGTGAAAATGTACAAGCAGCAATACGGTTATCTTTGGTAAATTACTGCAGGATGTTGTTATTTGTCTTTTTGGCTTTTCCCGGTTAGGGGTTGCCACAGCGGAACTCCAGTCCGCTAATGACTGGCAGTAGATTTTTATGGTGCCGAGTTGCCAGCCCAACATCCAACCTTCAGCAAAGGAACACCCATTCACGCATGTCTTTTGGAGGCCACTCGACCCGTGGGGAGGACATGCAGACTCCACACAGAAGGCACTCCAGCCGAGAATCGAACAGGAGAACCGGAAAAAAAAAACAAGAACAGCGATGTAGTTCATACACTAAACAGTTCAGGAGTTCATGCGCAACAGTATAAAAAAGGAAGTACACAAAGGAAAACTCCACCCTCTCTTACAGTTAAACTCAATCTTCAGGTTTCTTTTCTCCCAACAATATGGTTCCATTATTGTGTGGGTACCAGAAACCTGATTGTACCTTTTAAAAAGTACAGTTTTGTACCTACCATAAATGTAGATGTTCGAGGATCCACATTGCTGCAGTCCTAACTATTGGGTAGTCCGCTGTCCAGTCGGCCAGAATACCAGAGTATATGGCTGACGTCGGTCAGGGCGCATTAGACTGACGTCAGTGTACTAATGCGCATGACCGACGTCATATCCTCAGTCTTTTCTTGCCCCAGATGTCAGAAGACCCTAAAAAGACAAGGCCCAATATACCTGCACCAAAAATATGTACAATATATACAAAAATATATACAAAAATATCAGCATATAACCTCACCTACACAACCACCCCTAAACACAGAGGGGAAGGAGGGAGGGTAAATTGGACTGCAGCAATGTGGATCCTCGAACATCTACATTTATGGTAGGTACAAAACTGTACTATGTTCTTCATTCCACATTGCTGCAGTCCTAACTATTGGGTAGAATCCCAAAGCAGAGGTAAGGGAGGCTGGCAAATCATAAAGAAGCAGGAGCTGACAACATGCCTTGCAAAATAGCTGTGGCAAAACCAGCCCTAGACTTAGAGTAGAGAGGAAGGTGATAATGCTTAGAGAAAGTATGCACTGAACTCCAAGTAGCTGCCTCCAAAATATCCTTAGTTGCCACCCCCCTTAGAAAAGCTGTGGAAGTGGCAGTGGCCCTAGTGGAATGAGGTCTAATCCCAGCTGGAATCTCCTTGCCATGATGGGAATAACAAAATGCAATGCAAAACCCAATCCACCTAGAAATAGTTTGTTTTGACACAGGCTTGCCCTGCGAACTCAAAGCAAAAGAAACAAACAACTGCTGAGACTGCCTAAAATCCTTAGTCCTGCTTAAATAATAACGCAATTGCCTGTGTACATCTAAAGTGTGCAAAATCTTTTCCCCTTTATTTTGGGGGTCTGCATAAAAAGTAGGTAAATGAATAGTTTGGTTTAAAGCCACACTAGAAACCACCTTAGGCATAAAGGAAGGATTAGTACGTAATGATACCCTATCCTTATGGAAAATCAAAAAGGGCTCTACTGCCATAAGGGCCTGCAACTCAGACACCCTTCTTGCAGAGGTAATAGCCAACAGAAAAGCAGTCTTCCATGACAAGTATTTCAATTCAGCAGTAGCCGCAGGCTCAAAAGGTTGTAGAGTAAGTTTTTCCAACACAAAATTGAGATCCCAAGCAGGAGTAGGAGCTCACGTGGGGGTCTTATATTCTTTGCCCTCTAAGAAACTGCTTGAACAAAGGATGCGAAAACAATGGTGGGTCACAATCATAGTGAGCTGAAATTGCTGCAGCATGAATCTTAATGGAAGAGAAGGACAAACCTTTGTCCAATAACTCAGTAAGATATTGAAGAGCCACACTCAAATTAGGCTCAGAAATCTCCAAATTCTTTGCTGTACTCCAAAATAAAAATCTCTTCCATTTTTCTGCGTACACTTTCCTTGTACTAGGTCTTCTAGCTTCCATAATCACATTTAAAACTTGTTGAGGAAGTTGAGACCTGCTGTGTTTCAACACAGAATATGCCAGGCTGTTAGATGAAGAGAGTGAAGCTTGACAATGAGCAGATGACCGTCCTTTTGAGATAACAGATGTGGAATCAAAGGTAAAGGCCATGGAGGCTTCCTTACCAGACTCCTTAGTAGTGGGTACCAGTGTTGCCGAGGCCAATCTGGAGCTATTAAAATCATCCTTGGCTTGTCTTGTCTGACCTTTAAGAGCACCTTTGGAAGAAGAGGCAGAGGTGGAAAGGCATACACATGAAGATTTTTCCAACTGAAAGAAAGAGCATCCACTTTCCAAGCTGTGTGATGAAACCCCTTTGTGCAAAACTTTGGCAGCTGGTGGTTTAGTGGAGAAGCGAACAGATCTATGTCTGGAGTTCCCCATGACACTGTCAATTTCTGAAATACATGAAGATCCAGTTTCCACTCGTGGGGATCCATGATTTGTCTGCTTAACACATCTGCTAAGGAGTTCTGTGCTCCGGCAGAAACCTTGCCTGAAGAGTTAGTTGCAAGCTGAGCGCAGTCTCCCATAAAATCATTGCTTGCCTGCATAGAGGATAAGAATGTGTTCCCCCTTGTTTGTTGATGTACCACATGACAGTTGTGTTGTCTGTTAGAATCAACACCTGCCCTGGAAGAAGTAACTCCTTGAAAGCCATTAATGCAAACTGGACTGCTAACATCTCCTTCATGTTGATATGTAGATGCTGTAGTCTGGCAGGCCACTTGTCTTGTATCCACTGTCCATTTAGATGAGCTCCCCAAGCAATGTCCGAGGCATCTGTCGTTAAAATCTGACTCGCCTCTGGCCGGGTCACAGAGAGTCCCTTGTTTAGGTGACATTCCTGAGCCCACCACAAAAATTCTTTTTGAAGGCAAGGTATTATTTGAATGACAGTGTCCAAGTCCTGGCAGTGCTGTGTCCATACATTTTTGAGATACCATTGCAGCTTCCTCATATGCAGTTTGGCATTGGGAAGCACCAGAATACAAGATGCCATGAACCCTAATGCTTGAAGGACTGTCCTTGCAGTCAGCACGGACTGATGAGATAGTTGATGGAAGTAAAGGGATAGACTCTTTTGTTTGTCCGGGGTTAAAAAGGCCATCTGGGCTGCTGTATTCAGTCTCACACCCAGAAAGCACATGTCTTGAGAGGGTACTAGACTGGACTTTATTTCGTTCACAGAATACCCTAGGCATCTTAGCACTGCTATAACATATTCCAGATGCTGTAGAAGGTCTTCCTTTTCTTGAGCCAGAATCAGGCAGTCGTCCAAGTAAGGATAGATTTGAATTCCTTTTAGCCTGAAGTAAGCTATCACTGGAGCCAGAACCTTTGTGAATACTCTGGGCAGTAGATAAGCCAAAGGGCAATGCAGAGAACTGATAATGAGAATTTCCAGCTCGAAACGCAGATACTTCCTGCAACTTAGTCTTATAGGCACATGAAGGTAAGCTTCCTTGAGATCTAAAGTTACCATCCAGTGATCTTTGCCCAGCAGAGGTAAAAGCTGTTGTAACGTCAACATCTTGAACTTGGGAATGTCCAGATAAGTGTTGAGGATAGATAAATCCAAAATTGGCCTCCACGTGTTCCCCTTCTTTGGTACTAGGAACAGGCGAGAATAAAATCCTAGGCCCCTTTCTGATACAGGGACTGGCTGAATGGCCCCTATTTGTAGTAACAGAGAAATTTGCTTGTGAGCCTCTTTCCTTTGTGGAGGAGGAACGTCTGGCATGCCTTTGAAAGGGGCAATGTATGGAAATAAAACCTGTAACCGTGGTGAATGATATCCAACACCCATCTGTCTTGAGTAATTAAATCCCAATTTTCTTTGAAAAGAGACAGTCTTCCTCCCAAAGGAGCTGCCAGGCGAGAATCTACTGGCAGCTGAAAAGGCAGGTCATTGGGTCTGTTTACGAAAGGACTGACCCCTGCCCTCACCAGAAGTCTGAGCAGGTGAACTCCTGTTCTAGGCCTAAAAGAACCTTGAGCTCTGCCCCTACCACGTCTAGACCTACCCCTAGACTGGGAATCATAAGCAGGATATGCCCATCCCTTAGTAGGCCAATTTCTACTAAACTTGGTGGCTGCACCTGCAAAAATCTTTAACAGTTTGCATAGACTTAGCTTTGTCCTCCATTTTCTTTAAAACTGCTTCCACAGGCGAACCAAACAACACATCAGACTGTAAAGGAGCATCCAAAATCCTTGTCTTAACATGCTCAGCTAAATTCTGATCCCTCAACCAGGCATGCCTGCGAAGAACAGAACTAGTGGCAGCCACCCTCGAGGAGGCCTGTACAGCATCAAAACCACATTGCAAAGAATGCTTACCCACTTGTTCAGACACATGAACTAAATCCAGCAACTCTTTACACTCAATACCTTCCGCCAAAGCATCCACCTTAGATTTCAGTTGTGAAAGGAGATAATTTTGATATTTTAGCATGTGAAACTGACAATTCAACGCCTCATGGCTAAAGTGGAAGAAGTATACACTTTCTTTCCCCATCTATCCAAAGCCCTTGCCTCTTTATCAGTGGGAACAGGGTTTTTAACCACAGAGGCCTTAACACCTTTAGGTCCCTGAGAAACAGTTTCGGGTCTGCCCTAGGACTCTTAAAAGATACTTATGAGCTTCAGGCACCCTATAGTACCTATCAGGTTTAACAGGAGCAGGAGGCAAAGAATCAGGGTTCAGGGAAGCCTCTGCAAAAACATCTTCCACCACATTCAACACAGGAGGTATAGCTAAGGGCCAATGCTGGGGTAAAACAAGAATTCCCTAAGCCTTTTCCTGAATCAGAGTAATCCTGGCCTTCCCATTTAAAGTGCTCCCTCATGGAATGCAGAGTCTCTGAAAATGAGAAATCCTCAGGAGGAGAAGCTGTAGGAGTGGAATCATCCACATCAGAATCAGAATAAGGAGGAAACTCCTGCAAATCTTCCGAGAAGACTCAGAAGCCTCTGAACACTGTTCAAAACTATCAAACTCAGGTTCCACCCTAGGCCTCTTATCAGGAGGGGGCATAGAACCTCTAATCATAGTAATCAAATCTTCTGCCATTTTAAGCATATGTTTCTTAGGCACAGAACCTGAAGTGCTAGGAGAAACCCCCACTGAAGCTAAACTTGGCCTACCTCTCAAAGAAGTTTTGGAAACAGAAGGAGAGGCTCTAACTACCTTGGGAAGAGAGGAAAGAACAGTTACCTGAGAAGCCCCCTCAGCCTGGCCTACCTCCTGAGAAGGCACATCCTGTAACAGTAAAGTCTCTGCCTGAGACTCCAAAGAAACTCCTGGCAAAACCTCTGGCTCCACTGAGCCTTCTAAAGAACCGGCGTCCGGGACTGCCGGTTCATCAACCCTAGGCTTCGTTGTTTTGTCCTTGCGCTTCTTGGACGAAGCGGGCGTCGGAGCATCCGACGGCATTTTATAATTGCAACGCTTCCCAAACACTAACCTGGCACAGTCTAACCTTCTCTTAATAGTGCGTTTGTTAAACCTAGCACAAGAGCGGCATCCAACAACGTCGTGCTCAGGCCCTAAACAAGGTATACACAAGGTATGGTAATCCCTATGAGGTATCTGTTTCCCACAAGAAATACAGTTATTCACTTTTTCTGACATCCGGTTGAATACTGAGGCAAGAAAACCAAAATGTTCCCCAACGGGGTACTTAGCCAACTCTGATTCGGTCTGAAACTCCGACTTCAGAAAATTTCAGAACGCCAACCTGCACTCGCAAAACTGCTTCTGCATCGGACCATGCGGCAAAAAAGACTGAGGATATGACGTCGGTCATGCGCATTAGTACCCTGACGTACTGACGTCAGTCTAATGCGCCCTGACCGACGTCAGCCATATACTCTGGTATTCGGGCCGACTGGACAGCGGACTACCCAATAGTTAGGACTGCAGCAATGTGGAATGAAGAACATCTTTTATTTCCTTGCTTTGGAGTCAAAGGAAAAGAAAGCCCACCTATTTTTTTTTTTAAATTCAACTTCCCACATACTTTGCAGAGAAATTTGTCTCCACCTGCATGACATATCACAGACACAGTTAAATCTGTAGTTTACCCTGTCAGTTACTGCTGTCAGTCTTAGATGGGCAATTAATCCTGCTAATGTCAGGAACACAGCAGCTGATAAAAAAAAATACAGAAAGCTGTGGAACTGTTTTCCACTGTTTTTACTGCAGACGGGAGGAAGAACTTAACACTCCCCTTTCATAGCAAAATAAAGCAATCAGATCAGACAGGATTTTAAAGGCAACTGTCAACTTTTCTGACAAGTCTACATAAGCAGCAACACAGTATTGAAATGCGAAGCTTTAAACGTTATTTATAATAGTTTACATGTTAAGATAACTTAAATGTAGTATCAAAGAATTCTATGACATTCAGAGAAAAGTCAGAAAATATTTTTCTTGTAAAGTATCAATGCACTTATCATTTTCAAGCACCCCACCCCCCCAAACACACAGGCCAGAACTGAAGAAAGAGTGTCAGGTGACAACCCTATCAACTAGGTGCACTGATACTGTTCATAAAAAGGTCTCATGCTTTTTTTTTTTTACTTCCTGCCAGAGAGGGATGCTTATCTGGTACATGCAGATCCACTATAAGAGATTCCCACTGACTGAGTCAGTCCTTACATTGTTAGAGTAAAAGTAATGTCTTTCGGCTTTTCCTGGTTAGGGGTCGCCACAGTGGAACTCTGGCCCGCTAATGACTGGCAGTGGATTTTTACGGTGCCGAGTTGCCAGCCCGACACCTAACCTTCAAAGAAGGCACGCCCATTCATGCTCGCACCTACCTGCATGAGCATTTTGTAGTCCACAAAGGGAATGTGACAATTGATGGCAACCATAATATACAGATGAATTTACTTTAACATTTACTATGTGCCCTTGCATTAAAAACATTAAGAAAAGGAAATCAGAAGGCCTTAACAGTGTTCAAATCCACACACACTCATATGCTTTTGTACACATGTACTTTATACACATGCACACACACTCTCTCTCTATATACATGCTGGAGGGACACATTCATATCCCAGAGGCTCCCCTCACTCTGGAACAAAATCCCAATCCATGTTAGGCAGAGCCCCTCACGGACCCTCTTCAAGAGAAATCTTGACGAGTGGATGGGAGATCGTAAGTTTACCCCTGGGATCTCTTCTGTGTCCCTGCTTGATAGAGGTACTGTAAACTAACCTTAAAAGGGCTACCTTCTGTGACCTACTACACAGAGGCACAGTCAACTAATCTAAAAGGGTGGCGAAAGCCCAACACACTCTGGCTAGGCTTATAAATGCCCTAGGGAAGATAGCCTAGTATCAACCTATGAACCTATATGTATGCATACAGTGAATTACTTATTATAAACAACACAGTATAGTTAAGCATTATTAATGTATACATTCTAGTAAATGTTGCTCAATGATTTACTTTGTCATACATTGGTTGTGTGTTGCATATGCAGTACTGGTCAATGTCTTTATTTCAGTATTTTTTTCTTTGTATTGCTAAGTGCATTTAATACTTGTTAACATCTTTGCCAATGTAGCCCAAGTCGTGGCTCTGAAAAGGGTCCTGGAACCAGTTCACTTTCCGGGTTACCAAAGTATAAATAAACAGGAAATAGAAAAAAAAAGAAGGGTGAACATGACAGAAATAATTGAGGAACTAATAAATTGTATTTTAATTCTGCATCATTCATGAGAGAAAAAAATCCTCCCACTGAAGGCATTGGGAAGTAGCAGACAGACTAAGTTTAGAGTCCTACTACTTGTCACTTGTAAATGTATAGCAAGGATCACTTACTGCAGTGACAGTTTTCACACCTCGTCATGAGAGTGTGTGTGTGTATGTGGGGGGCTGTCAAATCTTTTAGGACTACAAAAGACTCCTCTTACAAAAACCTGTTACTTATCTACTTTCTTTTGCTGCAAGTAGCTAACAGCTATTTATAACATAGAACAAGCTCTGAAAGACACATAAATGAAGCTCAGTCAAGTAAACATAGAAGCGTCTCTGTTACAGAAGGTGTGTTTAGATGACAGTGCTTCACAGCCCTGCCATTCGGTATTAATGGCATGAGAAAACAGCACCACTTCCTTATGTCTAGCAGGAGTCAAATAAAGAGGACTTTAAATGTATTCTGGGAAGAAGGAATGAAAGCAAGAAAACAAGATCACATTAACAAGTCAAGCCCCATCGGCTGCCATTTTGAGAAAAACATTAAAATTGTAAAATAAGCACCTGAGCTATTTTAATGTCTCAAAATCACTCCCAAGAACAAAGATACAATGAAAAAAATATGTTTTCTTGACTTCTAAGGTGGAGTTTTCCTCAAACAGATCACTGCTGCAGTAGCCTGGGCTATACGGGCTACATTCTGAACAAGATTTAACAGCCAGCCAGCTTCCAAAGCTTAAGGGCACCTTCCAAGTGCTCAGACCGTTAACAGTTTGAGTTAGGTAGGGAGAAGAATCAGTAGTCTGGGCTCCAAGCTCTTCAGCACTTTCATGTCAATTGAAAAAAATGAGGCTAGAGCCTCAGAACATGTTAATGTTTGGCACACATAAAAACAAATCATAAAAATAAGGAGGATGGAGGGAGGGAGATAGAGAGACACCCTCTACTGCAGCAGTGATCTAAACAAACAACTGCGGTTATGTTAAGTTTACTTATACAACTGTATGACTGTTCACCATTTGATCACCAACATAGAAGCTTACGTTTTATCATTAGAATAGCTAAGTTTAGGCAGAGTAGGAGCAGGGAAGTATTAGAATCCAGGTGCCACAGGAGAATGGTACCAGCAATGCCTGCTCTACAGACCTGGAGAAGGTGTCTAGTTTGCAATGCTTTCTAACAGTCTGATGACCAAGTTGCTTCCTCAAACATTTGCCACTTTTTTCCAAAAACCACTGAAAAAGCCAAATTACTAGCAGAATGTACCTTGACCCTGCCCTGCCTGTTATTGAACTTATCATGGTGGGAGAATGGGACAACCATTTGGAAACGGCTTTGCTTTTGGTTGTCTTTTTTATTACCTTATTAAGAAATGAACAACAGATAAGAACTTCTGAAGGTTTTAGTTCTGTCAACACCATATTAGAGTTGTCTGACATCCAGTGTATGAAGAATCCCGTCTCCCACATTTTTAAATTCTGGAAAGAAGACAGGGAGACGGACAGCTTGGTTCAAAGTAAACTTGGATGCCTGTTGAGTATCCTCAGAAAATAGGTGCCTTAATGGTATTAAAA
Organism: Protopterus annectens; assembly: GCF_019279795.1. Taxonomy (NCBI): domain Eukaryota; kingdom Metazoa; phylum Chordata; order Ceratodontiformes; family Protopteridae; genus Protopterus; species Protopterus annectens. Next base: position 556,152,126 of record NC_056741.1, on the reverse strand, counting down.
TTCTATCCTCCAGGCAGTCAGTTCATTTTGATTTAAGTTGGGATGTAGCAAAAAAACAGTCTTGTGCGAGTAGGTTCAGCCTATGAAGAAGCTTCTGGTAAATGTCCTTGCCCATTTCCAAAAAGGAGAAAGTACAGTTTTGTACCTACCATAAATGTAGATGTCCGATAGGTATGCATCTGCAGTCATAACAAATGGGTTGTCCTGCCTCAGGCAGCCCTTCGGTCGGCCGGATTCCAAAGTCTGGGTCTGGCCTCGGCTGATGTCGCACTTCACCCGACGTCATAGCTGCTGGGGTATAAAGGCATCAGCCGACGCCATTTTCCTCAGTGTTTCTTGCCCCAGATGCCAGGTGCCCTCTAGGAAGGCTAAATTTGGATAAATGCAGATAATTCCAAACAGTAGAAAGCAAAAAATATATATACATATATACATACAAACAAATACACCATAATAGATTCCCCCAGCTAGCTAAAAGAGGGGTAAGTACCCTAGGAATACCACAGAGGGGAAGGAGGGTGGGTAATCCTGACTGCAGATGCATACCTATCGGACATCTACATTTATGGTAGGTACAAAAAACTGTACTATGTCCTTCAAGGATGCATCTGCAGTCATAACAAATGGGTAGAATACCATAGCCAAACTGGGGGAGGAGGCACTAAGATAATGATGGTGTAGTTAAGATCCCTTGTAAAACAGCAGTTGCAAAACCTGCTCGGGATCTGGAGTATAAAGGAAGATTATAATGCTTGGCAAATGTATGCACGGAGCTCCAAGTAGCAGCTTCTAAAATGTCTTTGGTAGCCACTCCTCGTAGGAAAGCTGTAGTGGTGGCTGTAGCTCTTGTGGAGTGATGCCTGATATTTTCAGGAGTTGTCTTTCCATGAAATGAGTAGCAGAATCGAATGCAATTTCCTATCCATTTTGAGATTGTCTGTTTTGAAATTGCTTTTCCTTGCACTCCTGTTGCATACGCTACCAGAAGCTGGTCAGTTTTTCTGCTGGCCTTGGTTCTGTCCAGATAGTAGCGCAGTTGTCTGTGTACATCCAAGGTGTGTAGTAGTTTTTCCGCCCTGTTCTGTGGGTTGGGGAAGAATGTAGGTAGATGTATAGCTTGGTTCAAGGATACCCTGGATACCACCTTTGGCATAAAAGTAGGATTGGTTCTCAGAGACACTCTATCCTGATGGAAGATGAGGAAAGGCTGCACTGCCATTAACGCCTGTAACTCAGATACCCTTCTTGCTGAAGTGATTGCTAGCAGGAAGGCAGTTTTCCAAGATAAGAACTGTAAGTCTGCTGTTGCTGCTGGTTCAAAAGGGGGAAGTGTTACTTTTTCTAGCACAAAATTGAGATCCCATGCAGGCAAAGGTGGTTTCCTTGGAGGCTTTACATTTTTGATCCCTCTCAAAAATTGTCTGAGGAGAGGATGAGAGAAGACAGGAGGATCCATGTTGTACTCTGCTGAAATTGCTGATGCATGTATCTTAATGGAAGAATAGGACAGGCCATTGTGGAACAGTTCTGCTAAGTATTCCAGGATGTGTGCTAGGTTTGCTAGTGTGACATTTTCTCCCTTTTCTGCACTCCAAATGAGGAATCTTTTCCATTTGGCTGAATATGTTTTTCTTGTGGAGGGTCTGCGAGCCTCCAGGATAATGTCCTTAACCCTCTGAGATAAATCAAGTTGGTTTTGTTTTATGCAATTTTCCAAGCCGTTAGCTGCAGTGTTTTTAAGTTTGGATGCAGGGTCTTGTAGTTGTTCTGCGTTAGAAGTAAAGGACATAGAGGTAGATGCCATGAATGCGTCCGAGACATGCTTCTCAGTAGCGGGTACCAATGTTGCCTTGGCCAGTCTGGAGCTATCAGAATTACCTTTGGCTGTTCCTCTCTGATCTTCAGTAGAACTTTGTACATCAAAGGAAGAGGTGGAAAGGCAAATACTGTCAGGTCCTTCCAGCTGAAAGAAAGGGAGTCCACCCTCCAGGCAAGTGGGTGGTATACTCTTGAGCAGAATTTCTTCAGTTGGTGGGTGTGTGGGGAGGCAAACAGGTCTATCTCTGGCATTCCCCATTTCTTTGTTATGGTTTTGAAAATATCTGGATGCAGCATCCATTCGTGAGCATCCGTGGTAGTTCTGCTTAAGCTGTCTGCTAGTGAATTCTCTTTTCCTGGTACAAATCTGGCCTGCAGTTGGATGTTGAGATTCAGGGCCAAGTTCCACAGGTCCATTGCCATCCGGCAGAGGGTATGAATGTGTGCCTCCCTGTTTGTTGATGTACCACATGACTGTGGTATTGTCCGTCCTTATCAGCAGGTGTCCTTGCTGGATGAATGGTCTGAATGCCTCGATTGCATGTTTCACTGCCAGCATCTCCTTTAGATTTATGTGTAGATTCAGCTGGTCTTGTGACCATAGGCCTTGGATACACTTGTCTTCCATGTGTGCCCCCCAGCCTAGGTCTGAGGCGTCCGTGGTGATGGTCTGCCTTGGATGTGGTTTGTGGAAAGGCAATCCTCTGTTTATCTGACAGGCCTGAGCCCACCACAGGAATTCTTTTTTCAGACATGGAATGATTGGTATCTGGGCTTCTAGACTGTGTCTGTGTTGAGACCATACATTCCTTAGGTACCATTGTAACTTTCTCATATGCAGCCTGGCATGTGGGATCAATATTATGCAGGATGCCATGTAACCCAGGGCCTGCAGGACTTTCCTTGCAGTAAGCTGAGTTTGTCTTGTTAATGCCATGAAATAGACTGGTAGTTGCTTTTGTTTTTCCTCTGTGAGAAAAGTCATCTGAGTTATTGTGTCCAGTTCTGCACCCAAAAATGTTATCCTTTGGGATGGCACTAGTCTTGACTTTTGTATGTTGACTGTGTAACCCAAGGCTTGCAGCAGTTGTATGACATTGGCCAAATCCTTTATTGATTTTGTCTTGTTATCCGCTTGTATTAGGCAGTCGTCCAGGTATGGGTAGATTTGAATTCCCTGAAGCCTGCAATGAGCAATTACTGATGCCAGGCATTTCGTGAATACTCTGGGCGCAGTAGATAAGCCAAAGGGCAATGCTGAGAATTGATAATGCTCTGATCCTGCAAGAAATCTGAGGTGTCTTCTGCAATCTGGTCGTATAGGGACGTGCAGGTATGCCTCCTTGAGATCTAGAGTCACAGCCAAGACTCCTTGCCCAACATGGGAAGAAGTTGCTGTAGGGTCAGCATTTTGAATTTTGGAACAATGAGATATGTGTTCAGTGCGGACAAATCGAGAATAGGCTTCCATTGATTTTCTTTTCTTGGTACAAGGAATAGTCTGGAGTAAAATCCTTGGCCTTGTTCCATAGATGGTACCTTTTCTATTGCTCTCATCCTTAGTAAACTGATGATTTGTTTTAGAGCCTCTGATTTCTGGCTTGGTGGAAGGTTTGGCATTCCTCTCTTTTTTAGTAGAGTGTGGAAGTGAAACCTGTAGCCCTTGTCTATTGTTTGTAAAGTCCATTTGTCTCCTGTAATGCAATGCCAATTTCTTGAAAATAAAGATAGCTTTCCGCCCAAGGGTGCTTCCAGTTGTTCCCTGGTAGGCGGAATCAGAGCCAAGTCATTGTGTCTGTCCTGTAGAAGTGGTTGCAGTCGCAGCTGTGGTGGCACTTCTTTGGTTGGCAGGTTGCCACTGACGACCCCTGTAGGCACCCCTAGATTGACCTCTGCCTCTTGGGCGTCTATTTCTGCCTCTCTCTGCTCTGGAGGTGTCTGGAAAGGACCAATTCTTTGAAGGCCAATTTCTGCTAAACCTCGGAGGTTGGACCTGCAAAAAATCCTTGACTGTTTGGACAGATTTTGCTTTTTCTTCCACTTTCTTTAGAACCTCCTGTGCAGGGGAGCCAAACAAACTTTGTTTCTCCATAGGGGCATCCAGGAGTTTAGACTTAACATGGTCTGGTAAGGATTGTTCTTTTAACCAGGCATGCCTTCGAATCACTGCTCCAGTCATAGCTGATCTAAATGAAGCCTCCAGTGCATCATAGCCACATTTTAAGAAATGATTACTGACCTGCTGAGAGTTGTGTACCAAATCCTGAAGGGACTTACGGTCTAAAGGTTCAGGAGAGGCCAGCTTTTTATTCAGCTGATCTAACAAAAATTCCTGGTACTGTATCATGTGAAATTGACAGTTTAAAGCCCTGGCAGAAAGAGTAGCAGATGTATAAACCTTTTTACCCCATCTCTCTAATGCTCTAGATTCTCTTTCAGATGGTAGTGGATTTTTGGCAGAGGCAGCTGCAACACCTTTAGGGCCCTGAGAAATGGTTTCTGGGTCTGCAGCATGAGCCTTATACAAGTGGTAGTGAGAATCCGGGACCCTGTAGTATCTCTGTCAGGCTTTGCAGGGGCCGGGGGAAGAGAATCAGGGGCAGTACTGGCATCATTGTACAGGTGGAATGGCTAAAGGCCTATGCTGTGGTAAGTGTAAAAAAGTCCTTAGCCTTTTCCTAGAATCAGGAAAATCCTGACCCTGCCATTGGAAGTGTTCCCTCATTGAGTGTAGGGTTTCCCCAAAAGAAAATTCTTCTGGAGGTGAGGCAGAAGGAATGGAGTCTTCTGCATCAGAATCCTCATAAGGTGAGTACGGGCCTTCCTGATGGTCCGATACATCTGAACCATCCGAGGAGTAGTCAGAGGAGAGAGGTTCAGGGGGTTCAGTCCTAGGCGTCTTTTCAGGAGGGGGTTGTGAGGCCCTGTCTGGGTGAGGTTGGGTTCCCCTGATTAGAGAAATAAGGTCCTCAGCAAGGCTGAGAATCTGGGAACTTGAGGTAGGCCTGTGAGAGGGAGCTTTTGTAGGTAAGGCCTTGGAAAGTTTGGCTGCTTTAGCCCTGGAAAAGGCCTTGATAGACATAGAAGCAGGGGGTCTAGCTGCCCCACGTGCAGGAGTAGAGATGTCCAACGGAATAGTGTCAGACAACTCTTGTGTGCCTGCTACATCAGCAGGAATTTCTGTAGCCGACTCAGCCATGACCTGTGTGGCCTCTGTTATCGGAGGCATGCTTTCGGCTGAAGGGAGAACCGAGGTCTCGGTTTCAGCCGAAACCGAGACACTCGCGGTAGGCCTAACTGTGGTTTCAGCCGAAACCGCGGGCCGCGAGTGTCGGTCGTTTTCTTTGCGTTTTTTAGCTAAATGTGTAGTCGGAATCTCCGACGGCATTTTATATGCAAAAGTGGAGCCAAAAAACTCTTCTGCAAACTCCGACCGACGTCTGAGAGTCCGTCGGTTGAAGGAAGCACAGGCTAAACAAGCTGATACGTCGTGGTCTGGGCCTAAGCAAGGAAGGCAGTAAGAGTGGAAATCCTTATGAGGTATTTGTTTCCCACAAGTTAAACAATTATTTACTTTGTCTGACATCGGCTGAGGCAAGAAAGAGTCCCCAACGGGGTACTTAGCTTTTTAGAAGTCTTCAGTACGTTGAAATCTCTGGATCTGACCGACCGGCACTTGCGAACAGCTTCTGCTTCGGGCACCGCGCGGCAAGAAAGACTGAGGAAAATGGCGTCGGCTGATGCCTTTATACCCCAGCAGCTATGACGTCGGGTGAAGTGCGACATCAGCCGAGGCCAGACCCAGACTTTGGAATCCGGCCGACCGAAGGGCTGCCTGAGGCAGGACAACCCATTTGTTATGACTGCAGATGCATCCTTGAAGGACATCCACTGCTGAAGAATCTCTGGAAAAGTCTTTCTAAATATTCAGAATGAACCTGGATACCACTGGAAATGCATGCAGTATACTTCCATACAAGGAAATGGAGAATGCCTTGGGTTTTCCAGGCCTACTTGCAAAGGGCGCTGGAACACAATGTGGTCAGTTTGTTGTGAATTAAGGCAAACAGATCTATTTAAGGTGCTCCCCACAGCCAGATCACATCCTGTAAGCCCCCGCAAAATTTGATTTCCAGTTGGATCTGTCCTGGTCCCCATCAGCTGGTCTCCCACAAAGTTTTGCTCTGATGTCATGTAAAAAGCCTACAAAATGAGAATGGGCTGAGCTGCTATATCCCAGGCTACTATGGCTAATCTGCACAGAGGATAAGATTTGGAACCATCACTGTGGTGTGGTCAGTGGTTACTTTTAGAGGTCCTGGGGAGCACAAATGGTGTGACTTGAGAGTATTTATTACTGCCAACACCTCTTTGATGTTTTTTTCCTCCAAAAAGAAACCAACTTCACACCCCCCAGAAACACAGCCTCAAGCAAAGTCTGAGCATCTGAAGTTAAAAACTGTAGTTGAGCTGGAAGGGAAAATGGGAGACCTGGATTCAGATAAAACTGTTCTCTCCACCAAAGCAGTTTCCTTTTTACAAATCCCAGAACTGGAATTTTAAATGTTGGGGTACTGGGACCTCACAGATTTTTGGTACCACTGAATCTTTCTCATGTATAGTCCAGCTGGATAAATCAGCGTTGTTGCCTCACAGCAAGAGGTTCTCCCATTCGATTCTCGGCTGGAGCACCTGTGTGGAGTCTGCATGTCCTCCCCGCGGTCGAGTGGCGTTCGAAAGACATGCGTAGAATGGGTGTGCCTTCGTTGAAGGTTGGGAGTCGAGCTGGCACCTCGGCAACCATAAAAAAAAATTCGACTGCCAATCATTAGCGGACCAGAGTTCCGCTGTGGCGAACAAAGACCGGGAAAAAACGAAAGAAGAACAAGTCCAGCTGGATGAATCATGAGAATCATAGATACCATGAATCCTAGAATCCTGAAAAATGTCCTTGTTTAAGTCCTTAACTGAGTGGAAGAGTTTGGGATAAGGTATCTAGATAAAGTTCTACTTTTTCCTGTGGGAGAAAACTGCGGTGGTGGTGTCGCCTCACAGTTAGACGTTGCATTGTTGACATGCGTGAATGGGCATTCCTTCGTTGAAGAAGTTGTGCGTTAGGCCCGGCAAGCCAGCACGTAAAAATCTACTGCCAATCATTAGCGGACTGGAGTTCCGCTGTGGCGACCCCTAACCGGGAAAAGCCGAAAGACAATTGTTGTTTTCCTGTGGGAGAAAAGCACTTTCAACGGCTGTATGC